>NW_027555625.1:235810780-236268280 GCF_003287225.1 Phascolarctos cinereus
AGCCTCTCATCTTAACTGTTAAATGAACTCTGTGAATCTGTATTTCAGGTGTATTCCTTGTAAACCACATAGTGTTCAATTCTGTTTTCTAATCCATTCTATCCTCTTCCATTTCATGGGTGAGTTCATCCTGTTCACATTCAGTTATGAAAGTTAATTGTGTATTATCCTCCAACTTGTCCTCATATCTTTTTCTTCCCTCTTACCTCCCTCTTTATAAATAAGGGAAGAAAAGAAGGAATTTGCCTGGCGTTTGTTTAATCTTATAAGTAAAATAACCTACTTGCTCCATTAGGCCTCTTTTCTTCTCCTTACATCAACCCTAACCCCAGGTCTTTGCTTCCTTCCTTTCCTTTTGAGCCTTTATATGGCTCCCTCTATTTTGTGACTATTCCCTTACAAATCCATAAGACTGGGAGTCCTTTTAGAGAAGGAAGTTTTATTTTTTTTTCTTTTGTCTTTATATCCTTAGCACTTAGCAAGTCTGACACATAGTAAACTATTACAAATAATTGACTGACCTACTGACCTATCCTCCTTCCTTCTTGAGTCCTATCTATCCCATCTTTGTCCTCGTCCCCTCTTATTTCCCCTCTGAGATGTACTTCTATATCAAGATCTGAGTGTAATTGTATTCAATTTTTCTTTATACACATCATGTGAAATTGAGGTTCATGAGATGCCCATTTTCCTCACCCTTTCCACCATGGCACAAAATATACGTATATGCATGTCTATGTATATGTATGTATACTCTTTATTCTATGCACCTTTATTTTGCAACAATAATTTCCCTCCCCTTCTTTCCTTCACAGTAGTCCCATCCCAATTTTACTCTTCTAAGACCATTAAAACATAATCATCCACAGACCCTTTATCATTTTAGCTTTTTTCTGACTCTTAAATATTAGAATTCTAAGAAAACGTTCCTATCTCCATATTAACTTGTAAATAATTCATCTTCACATATTCCCTTTCAATTACACAAATACATGTAACCTGTTTCTTTTGGTGCTTGCATTTTCACATCAAAATATCTATTCAATTATGATTATTTCATTAGGAATGCATGGAAATCTATTCCATTAAAGATCCATTCTCCCCCTTGTATGCTTACACTTAGTTTTGCTAGATACTTTTCATAACTTTATATAATTCACTCAATCCATATAACATGTCTCATTCTTCACCCTAAATCTATCATCTTTCTGCAATGAACAGCATGCTTCAACATGTCCTCTGAAATCACTGATGGTTACTACACTGATTAGAGTTCTTTTGGCTTTCAAAATTGTCTTTACAGTGTTATCACACAAATTGTCCTGATTTTGCTCATTTCATTCTTCATCAGTTTATAAAATTTTTTGAAATTGTTCATCTCTATCATACTGAAGTTAGTTATAAATTGTTCTGGTTCTGCTCACTTCACTTTGCATCAGTTCATCCAAGTTTTTTCTTATCTTTTTGAAATCACCTATTTCCTCATTTCTTATAGCAGAATACTCCCTCACATACATATACCACAACTTACTCATCCATTCCTCATGTTACATAAGCTGTTTTCAGGTTTTTGCCACCACAAAAGTTATTGCAATATTTGTTGTACATAAACAGCCTTTTTCTCTATCTTTGATCTCTTATTAGGTCTACTAGTGATAGAGCTGGATCAAATAGCACGCACGGTTTAGTAACGTTTTGTGTGTAATTTCAAACTGCTTTCCAGAATGATTTCCTATTCACCAATCCATTAACAGGGTATCAGTATGCCTATTTCGCCAGAGGCCCTCCAACATTTATAATTTTCCTTTTTTGTGTGAGTCTGATAATTCTTAGTCTCTCAAATCAGTTCTCCTGGTCATTTGTTTTTTACATATTATTTCTTAGATTTTTTTTCCTTCAACTTTTTTGGTTTTGCTTTGGTATTTCTTGTATTTTTAAGTCATTGTTTTTTGTCCAGCCCAATCTAATTTTCAGAGCATCCAGGTCCTGTATGAAATTTTCTATCATCTCTTCTAAGTTTTTTTTTTACTTAAAATTTTTTTCAATGAACAAAAATCTGCTCTATCTCCCTCCAACTCCCCCTACACATACATTTAGAAAGAAAAACAAAACCTGTCACAAATACATATAAGCAAATTCCTTCATTGGCCATGTATTTTAAAAAAAAGGGTCTCAAAAATCGACACTTGAGTTAAGGTGTAAATTTTCCTTGCCATTCCTTCCTTCCTGGTTTTCCATCCTATATTTCTTATTCTGTTTCCTCTATGTACTCCAGTTAATTCCTGTAGCTCAGGTATTTTTTTTTTTAAGGTTTTACCTGGACTTGTGGGATAACTATCTTCTTTCAGGTTTGTCTCCTGGTTATCTCTCAAACCAAGGTTATTTTGTCATGGTGGTCAGTTTTCCTCATTTGTTCAGAGATGGAGCCTTTGCTTGGGTCAAAGCCCAAAACTGGATGGCCTTCCCAGTGCTGAATATAGTGGGCCACACTAGGACCCTCCTTTAAGGAGATTCAAGGGCTTCCTCTTGTCACCAGGCTGTTTCTCTGATGTAGGCTCCCTTCAACTGGGGTCCTTCCCGCTTGGTGCTGGGCTCTCACCACAAGCTTCAAGGGTTCCTGAGGCTGGATTTTGCCTAGGGCCTTTCTCCCTCATCTTGGTTGGGGCCACTGGTGCTTCTCTGTAGGCTGGCCTCAACACTGAGGCTTCTCTCTCAACTAATCTGGAGCCAAGCTGGGCAACTGGGGTTAAGAGACTTGCCCAGGGTCACACAGCTAGTAAGCATCAAATGTTTGGTCTGAGGCAGGATTTGAACTCAGGTCCTCCTGACTCCATCCACTGTACCACCTAGCTGCTCCCATGAACACAATAATCTTAACAGTTAACCTTTACACAGCATTTAAGGCTTGAACATTGCTTTCCAATATATCTTTGTTCCTTACAACATGACAAAGAAGCAACCATTTTATAAATGAGGAAACAAGCCCAGTGCAGTGATTTGAATATGGTCATACAACTATCAAAAACAGGATTCAAATCCATGTCTCTGCTTTCTCAAAGTACTGTCAATGTATATTCCATTACATCCCTGTCTCTCAGTGTAGCCTATCATTACATTAGCTATTTTGCCTGCCATGTCTTTTTCAAACTTCTATATAACTACAGCTGCTTCATCCCACTTACACAGGGTTTTTTTTTTTGGTAAGTGTAGAGTTTGACATTTATGCCTAAGTAAATAGCATCTTATTTAAATTCAGCCAATCATTCTAAAGTCTGTCAAGATCTTTCTGGATCCTAACCCTCATTCATTGTTAGCTATCTCTCCCAGCTATGTGTCATCTGCCAGTTTGGTAAAATAAATCTTCAAATTATTCAGTCTGCATATAAAGAAGTGTTTGTTCTCTTCCATCGCAGGCCAATTCAAACATAAAGGCAGCTTTAGCTTAGTCCTATATACCATTTTTTAAGTGGAAGTTCAGAAAAAAAAAATTAGAAGTCAATATGGTGCTGAATAAAGACCAGAAGCCAAAATTGCAAAACACCAAATCTATATTTACATCCACATATAATAACATACCTTGACTAAACTAAAATATATCATAAATTAAACGAGTAATATCTACTGCTTGACAAACTTAAGTTTTAACAATTAAAATAAATCAAACTGGAATGAAATAAATATAAACAAAATTCCAACAAATTGTACCTCTATATAAATGCACTGTTATCTTAAAGGAAAAAAAAATACAAAACCAGTAGTATCCCAATAGTTAATACTGATGGGCAAAAGAGTACTTTGAAGTACAGGGCTGTAGAACTGTTGACATTTGTTATGCATTTAAGAAATGTAGTTAAAAAGGAAAAATCTGAAACCCCCTGAAAATTGCAGCATAACAATGAACTGATTGTTTTCAAATAGGTTTGGTAATTTTTTTATAAGTTTAAATTTCAGCCCTCTGTCACACAACCCCTTAAGAACTGAATATCTTTACCGCATGCATTCTGTAAGACTCAGCAAATTAGGCAAATATTAGGCCAACCACCTTCCAAATGTGTTCATTTTGAAAAATAGGCTATAAAAAAGTGCAAAACTATGAAAACAAAATCTAGATTATGTACATATGGCTCAGCTTATGAACAGGAAAAAAGGTAAATAGTGTACAATTTCCTGATACATAGCACTTCATCACAATGCCAGTTGACAGATCTCAGTTAGGTCCCCTTTAACACAGGAGTTAAGACATACATCAAGGATGTCTTATGTTGCATAATGAAAACAAAGAGTATTTCTAGGTTTTGCTACTATAGGACATTTACACTTTCTATGTGGAAGAGAAGGGCAGGGTAAAAAAAACCGAACAGTGCAAAAATATTTCAAACAGTTTCTTACTAAAATACAACATGGAAGTCAAAGCCATGTATATGCTGAAGTAATAAATCTTCAGCTATAGGCTACAAGTAGAGGTAACTATGAGCACAAGTTAAAATATCCAATAAATCAGTTCTGCTGGCTGGTGGCTGCCTTCCTTTTAAAACCCAAATTAAATGAGCATAGAGAAAAACTTTGTCATTTCAAAACAAACAAACACACACACAAAAAAGGATGGGGGTAGGGTTGTGATAGAGGAAGGGAAACAACAGAATCCCTTTTCCACCCCCTCTGCACAGTGGGCAATTTCTTATTCAGAATCAATGTGTCTACAATTAACTTCAATGTGTCTTCAGTTAACTAAGATTCCAAAAACACCAAGAGATCTCTAAATACAAACATAAGATATACCAAAAGTCTTTTATTTTAAAATTGTTTCCCCGTATTTTAATATATTTATAATTTTGCACTCAAACATTACCAGTTTGAGTAAGTATATGACATGTCAAATTTTTAAAAAATGATTTTAGTTTGATAGAAAACAAACTTAAATAAATTCCACATATTACTTTGTTCACTATTAGCAAAGATTTGTCTGCTCAGAGCAAAGGGTTCTCAGTAGAGACATACTCAAAAAATCCCACATAACCACCACACCCCATCAAAAAAAAAAAAGTCACCAAATAAAGTAGTCTGGTAGTTCCAGGACAATTTACAAACCATGAAACAGCTAGTAACAAGTAATGTATCTCAGCCAACATGCTGAAATAATTTGCAATAAAAAGGAACTGAAAATTCAGAAGTGATCTTATTATAATACGCAGCACAAACTGGTAGAGATGGTCAATACTTCAGTTAGGCATACTCACATCGATTTGCATAAAGACAACAATGTTAAGATTGCCTAGGATTTGATATCATACAGATCATTGGGAATTTGTTTTGAAATAAAATCTATCCTAACTGAAAAAGCACAAGATCAGAAACTGCTCAAAATGTTAAGCTACCTTGGTAGAAGTAAGGGAGGATGGGGGGTAGAGGGGTTAGGGAAGGGAAAGAGAACCACAGTATCTAAACAAGTAAGTTTTCCAACAGATATTTACAAAATTTTACCTGAGGTGCAAGCATTATATACTCCCCCTCCCTCCCCCAATTACTTTTCAGCAGCGCTCAAGTATTCAAAAAACTACTTAATATTTGGTCAATTCTAAAAAAAATATTATTCAAGGTCAAAATAGAGATATACATTCTCCACTTTTACAACCCAACTTTTCCAACTACAATTTTTATTGCTATTTGGTACAAATTTTAAACAGAACCAACATTATAAAACTGTAGTGTTCTTTATATGTACAGTACAATCACAGCTTATTTCAGTAGCTTTCACCATTCATTTTCTCAAAGGATGAGTTGAAGGTAATTCCACAGAGAATATGTAATTATGTCCTTATGAGACCTGGGGGGGGGGGTAGAAAAAGAAAACTGATTAAGATGGAATTATACAACAGTGGTAGGGAAAATCTAAAACTGAACAAGACTAAGAAAAGTAATCAACAAAATTTTAATGGCAATCTAAGCCCGGGTTCTTACAAGTGAATAACAGAAGATGCAATTAGAAATTTCTAAAGTAGAAGTGGAGCTATACATAACTGAAGTATTTTGTTTCAGATTCACAAGTTAGTTATTTAAGTGGTTAAAGAACGATTAAGCACTTAAAGCCAACAGTACTGGCTGAACAGAGGCCAAGGGATATATACAATTACCTACATTGTACTTTGAAACCACAGGCATGAAGATACAAAATGTATAGGATGGATCAGGGTTAAATATTTAACTCAAAAAATGACATTAAAGGAAAAACTGGAACTTGGTATAATCTTTCTTTGAAAGAATGGAGGCTGAATACTTCTAAAACCTACTATTTCTAAAACTCTTTCTAGAGTTGAAAACAGGGCCAAATAGCACCTGGGTACAGTAGAATACTGTTCTAACTGACATAGAAGAACAAAGCTAATCATTTTCCTCATAGGCTAATCACATCAGACTGACTACAGAGTTATGTTTCATGAGATGTAATTTGAACTGCTTTAGCTACATTTGTGTAAGTCATAATATAGTGCTGTTCTCCACATAGCCCTCTTCAGTCATTCATCCTCACTGTTAAAAGAATCCTTAAGAAGCCCAAAGTAAGTATCATATCCTCTGCCTTGTTAAAACACCACTTGAGCTTACCGGCAACATCATTATTTGATTAATGTAACACATGCAATCTAAGAAGAACAAAATTAACTCTCATATTTTACATATTTTTAAAAATCTACATCCTAGTTACACAATGAATTTTATAACTTGGTTTAATTTAAAGAAATAAGAGCTGGTGAAGCTGAAGGAAAGCTCTTGGCAGTCAATGTTGCTCAGAATGTCCAGGGATCTTGATAGGCCTGACCTAATTTCTTAAATTGGTTTCTTAAAATTCAATTATTTAATTTAAAAATTAGCATTATTCAACTAAACAAACTAGACTTAGCATAAAATAATTACAAATGGGTTTCATTACATTGAATTTTATAGAGAAATCAAAGTACATGTAACTAAAACATATGCTTACCTTTTTTCCCCAAAAAAATCAAGTTTTCTTGTCATTCGGTCGATAATGTGTATTAGTAATAAGATTCTCATAGTTTCTTTTTTGCAGCATGTTGTTAGATAACTGTTGATAAGACATGGGCCTTTTTCCTAAGTGAGGAGAAAAAGGTTTGAAAAGGCATTAAAATTCAACTTAAGTAGGTTTGTTCTCTTATACCTAAGTTAACAGACTTCATGACTATTTCAAAATAATGCTGATCAACCAGTTCCATACACTTGGAATAGAGGTACAGCTGAAGAATCTTAGAGATAGGAGACCTGGGTGTCAGGCTCCAATACTTAGGATCTCAGAGGCTTGCTGAGTTACAGATCTCACAAGGTAGATATGAGTAAAACACTTCAAAAATTTCAAAGCATTTAAAAATTATAAGCCAAATCCTTAATACTGGATATGCTACTCATCTGTTGAACTGAAAGAGTAGTTTCAAAACAAACTACAAGCCTTTTTAGAACATCTAACATCAATGAACTCTTTCAAAAAATTCATTTTTCCTTAGGTTTAAAAAAACAATAAAGCTAATTAAAGTCCTCTAGGTCCAAGTTAATATCAGCATGAATTGAAAAGTCCCAAAGTACAATTTCAAAGTTTTAAAGTCTTTTAGTACAAATATGCAACATATACTAATTCAATGGTGCATAAGAAACTGAAGAACTTATATGAAAGCAAGGCTTACACATTACTAAATTATAGACATTACAATGGTAACATAGAATAATATAGAAAACAGAACTACAAAAAATAACAAAGGACTTTAAGAACATGATTTTTAAAATATGGAACAGTAATTTAATTTCAACATTCAGTAGTTCCTATTAGTGAAATAGCTAGAATGGAAAGAAAGATGGAATATTAGACATTAGATATCATTTCATGATAGAACCCCTCCGACCTAACATGTAGAATGGAATAATTTGCTGTTGTTGTTCATTCATGTCTGACTCTTTGTGACCCCACAGATCATACTGATCATGGGGTTTTCTGGGCACTCTGTGGTCTGCCATTTCCTTCTCCAGTGGATTAAGGCTAACAAAGGTTTAAGTGACTTGCCCAGGTTCACACAGTTATTAAGTTTCTGAGACCAGACTTGAACTCAGGTCTTCCTGACTCCAGGCCCAGTGCTCTATCCACTGAACCACGTACGGGCCTCTAATAGCAATTAGAATATAGTTAATTCTCTTCTAGTACTGGGAACAAGGAAAGGAGAAATGTAGGTCATTTCAAACATCTCATTGTCAATAGCTTCAACCTCCTCCAAATGATATCTGCTAATGCAAAACCAACTATTAGTTTCCTCTCATCATCCTGTTATCCCTACTTTTGTAGGTGTGAGCATTGGGGTGTATGAAGTGTTCAATGAGGACTAGCACCCCTGATGTGAGAGCCTGAAGAGTCCTTCTGAGGGCTACTCATCCACCTTCACCCCAGCTCTCACCTGTGGCTCCAAGAAGCTATAGCATGCGCAGATGCCACACCCTGGTAAAACCTTCTTGACAGATGGGCTATACCAGGTTGAGGTTAACAGACAGGCTTTTTTTCAACTATCAATCAATATTTATTAAGCATCTACTATGTGCTGAGCACAGTGCTAAGCACTGAGGACACAAAAAGAGGCAAAAAAAAAAGTCCCTGACCTCAAGGAGTTTACAATCTAACGGGTAAGACAATATGCAAAGATATATACATGATAAGTAAGAAATAATTAACAGAAGGAAGACACTGGAATTGAGGGGTCAGGGAAGGCTTTCTGCAGAAGCAAAGATTTTAACTGGGACTAGAAGGAAGCCAGGGAGGTCAGCAGTCAGAGCACAGAAGGGAGAGCACTGAAGGCATAGGAGACAACCAAAGAGAATGCCCCCAGAGTCAAAAGATGGAACGACTTGTTAGTGTAACAGCTAAGACACCAGTGTCACTAGATCAAAGAGCACATGTCCTAGAGTAAGGTGTAAGAAGACTAGAAGGGGCATGGGGGTGGAGAGGGAGGAACAGGGAGCACACTAGGTTATGAAGGACTTTGAATGCCAAATAGGGCATTTTATTTTTGATGCTAGTGGCAATGAGGAGCCACTGGGATTTATTTATTTAGTAGTGGGGTGATGTGGTCAGACCTTTGTTTTAGGAAAATCCCATTGATGGCTGAATGGAGGATGGATTGGAGTGAGGAGACTTGAAGCAGGCCAATTCACCAGCTGTCTATTGCAAGAATCAAGCTATGAGGTGATGAGGGCCTGCACTAACAGTATCAGTGTCAAAGGAGAGAAGGGAAGGCCATATTCAGATGTTGCAAAGGTTGAGTGTGGTGAGTATAATTGGCAGGCCCCAGCAATACCTTGGATATTGGGGAAGAAAGAGGGGTGAGAGGTAGTGAGGAATTCAGGATGACTCCTAGGCTGACAGCCTGAAGGGTGGGAGGATGGTGTTGCCCTCCACAGTAATTGGGAAAAGAAGGGGCAAGGAGAACTATATAGCCTAACTCCTTCACGTCTATTTTAAACAATGAGTAAAAAGAAATGGAGTCTTTAAATTAAAAGGCAACAAAATTAATATTTCACCAGAATTTTTTTTTTTAAAAAGCCATCAGAGTGTGTTAAAGCAATTGTTCTTAATTTGCTATCTCCACCAGATCAATCAGCGTCAGATTAGACTTGATACAGTGTTGTCACTGAAGAGGATCCTTAACTTGAAACTAACACAGTGAGTGATTTTAAAGTGGGTCTGTCTCTTCCAGGCAGCAAAGACCAGTAGAGTTTGTATGTAATAACAGAAACCACTGCGATTTAATCAAGTCTACCAAGTGGAACATGACCCCATGATATCCTGATCTTACATTTAATATGCTATAGAAACATGTTCAAGAGTCTCTTCATAATGCTGCAATGAGGCAATCAATATTGGCTATAAAAATAATTTCACTAAAACAAAAACAAAAACACTCCTACCATTAGGGAAATTTCAACATAATCTACAAGAACACATTAGTGGAAAGTTATTTTGTATTTGTTTCAGCACTAAATAATTATCATTACTGTTCAGAATACAAAGTTCTACAACAAAAGGACCCCACTTTAGGAGAGGATATAAACAGAGAAGGCACAAATACCTACTCTGTGAGGCAATGTAAAAAGTGTCATGAGTCCAGCTTAATACATGAAATAGTGCTGAACATAAAATCAGGACTTGGGATCAAATGTCGATTCTGTCACTACATGTGTAACAATGTATAAAGTCACTTTCCCTTTCTATGCCTCAGTTCTTTCATTTGTAAAATAGGGATGTTTGACTAGATGACCTATGAGGTTCCTGGAAACCTCAGGTTTATGATCAAAATTGAACTCACTCTCTTTCCCCCCAATTCCTCCCCCTTCCTAACTTTCCTATTACTCTTAAGGGTACTGCCATTCTCCTAGTTGATCAGACTCACAACCTAGACATCATCCTCAAATATTCACTCTCTCACATACCTCACCCGCCCATATCCAATCTGTTGTGATTATACCTTTGTAACATCAGTTACATACAACCCCCCTTCTTTCTTCTGACACTCCTACCAGCTTGGTACAAGCCTGAACTACAGCAATAAGCTATTGGTTGTTCTATCCAACACAGCTCTCTCCCCATTGCAAACCCTCCTCTGTGCAGTAGTCAAACGGACCTTCCTAAAGTACAATCCTATGTCACCACCTCCTCCCCCACTCAACAAACTCCACTGCCCCCTATAACCTCTAAAACCAAATATAAAATCTTGTGTTTGACACTCAAAGCCTTTCATATCCTACCTCCCCCCCCCCATTTTCCCAGTGTTCTTTTACCTTCCACCCACCACCACAATGTACACTCAGATCCAGTGATGCTGGCAGGTTAGTGATGCCCTCTACAGTAACATGAAAGGTGATAAGAAGGGAGAATTCACCATTCTACAAACAATACCTTCTACTGCAGAGCTTGATGCTTGACTACCACTAGATCCACAAGAACTATAAAGTGGTCCAGGACCATATGGCTCATAGGACTTTAGGACAGTCAGTACATTTGGAGAATCAACTTCATTTGAATTCAGGAGCCCTTGCTTGGTTGGTAACACTGACACAGGTGGACAGGGACAATCCTGAGGTAATAGGTTTGCAATTCTGTTTGGAACACGGTATCTGTTTATATCATATTCTCTTCTGTAATTGGCTACTGTTGCAGAATCAAGTTCAAGAGTAACTACATTAGATTTCATTCTTTTCGAAGATGGTTCACCAAATTCCACATTGACATTGCCTACATTTCGACTGCAAAAATATTCTCTTCCTTGATTACTAGACCACGGAGAGTCACTTTTAAGAGGATAGTCAAAGGAACCATTGACAGTATTGCCTACTATGCCAGGTTGAGGAGATATGCTCAGAGATTTTATTTTTGTTTCTGGTCTTTTTATTCTGTCAGGTACTGGAGAAGCACTGGTTTTAGAATGCATCTCCGACTGCTGTCTAATCACACCTGCTTGAGCTCCAATATTCTGTTGTGGTCTGTGAGACTTCAGGTTACTTGGGGCTAAAGTGCTAGAGTCTATTCCTGAAGAAAGTGGAACTTTGCTCGACAAGGGTGGGCACTGCTTAGCTTTCTCTGGCTGCAGTGACTTTGACTGAGTTGCTAGAGAAATCTTAGATTTATGTGAACTGGTAGATAAGGGAGGCACATCCTTTCCAAGTAAAGCTGGTGGGCATCCAGTACGCCTACTTTTGACCGAAGACTTATTTCTACCATTTTTATGAATGTCAGGATTGTATTTGTGCATTAATCTCTGATGCATCATTAGAACTTCTGGGTAAAATGTTCTATAAGTACAAAATGGGCAGGTGCTTGTTGCTAATAAACCTCTGCTGACAGAAACAGCTGCACACTCTTGGGCAGACCCAATGGATAAATTCAAAGGCTTTTCCTCAAAGTCCATGTTTGGTTTATGTTTGCAGTTAGGAATACTCTCTTTTATTTCATCTATGTTATTTACTTCACTTTCATGGTTTGCAGTATCTCCTCTGCCAGAAAGACCATCCTTCTCTGTTTTACAAACAGGGTTGTTTGCCTGAGACTCAATTACTGATTTCTTTTTTAATTTGTCCAAGTACGGAGTGACTACACTTTTGTTCGTTTTATTAGCACTGTCATCAACTGTATTTTTACTGGAATCCTGAGTATCCTTGTTTATGTTTGAATGTACACTTCTCAAAACATTTTGAAAGGCAGAAGGCATTTCTTTATGTTGTTTTGCAGGTGTACAGCCTTTAGTATCTTTGGCACCATCAAAAAACCTTTTCAAATTTTTGGTTTGAGCACCATCAGTTGTTAATAGCATATCTTCAGTTTCCCGACTCAGTAGTGAGTTTTTGCCATCATTCTTTACTTCAGTGGTAATATCAATTTGCTTGTCCTTGTGATGTCTCTCTAAATGATACCTCAGAGAGGTTTTCTGAGCTGCAGCATATTCACAAAATTCACATTTGTATGGTTTTTCACCTGAAACAATATTTTAAAATATCAATATAATACAAAATCTGAAAAACATTTTTTAAAACCTTTAAAATACATTTTGAAATAAACTATATTTTAAGCCAGAGTTGTTGGTTCAAAAAAGGCAGAGTTATTATTGTTTTTCCTATTCAATAAGAATTTTGTTAAGTATGACCAGTTATGCCCCAAGAGAACAAGTTTTTTTATCTTGTTTTGTTTTTAGGTCAACTATATTGAGTAGTTGAGGTCCTGCATAAAATCTTCAAAAAGAAACAGTGTCAGAAAGAGGATAGTCAAAGAATTATATGTATATCTGCCCTTTACCTCCAATCGAAACTATCTAGTATATTAAAAATGCAACATTTTAGTTAAGCAATTGAAACTGAATACTAGCTTAATCTAGGCAAAGTGGCAATCTGAAAATAGGATGGAAGAGTACTCTCATTTCATATTAATCTAAGAGCCACAAAAATAAACATTAAAAATTTTGAGGCTAAAGATATTAGCATTAATGAGGGTTAAGAGCTGGGATGTAGATTTAATGAATTTGTAAAAGAATTTCAAAATAAATAATGGAATGCAGTTCATGTAATCACACTAACAAGGAAGGACCATTGACCCACCAAATGCAATGTAAAATTAAGCTATTGTTTATTCTTAGAAATTATTAGTCAAACAGAATTTATGGTAAAAGTGGTAAAAAAAGAACTAGATCAAAACAGGCTATTTTTACCAAAAGTAATAATTGAATGGATATCTATGACAGAAAATTCTAGAAGTTACCTGTATGAGTTCTGAGATGAATATTGAGGTAATAATTTGAACGGAAATACTTTCCGCAATAGCTACACTCTCTGGATGAAGCAAGATGTTTAATTTTTCCTCTTTCCAAGCCATCTTCATTTTTATCTTAAACAAAAATATTTATGTTAGTTAAGGAAATAGCTAAGGCACATGAATAAAGTATGTTGATAAATTACAAACTAACTATTCTAGCTATTACTAGTAATCTTCATTAAAGACAACGTAGTATTAAAAAAACTCAAAATTTTCTAAACATTATTTTGACACTTTATTACAGGAAAATATAGTGGGTATGTAATGTATGTATGTGTGCATATACACTTATTGATATGATAACACAGTACACAACAGAAGAGACATGGTTCCTTGTGCTTTTTTTATACGCATATGATGGCTAATGGGTTTTAAAATATGTCTTCCTTTCTCTAAATATCAGTAACTGAAATAGAAACGAGATCTGGCAAACAAATTGTAGAAAACACTTTGTGGCTGGAAAAGAGAACTGCTTCCTCACTCAGAACGAAGAATTTAGAAAATAAATCATGCCAGTAAGTTACCAATCCTTCCTCTCCCAGGCACAGAAAAGGAATCCCTTTCTTATTTGAGACCAACCAAGAAGTTACCACTAGAGGGTAGTAAGTGCAACTTAATCTTTAGCAAGAAAGAAAAACTGTGTTAAGCACGAAGGGCAAAACTTAAATAAGAATTTTAAAACACTGATCTGCACAAAATATTCCTCACTAAACCAAATACTGCTCTCCAAACTGAATCAAATAGCTTATTGACTTCTTTTCAGTATATTAAACTGTAAGACTGAAATAGTCCAGCAGAAAACTGTTATTTTTCTCCTTCAGGGAAGTACTTCTTAAAAGCAGTACTATTTACCATATATATTTGGGGGCACTCTATACAAAGAAATGTCATTGACTACAAAAAACCAAGCTCTCCAGTTCAACACAAAAGTTTTTTCCCTCCCTACAACAATTTCTGGACTCCAAGCAATTCTCATCCATTTTTTTTAAAAAATCACAACTGACACAACATTCTACTACTACAACGATCGGCCAATTCCTTAAGATTAAACCACTGTAACAAAATCCAACTTCAAGTTACACTGCTCATTTTGCCTTAAGAAAATGTATTTCTTTGATGTCTTATCTCTGCTACACATCTAACTTGAAAGATTCTTAATATTTAATATTATATATGTATACATACATATTTATATGGGTCCAAAATATTTTACTGTTTAAAGTAGTATCAAGCAACAGTGAGGAAATTAGGCTAAAACATCACTCAAAACTCGTTTGGTATATAATGCAGAGAGCCTTGATTTAGAGTCAGAAAACTTCGGCTTGATTTCCTTCCTTCTGGTTCGATTTCCCTGCTACCTATGTGACTCTGAACCAATCATCTTTAAACTCTCTAGGTCTCAATTTCCTCAAATGAAGGAGCTGGTCCCTTTCAGCTCAAAATTAATGACCTTATGAGGTATCATATTAAGATTATAATATGCTTTGGGTTTTAGAAAAGACCATATGAATGATAGGTTGATATTACAGTTAAGACTCATAATTGAAAGCATCACTTAGTATCACAAGACTTTTCTTGGAGAATGAAATGATATGGACACAAAAGAACAAACCCTTTAAGTTGAAAGAGCCAATTTACTAATTCTACTGGTCTCATATGAAATTACCTAAACTTTTGCAATTTCTCATTTCAAGCTGTGTATCAGGATTTACTTACTATACATTGCAACCTCTTCTAAATTATACAAGTTTCCAAATAATACTGAATATGCTAATATTTTTAAAAATACAACATTGATTACTAGGACTTTTTTTTAAAAATCACAGCTTATGTTTTGATTTTTAAGAACTCAAATATTTTGTTTATACCATTTCGTGGATACTATGAAGTAGCAAAAATTTTGAGTATCACTGATCCTATTTTACAATTACAGAAACTGAGGTTCAGGGATATTATGCCTCACCACAGGTCATTAAGCAAGCCAATGGCAGAATTAGAACTAACTTAAGTTTCTTATCATTTTAAGTATTATTTTTCAGATGAGTACTATAAGAGACCGAAAACAGTATTTAAACAATTTATAGCCATCTTCTATGACACACATCAACTACAAATTACAGAACTGAGCGCTGTATTTAGAAAAGAATAATGTTCCTTCTTGCAAACTCACATTCCCATTAAATTTCTAGATAATATTAAAAATGCATAATGTTAGTGACATTGTAGTACAGTGGAAAGGTCATTCTTTCTAAAGTCAGAACACCTGAACTCAAAATCCCAGGCTCCACTACTTAATAGCTAGCTATAGGAACTTGTGCAAGTCACTAAACCAGTTTTCTGATCTGGAAAATGAGGGAGTTGGACTAAGTAATCTTTAAAGCCCTTTACAATTCCAAATCCTATGATCACAATTATTGCTGTATTAACATCAGGGCTGGTTTAATTTAAGTGAGGCTTCTGTCCTTATCTGGTGGCTATTCAAATATCAAGTGTTTACTAAAGCAGGAAAGGTAATTCTGTGCCACTTGTAGTTTTGTTTACAAGGTAGAATATGTTTACATGGTAGAATATCTAAGTTTTAAGAAATACCCTTTTGAGCTCTGAGACAATCTGATAAAAAATTGGATTAATTCATCAATTTTTGATGGTCATTAGTTTCCAAATATCTATCATATTTCCCCCCATAAACAAAAGATGGTGCTAGTGTTTGTTTTTCCCATAAACGGTGCTGTATTTGTGTGACACTTTTGTCAATTCTCATCTGTCACATATTTGTTGGACAGCTGACTAGAATTGGGGGTGTGTATAATCTGTTAACTGAAAACCAAATAAAGATAATTTCTTTAAAAAAGACAAAATCATGAATTCTGGAAAAATGCAAGTAACAGTGCCATCCCCACTTGACACTGATCATATCCATGCTTTTAATCCTTTTATGCACACCAACAAAACAAGAAAAAAATTTCAGAGCTAGAAGAAATTAAACATATTCATTCTAATTCATTTTACAAATTAAATTACACCTCAGAAAGTCAAAGTTACAACCAGCTGATTAAGAGACAAGTCTCCAGTGTACCTTTCATTATGCTATGGCACTTTGTTAGTTCTCAAAAATGCAAAAGCAACATTAAAAAAACTAATTTTGAGTAGCGAAATATTAATCTACTGCTTACCTAAATGAAGCACTTCAGAAAGTCCATCTTCTGATCCATCTTCAGAACCACCTTCCACTCGATCCATTGTTCCATTTTCATCTAGAGCTGTGGCTAAATCTGGAGAATATGTTCTGTGTTGCCTTCCCTCAATAGAAGTTGGAGATTCAGCATCAGTTCTCCTTTCTCTTTTATGAACTCTTGAATGAAGGACTAGCTGATGGTATGTTCTAAAAACCTTGCCACACTCAGAGCAATGTGTTGGTTTTTCTTTATTATGTGCTAATTTGGGATCCACATCCATTGAAGGCACTTCACCACTAGTGTGTTTAATCTTTTCTTTGTCTTGTGAAAGGCCAATTCCTGCACAACTGTTTTTATTTGTTTTGGACTTCCCAGTACTTTCAGTATGGCTTTTATTGGCATTCCAAATCTCTCCAAGTTCTTCTTTATCTGAACATGAATCATCATTGTCTGTACTTCCTTCTTGTCCAGGTTCTTTCACTTCTCCACGGCCAATAGCAACTTTGCCTTTGGTAGCCAACTGCCATGCTTGATATGTATTAAATGGATCTAACTCAGCAATCCATTTTGCAGGTTTCTTAATTTTTTCAGGTGTTGGGTTTGGTCTCAAGTTTAGAAACTGAAGAAATTCTTTCCTCTGAGATGACATTCCTCCTTCACTAGAGTCAACAGTTTGTGTTTCACTAGCAGAAACAGACTCTTTGGTGTGTACTTTACTATGCTCAATTAGGCTTTCTTTATTTGGAAATAGGAAGCCACAAACCATGCAGATTTTGTAAGGCGATGTGACAATTTCAGCTACTTGCTCCTGTACAACCTCATTTATTGTTATTGGACTATCTAAGCCTTGCTGTAGTTTGTTTCTGGAGCCAGGTTTGCCAGTGTGTGTCCTCATATGATTTTTAAGGAACCAAGGTTCTTTGAATCTTCTTCCACACACACTACACCAGTAAGTGAAAGAGTCCTTATGTTTTTTCATGTGGGTCTCAACATCAAAGGCTCCACCAAATGTTTGCCCACAGACTTCACAACTAAATTCTTCATTTTCTTTGCCATTCTCCTTCAGAGACTCTGTTCTCACTTGACTTTTGTCAAGAGGACTAAGGTACTCTGCTTCAACACGGAGAACTGCTGGTTCACAAAGTGTGGGTCGATGTTGCATTAAGACATGTTTACTAAGATCTTCTGGATGTTTAAAAGTCTGTTCACAAAACATACAGTCCAAAGGCATACATCCTTCTGCTTGTATTAAAAATTTATCCTGAAGGTTTTTGTAAGAAATTGTGTTGGTCCCTTTTATTGATATTGATGCATCATTAATTTCCATACGGGAATCAACTGTGCTGGCTATAACATCTGGCCCATCAATATAGGCTAAGAGAGGTTGAGTTGGCATGTTTCTGCCACCTTTCAGTTATATTTAAGAGGAATAATGTCAAAACTCCCTCAGAGAATTTCTGGGGTTATAATAAGGACACTTTTATGACGTATAACCTAAAGTAGGTGTCAATATTATGGCAAATGTTACAAATGTCCACAATTAATTTTATGCTTATTTTTATAAGCTAGAGGAATCACTGACGTAGGTGAAGTCAAGTTATCTCCATAAACAATGTATAAAGATTCCTAAGACTGTTTCAGACTTGTTGTGTATCAAATCAGCATAAAAATTAGTTCTATTTAAGTCTTCATGTAATTTGAATGATCCAGTTGAGCAGGAAGGAGTCAATCCCAGCAAGGTTGATAATGAATTTCTAATACCTATTAAGTGGAAAACAAACAGAAACATTAGTTTAGAATAAATCATTTTTTAAAAGTAGATAGAAAACTGAAAGCTACTTTAGAAATGTATAAATTCTACCCTGTGAGAATGGGTTTTTCCATTTAGTCTTTCCTCCCTAACACATTAGCAAGCTATAATATATGGTCATAAATACATATGTATATATATATATATATATATATATATATATATATGTATATATATATATATATATATATACACATACACACACACACATATATATACGTATATAACTGAAATGTTATAATCCTTTTTATTCAAACATTTAGTACTATCTTTCTGACTACAGCCCATAGTTAAACTTTCATAATAGGGAAGTTGTTTCTAGATTCTATCAAATTAATTTTAAATGATGTAACAAGATAAAGAGGTTACACATATTGCTTTAGATAAAAACGAAGGATCCAGCCTCAGACACTTGATACTTAATAGCTGTGTGACCCTGGGAAAGTCACTTAACCCCGATTGCCTTGCCAATAAAAAATATAAGACAGATAAAAGAGAAGGGTGTTTTGAGTTGCTCAGTGTTCAAATCAAGAAAATTATACTTCTCTTAATATAAAACTGGACCATAATGTTTACTTTAACCTTTAATAATGTCCTATAAAGCTATCTAGAAATTCAGATGTTTAGTTTCACTCTACTTTGTGAATGAGATCTAGACCCAGACCTTGCCCACGAGGCCCTGGTTCAGTGTTGTGGTAGAGAGAGATGAAGACCACTCCTATTATCACCCTGACCCCTCCCAGCCACTCCTGAGGTACAGCAGAGTGGAGGAAATCTAAACCCAAAACCTACCCTAGCCCTGTATCTATCACATAGTAAGCAAGTAACTGTTTGCAGAGTACAGTGACTGATCAATACAGAATATCAACAACTCCTGTTTCCATACAGAAATCACCTTTTCTCAAAGGTTCCACTTAAGTGAAAGGGGAAAAAAATGAGTAGTTAACCTATTTTGGTCAAGTTAGAGCCTATGACTGACTCAGATGTTACTAGGTGACTATTACAATACTACAAATTTTAGGCACTGAACAATTTGTTAGGGATAAGCAGTGCCTAAAATGACATGCCATTTTTGGAAAACGACAACTAACTTTTGTGATTGAAGAAGTGTCAAGAGACTCTTATAGCTAAACTACAGACAAGTTATGAAATAAGTTACTTTGTAAAATTATGTTAAAAATAAAATGGCATATAGTAATTCAACATAGTATCAAATTTTGTTCTGTTGTCCTCTATTAGTTAAAAAAGCTACACCTCCCCTTCAATTCAAAAGGTATCATTGCTCTTGGATCTGAAACTTTTGGCTTAAGCTAATCTCCACTGTATAAATTCAATTCTAATTAATTAAAGCAGCATACTTACTATAAATTCTCTCCAAATTTTTTATTTTACTAGAATAGCCATTCCACAGGAAAAACTTTCCTATCTGGCTCCACTTCCTTCTCTGACTTCTAAGCTAAGAGTCCACTCAAATTTTAGCATTTTAACTAAGTAGTAACATTGTTTTTATTTTTGGAGCAGTAACTCTGTTAGCCTTCATCTCTTCTTGACACTGATGACCACATCCCTCTCTCTTCCTTTGGTTTTGATTCTTAGGTTTTTTCTCCTCTTTCACTGATTACTCCATTCATTCCTTTTCCTCTTCCCCCCAAGCTCTCTGCTTAGCCTGGAAGCCTCTTCTTTCTCTAGACCCCCTTACAGATTCTCAAGATTTTAATTGTCTCTTCTTACACAAATAATTCCCAATCTGCATTTTTAACTCCTGAGCTCTATTCCCATATTTCAAATTGCCTGGTAGGTATCTTCACCTGAATGCCTCAAAGGCATGCTTTAAACCCATCCCTTTCCTATCTAAGCTTGCCCATTCTATCTTCCCCTTCTCAAATGAGAGTATCACTATTTTCTTATGCATCCAAATAGAAAAACCATAGAATCATAGTTAATTCTTTCTTCCTCCTCACATATAACAGTTGCTTATTTCAATTCTCCTTTAGCAATATCCCCACCAGAACTTTCTACTTCCACTGTGATTCTGGTCCCTCTTCACCTCTCACTTCCTTGCTTCCAATTCATATAGCAAAAGTATTAGCTCTAGTGACTAAATCTAATCCTTGCTCAAAGACCTTTAACAGCTCTCCATGGCCTACCTACAAGACAAAATATGAAGCTTTTATCCTGGCATTTAAGGTCCTTCACAATGTGAATCTCATCTACCTCTCCAGACTTATTTCATACAATATGCCTTCCCACACACCATATTATAAACCAACTATTTCCCACACTTCATGCAATAGAAGCCCTCCACACCTCCTGTCTGGTGAATCCTCCTTCTTCAAGTTCCAGATCAGATGTCACCTCCTTGAAGAAATATATTCTAATTTCTCTCAGCTTCAGATGATCCCTTTACCTCCCCAATCTCTCAACCATATTTGACCTCTTTTCCACATTCATCACAAGCTAACTTGTAATGTCATAATAAGTACCTTAACAAGCTAAACTGTAAACTCCTAGACAGCAAAGACTATGTCATGTTTACTTTATTGCCCTCGTGCCTTGAACAGTACACTCTACAACCCTTAATAAATGTTTACTAAACTGAAAATACCTATCTCAATGCTTCAACTTTTACTTTGTAGTAATTCCCAAAATAAGCCAGTGATATAAGGTGGAGGGTACAATGGAAAATACTTTGTATATAGTATTCAGGACTTAATATAAAGGACACCTGTGTTCTGGTTCTTGCTTTGTCACAAACTCTTGGAAAGTCACATGTCATGTGCCTCAGTTTCCTCATCTGTCAAGTAGGGAATCTGGACTAGACATTTTCTGATGTTCCTTCAATTTGAGAATCCTATGTTGATGAAGTTCCCTGGACTAAACCGTGACAAATCATAATTATGTAGTACCTTAAGGTTTACAGTGTGCTATACCCACAATAACCTTGAAAGAGGTAGGGAATACAAGTATTAATACCCGTCTTAAAGACAGAGAGACTGGAAAGGTTAAGTGAATTATCTATAGTAACACAATGTATTAGCAGAACTACAACTTGGACCCAAAATCTCCAGAGTCCTAGCCCACTGCTCTTTCTGTCATAACAATTATTTTATGTAAAGAATTGATAGACCATACTTCAGATGCACGCACAATTATTACAACATGGGCATTTCTGTTTACAATAGGCAATTTGGTGCAGTAGATAGAGGGCTAGAAGGACCAGAAGACTTGGGTTCAAATACAACCTCTGACACATGTTTAAAACCCTGGACAAGACACTTAATCTCTCAGTGCTCTGGGTCAGTTGTATCAAACTCAAAATAGAAACAGGAGCCACTAAATCACACATAAGAGTTCTTGGCTGCCAATGACTTATAAAACCACATATTAACATTTATCTACATCCTATTGTATTTGTATTTATTTTGTTAACTCTCTCCCAATTATATTTTAATTTGATTCAAGATTATAAGAGATGTTGTATCCCTGAGTGTTTGACACCTCTGCTCTGGACAAAGTTGCCTGCACTGGCAAGAAGTAGTTTCTTTAGCCAGGACTTACTAATGAAATCACAGATACGGTCCCTATCCCCAAGTGTAATTTGGGCATACTCAAGCCATGAGCAATATTTCCAAAAATCTGCGTTAATATATCACTTACATAAAAGTAGTTTAAAGAGGATCGGATAGCAGACCTTAAAAATCTTGGTTGCCCCATATCATAATGGGGAGGGGGAAGAGAGACTACAAAAAGAAGGACATTAGACTGTGGGAGCTCCCCCAACTCAAACTCCTGAATTAACTAGTAATATGATCTTGGGCAAGAGTAACTTCTATACTCTGGGCCCCATTTTGCTCATCAGAAAAATAAAGGAGAGGAAGAAGAGTTGCACAAAATGATCTTTAAGGTCACCTCTAACATTCTATAAAATTCTAAATAAACTGGTCACTTTCTGGTAATTTCATCTAGTTAACTGCAATTGCCATAATCAATGCTCTTCCTATGTCCCAACCTCACCCCTTTACCAAAAAGGGGGGGGAGGGGGGACCTTAAAAGGTACATCAGAGCCCATATATTTACCTATATTTATTTCTTTTAAATGAGCCTCTTTTTGGAAGAAAGTGGAGTGGCAGTGTCAGTTAATGGTCAGACTAATACACTATGCTGATATTTTGGCCTTGTTTTTATACTGGTGGCAGAATTTTAAAGTTTATAGACCTAAAATCAAATTTCAATAAGGTAAAACATATCACTATTTCTCTACTTTCCTATTTGTGGCTGCCATCTGACACTTGCTATTCTTGAATATTATAAAAAGTAAATCATACTCTAAAGATGCTATTAAATAGTTTACCATTAGCACTCTATCAAATTTATAATGACAACTCTCCTTCCTCCCAATCTCATGAAATATACAAATACACACACACACACACACCCCTCTAGTACATATATACTAGAAGTCAATTCTTTGAACTGTAAAGTTGTTGTATACTTCAAATTCCATACCACTGATGTGTGTCAAACAATCCAGTAAATACTGAAGAATACCTTTAACAACAGGAATATATAATAGCTTCAAGATAAAAGCTTAATTGCTTAAAATAATATGCAAATTCTAAGTACAATTAATGGTCTACTAAATGGTGGCATGTTTCCCAATCACCTTTTTCCAGATTCATTAGATTTTCCACATGTAATATATAACCTAAACTGCACAAGTCTTTCATGATAAACCAAAATGACCTTTCTAGATAATTAAATAATCGGGAGAAAGGAAAACATAATGTTAGTTTAGGATTACAAGACAGGTAAAACTATCACAATAATGCCTTGCACATAGTAGGTACTTAATGAATGTTTGCTGAAATAATAATATAAATATAAGAAAACTTCCCCAATTATACAAAATTCTAAATACAGTTCAAGTAAATGAAGAAGCATGACCTTCAGCCTTTATACCTTATGACACCTAAGGTATGTGGTTAACCAATGTAACTGCATACTGTGACACATAACACAGTTTACTTAAATAATCCTAACATAAACAAAAGGAGACACAATTTTGTACTCATCACAATATATTTTTTGAAATCTTACATTAATATAAAATGCTTGAAAAATAAATCTTCTTTTGGATTCTTTACAAACTGGTGCATTACTAAATATAATACCAGTAATTCTGAATCTGTAGATCTTAAAATCAACAAATGCAAGATTGCACAATGTTTGATGAAAAGCACAATTTGGGCAGGTCTTAGTATAACAAATTAATCTGACTGCCACATTGCTGACACCTGCTGTATTTCTGAAGCACAGCTAAACAGATGTAATGAAAAGGATGGGGAAAAAAAGGCAGGTAGAATAGGGGGTAATGGAAAGAGCCTTGCAACTGCTGTCAGGGAACCTTAGGTTCCAATCACCTCTATAATTTGCTAGTTATGAGGCATTTGAGCAATTTGTTTAACTTTTCTGAGCCTTAAATTCTTTAATCTGTAAAACTGGGATACCAATACTTGTAGCACCTACATTACCAGGCTGTGGTGTCATTAATGAGATTACGTCAAAGTGCCGCTGCAAAAAACACTATGGAAGGGTGTCCCAGAAGTCTTAGTGCAATCTTGACTAAGACTTTTGGGACCACCCTATACACATACATTATTAGCTTTCATTATTAAAAATGTGCCAGATGTTGATTTGTGAACTACTAAATACATTATAAAAATATCTTCTATATATTAGGAAGCAAACTTCATCTGTCTCTTTTCATCAGAAAACAAATGGATCATGAAAAATTCTCATCTTTAATTTGAATTCAAATTCCTATCTAGAATACCATCATTTTTTCAAGTTCACAGAATCTAGATCCAGGAATCCAGAATTTCTAGAGCTGGAAGTCGAGAAAGCTAAGGCCCAAGGACATGATGTGTGACTTGCCCAGAGTCACAAAGGCAACATCAGAAATAGGATATGAACCTAGTCCTCTAACTCCAAAGCCAGTGAGTGCTCTCTCCCTTACCACACCACATCTTTAAGTAAATGAAAATCTATCTTTTATACAATTAGACTGAAATTGACTTCTGTTAGAAAGCCTTGTGAATAGGCCCATAAATGCTGGTTTTCAAAAGTGACAAGGATATGTGTAAGATATGCTCATTTTTTAACTTATAGAATACTTTATATTGCATTCCATCTACTCTTAATTAAAAGTAGCAGTAAACATTTAAATATCTTACATCTGAAATATGTTCCAATTTGCTCCAATTCAAAGAATAAAACTTCTATGAAAATTGCCATACTTTAAATTCAAGAGCCAGCTACAAAGTTACAACAGGGGCACCTTCAATTTCTATGATGGGGAGGATTTGTTTAGCTATTTTGATATAGAGTATAAGCTTTTGTCAGTATTAATAAAAACATGAGTTTTTAAAAAATATTATCAAGTTTATTTAAAAAATGAACTTTTCGAAATGTACTTTTTTCTCAGTGATTAGTGCTGCAATTTTACTGCAGAGACCATTGTGTTAAACATGCTCATTATTTTTACTTCATGATGTATTTTTTAAATTGCTATCTATAAACATTGTCCCAAATTTGGTCTCCTGTTAGAAATATTAAGAAAATACAATCTCTTTTCAAAATCACTGAAGAGGCTAAAAATGCATTATTAAAAGAAAAAGAAAATCACAAAACCAACTCAAAACTGTTTATGTACCAAAAGCTAGGTCAGACTAAATATTACCACCTAGGACATCAAAGACTTTATATACCAAACTTATCAAATTTCTTCGCGCAGCATACATTTCAGATTAGACTTGAAGACTTTAGAACCTGAATAAATTGTCACTGTCTGCCCAACTAATTTTCAGCCCTGAGTGTAAAAATATCTACAAGTTCTAGTTAAGCAGTTTTCAGCTTCTCCAAATGTAGTCGCCTACTTTGAATGACATTAGAATATGCTGTACATATTTTTCTCAAACTGACAAGTGGAGAAACATCCACATAATCTACAGTGGCAATCAGTAAACTTGTAACTTTAAATCATTCATCACTATTTCAAGGAAATCACCAAGGTCATAACCCATGGGCCAAATGGGCAAAAACATTCCTAATGTAGCCAGCTAAAGCAAAATACTAAGATTAAAAAAAGAGAATGCAGAGGTTCAAAGTTAATACAGGATATTATAATTTATTCTACCATATATAATAGAGAACTCAGAAGATTCTACAGAAAACATGCATGTTTTCTTGAAATTGCATACAAATAAGTTTCAGTTATAAAAAGCTACTTGGGGACATAAAGTATTCTTCTACTTTACATGCTAATAAAATTTAGTGATAAGATTAGAGGCTGTCAGAATTGCTACATATATAGACTGTAAATGAAGTTCACTGTCAACTTAAATCTGACCTTAACTGAAATAATTTTTAAATATTATTTCCTATCACTATATTCCAAATTTATTATTTGGAAGGAATTGTTATTTTAAACTCTCCTTCAAAACACAAATCTCTAAGGAAAAAACACTATAAAAGAAAAGCTACTGAAAAGTCAAGCACATTTAAAAACAAAGAAGATAATCATTTCTGGGAATAACCTTTATTCCACTATTTCACCTGTTTACTACAAGAACTAAGGAGGCAGGATGGGATTAAAGTGAAGTAAAGCCTAAGAGTTGCTTTAACACAATGCAATGGTTTCTACCTACACTTAATTCTTCTATCCCCACCAAAATTAAAATACATGATAAGCAAACCACAAGATGTAAAATTTTATAAACTGCCACTCATGAACTTCACATTTTCATAACATGGCTCTATTCGTTTTCAGGAGACAATATTACTGCAACAGAATTGATTTAACAAGTATTTCAGCTTTATTTAATATTTAGACAACACCTATCAACAGCACAAAGGCAAATTGTTTTGTTTTTTAAATCCCAAAAGTTCCTCCACTTAGTGGGGGAGTAGCAGTAACATGAAGACTAAGTTTCTTGACCACTTTTCAACTAACTAGCTCATTTTGGAAAATAAGAAATGAGTCTCCTTTCATGTGAATGACTGAAGGTAATGATTAGCATTGTGTAAGTTTAGTATACAATACTGAAATGTCCTTCATATAGTACATATACTGAAAGTGAACTATTTAAAAAATATCCAGATTACAAATTATCATCCCTGTCCCCTTCACCAGCATCATTACTATGTCTACTAGGACTGGAATTTTACTCATGGAAATTTAGAAATATGTAGTATCAATCACCCAAAAAAAAAAACTAAAAGGGAATTGAAAATGTATCATAGTTATCAGAATTTTTAAAATAACATGTATTGGAACCAGAAAACATGTAAATCTGGTTTTAAAAGTTCTTTCAAAAATGTAAAATATTTATATGTACATTTATATATCAATTATATAAATGACATATAGGTCACCCACCCTTAGTTGCCACAATTAGTTTTAGACTAGTCTGTTTTCCTTGGGGTAAAACTGGAATACAAGATGATATTATATAGAATCAAGTGTATTATTATTAGTAGTAATTATTACTGAAATGAATAGAAACACTGATATGGGCTCTATCTCCACTTCTATCTGTAAGATAATCCATAAAAAAAAAATTTAAAAGGCAAAATGAAGAACCAAAGAGTGTGAATGCCAAAACAGAAACCTAACATTTAAAAAAGACATCTTTCTCTGCATTACCACTTTGAAATATACATAGATCTGCCTCCAAAGGAGTAATGAAAAATAAGGATAATAATTAGACAAATATGTCTAATTCTTTGTGTGGCTTAACTTTTTTTTAAGTAACAGTAGTCTTTATTACACAACTTTATCAAAAAATAACCAAACCGTGGACCAAAATTTCCAGGAACCTTTATTTTGTCTTATTCCCCTCTGAAGGAAGGAATGGGAATGTTTAGAATATTAAGCTAATAAAAGTTATCTAATATGAAGTTACCTGATAAACACCCTAATAGTGCTAAGCAGAGAAATTTCTGATGGTAACTGGATACACGGGACTTCCCCTACTTAGTAACCATTCAGTGTTACTGCAGAGGAAGTCAACCTGCTCATGATGGATTGGTGGCTTTACAAAATCAAAGAATGGTTTTCTTAAAAACTTTTTTACAACTAGTTTTCTATATACTCCAGAAATTTGATTTTTTAAAAGTCTCTTTCCTCTGACAACCAGATAAAGTTGCTCATTAAAAAGATGTTTTCACTAAGATGAGAAAAATTCTCAAATTATCCAACTATTACAATTTTGTATTTGTATTTCAGTAAACAGTTTTACATTTAAATCTCACATAATCAAAACAGAATCATAATGTTACATACAAATGTTTTACTCTCCCATGCCTAAATTCAGAAAATGTTATTTTTATATGCAATAGATGTTTGCTGCCACAGGCAAAATGTAAAAATTCTAGCAATATGGCAATTTACATTTACCCTAGTTACAAAAAGATTTTGTCTTTTGAGATAAGCAAAGATGTGTAAATTAACTGCCATCAGCAGCCACGTGTTCACTAGCTCTATTCATGCTAAAAGTATAAAAATATTTTGTTCTGAACAAAAACCATACTTCACTTTCCAGATTTTGGGGGTTTTTTGCTGAGGGGAGGAGAGGGAATAAGGGAGGGAGAAGGCTATCTTACAGTAATTTGAAAACTAAGATAAGTCAGTTCATATTTTCCTATGATTGAAATCACCACAGGGTTAAATAACTGCTTGCCTACATCCAATTCCCATATTCACTTGATGAAATGGTAAAGAAAGCTTAAGCAAGGTTTAAGTTACTAAAGGAAAAGTGCCTTGTTAAAAACTGGGGAAAAGGCAAAGATTAAAAGAACTCTCTTCCTCCCCTGCAACAATGTGCTCACCATCTAGTTCCAAAAATAAATTTGGTACTCTTCACCTTAACTTGTCTCACCATCTTTTCTAGTGCACTTGTAAAATATACTGTTAAAGGATTAGCCTTAAATGAGAAGTTAGGAATATGGTAAACACACTAAATAGTTGGTATTACCACATTTAATCAACTTTAAAAAAAAATCAAAATTTAAGAATGTGCCCTGGCATCACTCATTCAAGTGGGTGTGACAACTTTAACTAGGAAGTTTAAATACCAGAAATGTGAATAAGTAGAAACAATGTTAGAAGTTTACTCAGAACATAAAATTATCTGCTGTAGGAAGCAAGCCAGATAAGTAGATTCTTTTTTGCCAGAATTGTTTTAAACGTTCCAATATTAGAATTGTTCACTCATTTTCAACCAAATGGTTTTTTTTTACCAACTTATAGATAACAATTTTATAAAGTGGAAAAACAGTACATCTTATAAAGTCCCCTGATGTTCTAATCAAGCCATCTTAGAATTAATACAGCTCCAAGGCTGAGCAAGAGCAGCCCTGCTGGGTCACAACTATATCACTTTATATTAAATATCTTTTTCAGTGCAGAAAGGGTTTTTTGTTGTTTATTTCTTTTGTTTTAAATGGGGAGGAGGAAGCATGTATCTAAAAATGAAGAAATTCTGTAAGGAGACTTGACAGACTACTATAATTCTCAATTGCTTAACAAGCCTACTTTTTTAAAGGAAAATCAAATTTAAAATATTTAGGCAAATAAACATGGAATACTATCTGCTAAAGGGACTACAAGCCTATTAAGCTAATAATAACCTCTTCCTTCCACCTCTCCTTTACCCTCCCCATCTCCTAAATAACTGAAAAAGTATAATTTTATCTAAATAGATTTATTTAAAAAAGAGAAAAAAAACTATTCTTCTAACCAGAATTTCTGGATGTTTCCTCCCTCCCCCCTCTTTGAATAGAAGTGAAAGGTAATTGCATAAAATGCAGCAAGCCCTCAAATTTTAACTCAGAAGATATTAAAAGACAAGCAAAGGTTTAGGGTAGGAAAGGTGTTATGAAGATAAAAGGATTAAATGAAGTTGGAAACTAAGGGAAAAGTATGTGTACTTTACCTATAAAGTCAGTCTTTTTTTCCTACTTCCTCCTCCTACATGCAAATAGACATGCAATTCTTTTCAAAAGGCTGTCTTCCTCTTCAAACCAATATTCAAAATCTAAACACACAGAAGGCCATTAAACTTGTTTTTTCAACCACTTCACATAAATAATGAACTTGCTTTTGCATATAATTATCAACAACTGAATTTATTTTAACCAAGTCATTGCCTTTTAGAAACTCTAACAGCATATGTAAGTGATAAAAGGGCAGTAAATTCCTTTTTCAAGACTTTGCACAGAATTTTCCATTACAATCAAAAAAACTGTCTTAAATACTAAACAAAATCTAGAATAAACACGACTACTCAGAAGAAGAAAAAAACTTAGGCTGCCATGAGGTGGACACACCTTAAATGTACTTAGTACACATTAACTATGCAAGTACAAACTGGTGGTGACTTCGTCCAACTTTCTGACTAAAAAGCAGTTAGATATTACTGGGCACTTGTGTCTTCATATATACATATAGATATAGATATAGATAGATATAGATAGATATAGATATAGATATCTATATCTATATGTATCTAAAATTTTTTGAACACTAAATAGCTCACCTGTAATATAGTATAATATCTTTAATAAGTATATCTTAATATATGAGATCAATACAGCACAGCCTTACATGACCAAGTACAGTATAATGTGAACATTTAAACTTACTACTTGACACCAAACAAAAGAAAAGGTAAAGGGCCTTCTTGCAAAGACCACTAGTGTTCCAGTACTGGAAGGCAGCTGTTGTTACCCTGCCTTTTCTTTTGTTGTGCTTAATCTCATGTCAAGTCATTCAACCAACTCAAAAGCGATGAAGACATAATTGAATCAACCTGAACTAAATCAGATCTATGGTTCTTAAATAGCTATATACAGTTTAATGGTTACAAAATACTTAAAAATATATTAAATGAGCTACTTTAGTACATGTAAGAAACCATTTAATGACTCCAAAACTAGTTAGTCAATCCACTATGCCATTTATTTAATATATGCCAAGGAGGAAAGCTTCAATCCTTTACAGGCTGACTTCCAAAAGACAAATTTTTAGTCTTATAATATTACAATGTAACTTCAGGTCAAAATATTGAATCTAAATATTACTATCTTCAAGTATTTTTTTTTAGTTGCTAAAACTGTGGTAAAGTCTACTGATAAAGTAATAAGGACTGGCACATCACACTTGGCAGGTCTTCTTACTCATTGAACTAAACTTTTAGGAAAAACTCCCCCGCTTTCCCAACCCCAGCCCCACCCTCACCCCTCCTTCTACCCGCGGAAGAATGCAGTTTACCCTACTTCATTGGCCCTACCCTTTAATCGTAAAATGTTAGTTCAAACTCGAGAATTCGGCTTATCCCAGACTTCCCAAAAGTTTAAACTTTCCTAAAAGTGAGGTGAAAACATTTGACAATTGCCCGAGCCCTCTATTACTACTTTTGATAAACATAAAACTTAAACCTTTAACAAACAACAGTATGCAATCATTGGTCAGCAAGTCACTGCCTGCTATTCAAGTTGTAGTTAAACGTTTTCCTCCTCTGAATCTACCAGATCCTATCACACTTGCATTTTAAGGTTTAGTACAGTATGAATAAAGTCCATTTTATCTTTTATTTGAAGTTAGGTTATTTCATCTACCCTTCACCTCCTCAAAGACACTTCCCTTTTTGGACACTTTTATGCTAACATTTCACTGTTTCGACCCCTTAAGTTCCTATTTCTATTTTCAGCTTACTCAAAGTTATCACTCTGCTTGTTCTGCCTTTTCTTTCCACTAGAACTAGAGTTATAAAGTTATTCTTTAAGCTTTCAAGGTCATCTAAAAAGAAAACATGCTATTCCTTAAAAACCTGCTTACACACATACAGTAAACGAAACCTTTTCAAAACGCCTTTCATCAGTAAATCAACCCGCATAGCTATGTAGTGGAGACCACTTCAAAACTATTACTTCAATTCAAATACTTACAAGGAGTCACACACATAAGAGATTATACAGAGGCTCATTATAGTACACGCAGGAAGATTTCAGTATCTTCAGAAACTAGCACCCCAAACAGCAGTAGAAAACATAATCTAATGAGGCTTTCTATAGATTAAAAATGACCGAGATGTATCTGGAATCAGTTGAGCATTTCATTTTTCCTTGTTTAAAGAGCTCTCTATTGTTGTTGCTAACGCCTTGTTAGGGCTTATTGTTTTGCTTTCCTAACTTCCTACCCATCCACAATTAAAACGCTGCCACACAGATGATCAGAAGGTGAGTGAACTCCCAAAACACATTCCCCACTACCTCATCAAAATAAATAAAAGCACCCCAGTGAAACAAAAAAGAAAAGAAAAAGAAACTGACAACGGATCGATAAACTTTTCATTAATAGCTCCCCCCCAAGAGCCACACAACTAACCCTTCCCTAGGATCAGCATCTCCCTTACAAAGAAATGTTAACTACCCCTCACTAACCCCCCCAAAAGCCATTTTGAATATTTAAAATAGTGAGTGTGTAAAAATGTATTTACACATAGCTATCCAAACACCATTAATGCACATTCATTTAGACAGTGTAATTTTCCTGGCTATTAGAAGCGGGGGGGGGCACCAAAGGGACAAAAAATGGGGAGTAGAGATATTATCAAATGGGGGGGTTGGGTGGGGGTTGGGGAGACCCGAGAAGTACAACCCAAGGGAGCGTGGGGATGAAACTGTGGGAGGGAATGCCAGGGCCAGAAGGCAATGGCGGGGGGGGGGGAGAAAAAAAATCAGAGACAGTGAACTTCAGAGGAAATGTTTTCTTCTCTTCCCTATTTCTTCTCCCCTCCCTTCTCCTCCCCCCTCCTGGCCATCTCTCCCCCCTCAGGAAGCTTCCCCACCCCTCCCCCTCCTGGCCGGCCCCCCTTTACCTGCCGCTCCTGCCCCTCTGCCATTTCCTCCCTCAGCGGCGGCCAGGATTAAACTGACACCACACGAGTTGAGGGTTTGAATGAGGAGCCAGGGGGTGGGGGGCGGAGAGGAGGTGGAGGGGGAAGGAAGGAAGGAGGGAGGGAGGGAGGGAAGGGAGGGAAGACAGGGAGTTTCTCTGCCTTTTGTGCGAACACCTCATGGAGAGCCCTGCCCCTGGTGCCACCTTCCTCCCCTGGGCAGCCTCGGACTCATCCCTTGACAGCCCCCCTCTTTAAGAGACCCCCCCATATACACACGCAACTTCTCACAGATGGGGGGGCGGGTCGCCCATATCCCAGTCTTGAAATCCCCGACTCCAACGCCCCCTCCCCAGATTGCCAGAGGAGGGAGAATGAAATCTGGGGGGCAGTGGGGGTCCCCGACACACACACACACGCACCTCCCCTCCCCCCACTCTCCCCTCTGGGGCAGGCTCACCTCAGGCGGGAGGAGGGCGAAGGTGAGCTGGGCTGAGGAGGTGAGGGACGCCTGGGGAGGAGTGTGACTGGGTGCACGGGGCAGGGAGAAGTGCGCCCCCTAATCCTCCACACGTAACTACTGCCTGGGGGCAGCGGGGCTCGGGGGCCGGGGGCAGGAGTAGGAGAAGGAGGAGGAGGAGGAGGAGGAGACGAAGGTAGTGGAGAAAGAGGAGGAGGAGGAGGAGCTATTGGAGCTGCTGCTGGAACTACTGCTGCTGCTGCTGCTGTGGAGGCTGCTGTGGCTGCAGAGGAGAAGAACGGGCTTCTCCATTGCAGTTGGGGATTGTTTGTAAATTGTTACTGTGCAGCTGTTGCTCCCTCCTCTCTCTGGATCGCCAACCCCCGATACCCCGCCTCCTCTCCCCCTCCTCCTGACCAGCTCCGGCAAGCTGAGGCTCCGCCCCCTCAGTCTCCCCAAGCGCCCTCCTCCTCCTCCTCTCCCCCGAGTCCCCCCTCCCCTTTTTTCTCCTCCCCCTTCTCTCTGCCCCGCCCACAGGCACCACGTGACTGGCCGCGCGCTCGCGAACCCTACCCCCCCCCGCGCGTTCCCTCCACACCCGCCCGCCCCGGAGCCCCGAGGGCCGGCCGGGACGGCGTCGCGCACTCATTCTCGACTTCGTACCTTCTAAGGGCGGAGAGCGAAGGAAGGCGGGTGGGGGAGGAGTGAACCGGAGCGCGCGCGCCCCGGCAGTTCAAGTGACAGGTAGAAACAGGGGCGGGGGAGGGGAATGGGGGAAACAGAGAAAGCGGGAAGGGGGTACGGAAAGTGAGGAGTGCGCAGACTCAGAAGAGACCTGTCCTTTTCCTCCCCCTCCCTTCCCCCGCCCCGCCAAGGTGTATCATTAGTTGGGATTGGGATGAGTCGTAGAAGGAAAAAGAATAGCCAGGACTTCCAAGTGCTTAAAAAAAAAGAAAAAACTTTTGGTAATGACTCCCGTTGTGATGTGCTGGGCATTGCCATAGCTGTAAAGAATAGATTTTTCATCAGTGGTCAAGCTGCCTGAATGAATCTATCTTATCTTTCTTTTACTACAGATATTTAAGTGATTCGTTCTTCAAGCCTCTAATCGATTCACTTCTTCAACTTTCTATGTAATTTTCTGATGACTGTTATGAAGCAGGGCACTTGGGGATACCTGCATGAAAAACCAGAGTCCCTTTCCTTGAGGGCACTTCCAAGCGAGGGGCCAAAAACCAAAGCGCTTTGCAAACCCTAAAAGGGTGTAAAATCATGAAACCATATGATTGGAGTAAACTTTTTTTAATAAAAATCTAGGAAATGTGCAGATTTGAATAACGTGCTGATGTCTTACTAGCTTGAGAACTGAGGCGTCTAGAAATTCACATGGTTAGCGACCCACACTTCTCATTTATCGAGTTGGACATCAGAGAAAAGATTTTATGTTGGGTAGGGCTGTTGATTTTTCACTTATACTGAATATCCTGAGCATTTCAGAGCAGCTCCTTAATATTTTGAAGGTGAAGTGTTTGTTTAAATACAGATTAGATACTGGTGCATCTCTCCTAAAGCCCTCCCTAGATAAAGGGAGGGGTGAGTGGAAGAGAACCCCGAAAAGATGAGTCAAAAGCAGCAGATTCTCTTTCCCCATTAACAGATCAAAAGTGTATTTCCCAACCTCCGTTAGCCTACAAAAAGAGGTACTGAATCTGATATTCTGCGATATTCTCCCATTTTGAGCCATGAAGAGGAACTGTGGGAGAAAAAGAGAGCAGTTATCTGTCATTCCCTGGGTCTCAGTTTCCTCATCTGTAAAATGAAGGGTGGGGTGGTATAAGATGATCTCTTGGGCCCCACTCAGTTCTAAATCTATGAATCTTTGTTCACACCTTTCCTCTCAAACATGATGCGAAAGTAAAAAAGGAGGCATACAGCCACTACATGATACAAAACTTTCTTTTTTGGCCAACTCAGTGCATCCATAATGAGAGAACTTGAAAGGCCTCAGAAAAAGAGAAAATTAATAACATCACCTTAAGTAAATAAGAAAGAAAAGTGCATATTATTTCTTACCAAATGAAGAGAATGTTAGGTTTGACCTTTTGCCACAGCTTTATATGCTGCTATCATGCTTCATATGGCTTTATGAAAGTAAACAGATGAATGACTTACTTTTAACAAATCAATAACAAAGCCAAGACTAGATTCTATATCCCAGATTCTTAATTCTGTCCCATTCCAATCTGTGCACCCAGCTATCAAAACAGTTTTCTTAAAGCTCAGTTCAGACCTGTGACTTCCCTACTCAAACTTATGAATCCCTATCATATCTAGATCAAATGTAAAATACTCTGATTAGTATTCAAAGCTGTTCACAACTTGGCTCCAATTTACCTTTCCAGCTTTATCCATATTATTTCCCCTTTATGCACTCCAGAGTCCAGCCATACTTGGCTTTCTCACAGTTCCTAACACAACACTTCACCTCTAGTCCTCATCCAGGAAATGCACTCCTTTCCTCCCCCTCTCCCCCACGTAGAAATTCTAGTTTCCTTTGAGACTCACCTCAACTACTACCTTCTACTTGAGCTCTTTCCTGATATCTCTTCCCCTCTCCCCCCTTCCCACCCCGCCCAGCTGCTAGTATATTTCCCCTTCAAAAATTACCTTCTGTATTCTTTTATAGGCACATGTTTATCTCTGCATTTAGACTGCAATCGTGGAATCAGGGACTGTGTTTTGCTTTAGCGTTAATATTCCCAGCACTTAGCCCTGTGCTTAGCCAGCCCATAAGTACTCACTTTATAAATACTTGTTGATTGATTGACTTAAGTTCATTAACCTTTAAATACAGTGATCATGAAAATTTCTATTGTCCTTTTTCATTTCTTTTTCATTTCTTTTTCATTTGTTTAATTTTTCAAAGTGGCATTACTAGAGTAATACAATTACTGTGCTATGAGCCTCAGTTAGGAATAGGCACTTAGCCTGTGATTTCACTAGTACAGGGAACTCTCAGGAGATGAAATCTACTAAAGCAGGTCTGAACCTTCTCCCTAACTTATAGTAATAAAGTTGCCTGCAGCATTTAAAGGTTAAGTGACTTGTCCAGGGTCACCAACCAACCAGTGACAGAGCCAAGACTTGAATCCAGGTTTTTCTAACTTTAACTCTGGACCTCTACCCACTCTGCCATGCTACAAAAATGACTACATAGGTAAATATATTTAGAAGGCACACTCTTAAAACTGCTAGGAATATGAAGTCATAAAGAAGTTTTCATAAAGAACAAGATCCTTGGCTTGAAAAAAAAATTTATGGAGCTTTAAAATAGCTTACCAAAATAATAACTGCAATTACTACAAAAATTACAACACAAGGACATGAACAACAAGGGAACCAAGACTGGGCCTAACATAATAACAACTGTACCTGCACTTTATACAATAATGGCTAACCTTTGAACCCTGAAACCGTAAATGCTGTAAACAAATAGTGCTGGTAGTTGAGAACAATGGTGTCAAAATTAAGCAAAAATCAGAGTCAAAAATTTTCAGAATTAAGGTTAGTAAACAAGCAAATGTTTCAGCAAATAATTGTTTCAGTTAAAAAGTAACAAGTGATTTAAATGCATGGAAACCAAATGTTCTGTTTTCTGAGCAAAACACTTCTGTTTTTCTTTATACCTTCCCTAAACTACTCATTTGTCTCCCTAATAACTCTAAAAAATTCCCTTTCCTTCCCCCAATACACACACACACATACACACACACACACACACACACACACACACACACACACACACACATTTTTAGCTTTTAAAATAGAAAGTTAATCATATCAATAGAATTATCTTTTCACTGTTTTCTGTTGATTCTTATCATTCAGCCAAGGATCACAAAGGGCCTTCTTTTGGGAGTAGTGCCTGATAAAAACTGGAAAATCATGGCAAAATCCTGCCAGTGTCTGAGGGGTAGCAAATGCCTGACATAAAGAGAACTCAATTAATCTGAGGTAGCTTTCCAAAGCACATGCCTCTTCTAGCATCTGGAAATATATCATGATTCACTAAACACAAATTTAAATGTTTATTGATTTAACATTAATGGAGAAATCTTAAAAATTAAGATTAAATCCCCAAAACATAATTTAATATAAAAAGTTAAAAATTCCATTTCATTATTCTTTTACAAAATGGAAATTGAGCTATTGAGTCCAGATGATGTAAGTAAAGGGCTTTGCAAACCTTACAGCACTCTTTAAATGTTAGCTATTATTAACTATTGTTGTATATAAATCCTTACTGAAATATCTTACCTTTCCATATTGTTTCTAAAACCAGTTGAGTGTTACAGGAACACTATATAAACAAATATATGTGCTTTAGAAATAAAACAAATGGTAAAATATCAGTGTTCCTTTTTGAGGAAGTTAAAAAAAACTATTAGGGCAGAGATTTTTAAGAGGTTATCATTTAGAGCTTGATGTGTAATGGAAGGAAAAAGTCATTAAACCTTTTAAGCCTCAGTTTGCTCATTTGTAAAATGGGAGGTTGAACTAGAAGATCTTTCCAGTTTTAAGTCTATAATTTTACGAGACTATTGAAGTTACTGCAAAAAGTTTCAGTTTTTAAATGTGATTAAGTATCAGTTTCCCCTAATTTTTCATAATTGTCATAACAGATAAGCAATTCCAAAGAGATACTTAAGCATGTGGGTGATTATGAAATCACACCATTAACTGTGATTTATCCTTTGTGATATACCAAGCAACCTGGGTTAGCTACAGTAATAGTTCTCTCACCAAGTACCGTATAGAACAGAAGCTAGGATCTAAAACAATATTATTTTTGCCCACTTGCTGCATTTAAAATTTACCAGATTCTTAACTAAAATCTCATGTGTGCATATTAACATTTAATTTGTGATGAAATCATCACAGAAAACATTTTGGAAATTGTAAATCCTTGGAGTCCTTAGACACAGCCAAAACAGGTACAGAAGTTGCCAGAAGTCAAGTGTTCAGAATAGGAAAAGTTAAAAAGCAGCAGGGAGAAATAGGAAAAGTAAAATGGAAACTTAGGTAAACCTTGCCAGTGTTTGAAAACTACAAAGGATATTTGAGAAGGAAACAAGGACAGCTCTTTAACCTAGCAGAATGCACCAAAATAGGACAGAACTAACAAATGGGACACAAGGGAATTAGAAGCCACTAAAGCCTTTTTATTCAAATTTCTCCTTCATCCAGTCATTCATTCAACAAACATTTGCTGGAGGCTTTTTCTATAAAACACTCTATCTCTCTCAGACACACATAGACACAAACTAAAGGAAATATCTTTGTAAGCAAGGAAAATCAAAATACTCACAACAGTACCAAGAACAATGCAGCAGATGGAAGAAACACATCCAGGGGCAGCTTCTCTGAATGCAGAGGGAAAAGGGAGGGACCAGAGTTTTGTCTTTCAACTTTAACACATTTAACAAGTAGTAAAGGACTAAGTTCACACCCTAAAGGACACCAGTATATCCCTTAAAAGTTAAAGGAATTCTTAATATTTAAATACTAGCACTGCTTTACTAGCGCAAATATAGCCAGTGAAAACAGGAGAGCATAGTTATTTGATTTTTTTAAATAGCAAAGTACTGTCGTACAGTGGATAGGGATCCCCTTATCATCAGGAAGACCATTTCAAGCCCTTCCTCTGACAAACCGGCAGGTGACCCTGCGCAAGTCATGTAACCTCTGGATACTTTAGACAAATCTCTCAAGACTAAATTGCAAAGAAGGTGCCTGCCCATGTCTTCCATAGAGGAAATTCTTTTGTTCAGGAGTGCCCTATACCAATGAAATCTCTGAACCAGTCCCTAATCCCTTTAGAATGGCAAGTACTTTGGGAATTAAATAAGCAAATTAAATTGTTATTCTCACAGAGAGATAAAAATATACAGTTTATGCCCAAATATTTCATCACAATAAGGAGGGGGAAAGCTATAGTATTACCTAATAGAATACTTTACATTGAGTAGGCACTTAGTAGGTATTTAGTAGTGCTGAATTAATTAAAAATCATCAAAATAGTACCTAAAGGACACTTGGAGAGAAATAATTCAAATAATCCATTTAAATCTTACAGTTCCATCCAATTTTTCAATTTACTGTTCTTTGGGAATATAGTACTTTCTTCCTCCTCATCCTCTCTAACTCAGTAGTGCTTCAAACAGAAAAATGAGAGTCATTGATGACATGTTGAATGAAATAAGAATCTTCTAAAAGGAAAATTGAGGGAAATGTTTATTTTTTTGCATTAAATACTTTTTTCTTCTTGATGGCAATTGGGTCCCTTTGGGAATGTCAGGTATACATATGTCAAAGATACCTACACAATTGTGTCATGTAAACAGATAGTACATTACTTGACCATAGGGAAAATAACTACTTTCATGGTGTATAGTGACTCGCATGTGATGCTTCTGAGTACACATGTTTCTCCAGCATTTTGGAAGGAAGAGACAATGAATAAGCTAAAACAAATCTGACATTCTGTCCTTCTCTTGGAGTTCAAGGTACCTACTGACTTGTTATCCTGTGGCTAGCAATTTTGCATTATATAGTCTAAAACAGGGGTCCTTAACCTTTTTTTATGTTATGGACCCCTTCTCTGAATAATGTTTTTAGATGTATAAAATAAAATACACAGGATTACAACAGAAAAAAATTATATTGAAATACATATTTTAAAACATTTAAAAACCAAAAAATTCACAAACCCCAGGTTAAGAACTAGTGGTGTAAAAGACTGGAAAACAGTGGTCTCCAAATCAAGAGACTTCTCATCCTGTGACCCACTGTGAATCAAATCATTTGCAGGTGATTGTTTCACAACCTTTCCCTCCCTTTTCCCCTTCCCCCACCTCCACTTGACCCACCCTTTCTAGTTTTGTTTGATCATCTTTTGCTCAGATTTCTCACAAGCTAATCAATAAGCCCTTTTTGTTCACATGGGAAGTACAGTCCAGAAAGTGACTAGGGTGCTGTAAGTTTGGGGGCTAACTGTATCATATAGAACTAATAATAATAGTAATACCTGACATTTGTTTAGCACTTTAAGATTTACAAAGTACTTTACATAGATTATTTCCTCTGATCCTCATAACAATCCTGTCATATAGATTATGTTAAGTATTATCATACCCTTTTACAGATGAGGAAGCTGGGTCTCAAAGAGATTGGGTAAATGGTCTTTGGCCTTACCACTGCAAAATTAATTCCAGCTCTTTACTGAGTCAAAATCCAGTACTCTTTCCACCATACCAGGCACGCCATACCTCAACTAGAGTAAAGGATATTATCCTTACTGACTTTGTGCCTCAATTATGCCATCTGAATAATTGGAATTATATACATACACATAGACTTTTTATCATATAACTTACTTGGATGTCCATTTAGTCATCCAAATATTTATTTAGTGCTTCCTGTGTGAAAGACACTGGATAGGGGGCCCTGTCCTCAAAAAAATTTACCCTTGTCAGTAAGAAAGGATTCATGAGGAATAATAACCAACAACCATCCCTCTTGTTTAAGTCGGGGTCTCCACAGTAGTAAGGACAGCTAGGTGGTGCAGTGAAGAGTGCCAGGCCTAGAGTCAGTAAGACTGATCTTCCTGAGTTCAAATCTGACCTCAGACACTTAACTAGGTGTATGACTCTGGGCAAGTCACTTAACCCTGTTTGCTTCAGTTCTTCATCTATAAAATAATCTATAAAAGGAAATGGCAAAGCACTCCAGTATCTCTGCCAAGAAAACCCCAAATAGGGGTCACAAAGAGTAGGACACAACTGAAAAAAACAACCACCACCACAGCAGAAAATAAAATGTGTCAATCCATCAAAGCATCTGTGATGGGAACTCTTTCCACCAGCCAAGTTATAAGTGTTATCGGAGAGAATAAGTAATTTGCCCATAGTCACATAATATCATAAAGAGGATTTGAATTCATGTCTTCCCTACTCTAACACTCCATCCACTACAAGGCCAGAGCACCCAGCTTTAAATGAAATGCTCAGGTATATTAAATCTTCCAGGTTACTTTTGTGTTAAATGGCACAACAGAGAAGAGAACTTAAGGTATGACATTTGGATTCTTTAAAGAAATATGCCAGATACCATGTAACACATGGGGCATCGTCATCTCTTTAGGACTTGTAAAAACAATAGGTGGCACAGTGGATAGAGCACTGGGCTTGGAATCAGGAAGACTCATCTTCCTGAGTTCAAATCCAGCCTCACACACTGCAGTATCTTTGCTAAGAAAACCTCAAAAGGGGTCACAGAGAGTTGGACATAACTGAATAACTACAACAAAAACAACAGAAGAAGAAATGCAAGGAAGAAAAGCTCCACATCAGTCCCTATCTTGTAGTCTCTAAAGTAAAAATAACAATAAAGAAGAAAAAAGAAGAAAAAACTCTAGGTTTTTGGGCAAATTGACAGAGATATAAGGTACTGGGGAAGACAGAAAGCAGTAAAGCATGGTAAGCACTGAATTTGCAATCCCTTAAATTCTTACTCTACTAATATGTAATGATTTTGGACAAGTCACTTAATTTCTCTGGCCCTTAGTTTTCTCATCTGTAAAATGAGTGTTGAACTAAATGATCCCTAAAGTCAAGTCAACAAGCATTTATTAAATGCTGTGTGCCAGGCACTGTGTAAGCACTGGTCTGGCTTTAAATCTTACGATTCTGTACTACACAATGTGAGCATAACACCATTGTTGCTGTATTGCTCTTCCCATGCTACTGGAAAGGGCATGTTAACAAAATTCCCTATGAGTTTACTCACCAACTCTGACTTCTCAAACCAAAATGTTTTTTCCCTGGCCACAATTCCTCTATATATGTGCTGGCTCCTTCTATTAGAGGGAAGGGACTGTTTCTTTTGTATTTGTTTTCCAAGTGCCAGCACAGATCTTGACACTAATAAATGATAAAGTAATAAATGTTTTTCATTCGGCTATTCATTCCTTCCTTGAACTACATAACTCAAACAAATTTGTAGGACCCTGAAAAAATGTCATTTTCTAACTTGTTCTTTCACATAATTTCAAATGTCTATACCATAGGCTCTCTTGTCCCTTTTGTTTTATTTAATAAAAAAGTAGCCTGAAAAAATTAACACATAAGCATATCATTGGTATCAGTATAGCCTGGTCCTACTAGATAGAGTGCTACGGTTGGAATCAGAAAGATCTGAGATTAAGGGTATGACCATGAAATCCTCTGTCCAGTTTATAATCAAGCAAGCATTTATTAAGTGCCTACCTACTCTGTGCCAGGAATTGGGGATACCAAAACAAAGATGTAACAATTTCCACCCTCAAGGAGTTTACATTCTGACTGGAGAAAATAACATGTACTTAGTTATATACAAAATACATATAATACATATATATATATGTAATTCATATAAAGTAGAAAGAAAATTATAATTTATTGGAAGCCAGCCAAAAAGAATCATAATTTCTAACTAAAGGGTTCAAAGCTGGTATGAGAGTTCTCCATATAAGCCTTCTCCACCACATTAACTATATAAGATATGTTGCACTTAATATATTTTCCTATATGCCTTTCCTTAGGATAACATTTCATCCTAAGCAATCAGTTAAAATTCTCAAAGAACTGAGAGCTTAGAAAACACCTTGGAGATCAAATCATTTTACAGAATTTTACGAAAGGGGAAGCTGAGGCCTTGAGACGCTAAGTGCCTTGCCAAAGGCCACACAAATGTTAAGTAGCAGAATCAAAATTCAAACTTGAATCCTTTGATTCCAAATCCACTACTCTTTCTTCTGCACCATGGCTTTCTGGCCTTCTTTTTAAAACATGGTTTGTACATATTGTTGACATATTCTTACTAATGGCAATCTGATGTCCTCTTAAAAATATTACTAAGTTATGATGTTTTTGTTTCCATTTGCTTTTGGTAAATGTTTTAACATAAGAGACAGCCATGTTAACACATGGGTTAAAAGAGTTGAGAAGTGAGTGTGAATTATAGTGTCATCTCTAGTTCCATTCAGAACTGCAAGTGCTATTTATAACTCTTTGAAAACAAAATATGAATAAACATACTTTAAAAAAATAATGCCGTTTAAAAATCCTTGAGGTTAGATTTTTAGGTACTATATTCAATGGGTTTTTTTTCCCTTGAAGAGTTCCCTCTTTGTGTTCTCTTTACATTAAATATGCATCATGGGATGTCAGTAAAAATCAAATTAATGAGGTAGTCTTCCCCAAAAAGGAATATTCCACATAAACTCCTTCAGGGCCAATACAGATGGATTTTCTGAAATAACTAATCTAGTAGGAATGATAAAAACACACATATGTATGTGTCAGTGTATTTGCTCTATTGAAAAAAGAAAGTAAAAAGCTTGTGCACAGAAGTACCCAACATTTTCTGAGTCACTTTTACTCGAAATCTACAAATAACAGCATTCATTTCCTCAACAAAGCCAAGAAAATTTTTTGAGGATCAGCTAAAGTTTCTCAGCCTTAAGCCTCTGTTAGCATAAGTATAGTACCTAGTGCATTTACAGGAAATGCCTGCTACTGGCATAGATGATTTTTAGCTAGTCCCATGGCTAAGTATTTAACTAACAGTATTTTCATGCGTGATCAAATCTGCTAAATGAAGACAAAGTGCTCATAACAACCCATTTAAAAAAAAACAACAAAAGAAGCTAAGAGAAGGTTGGCCTCCTCCTACCTTCTTTATGATCAGTAAACATGAATGTGGAAATACAGGCGCCCATCCCCCACCAAGAATGTGCTTTACTGCTGGCTTGGTGACTATCTCATTACCACATTTTCATCAAGTGCACCCGTTTGCCTATATAATTAAAGTTAGTTTGTTGTTGTTTAGCAATCTTATAGAAGGTGTTTTTATAGTTATAGAAGATTCCTCTTTTTAAAAATTTTTGAAATGAATATTACTTTATAACAAGATTAAGGTAGCCTTTTAAATTCTGTGAGTCTTCAGAACTCTTTGTGATGGGCTGTGGGCCTTGAAATGTAAGCTTGTAGATGATCCAAACCCTTTGTTCAGGTCTGCCCATGATACCTCGGGTTACTCAGTCAACATGGCCAGATAAAAGTACACATTTTAAAGTCTAGGAATCTGGTCAAAAATTATTTTGAATGTTAAAGAATAAAGGGGAAAGGGTGGGGGGAGATTTCTCTGGCTTCATACAATAACCACAGAAACAAAAGAGCTTTATAGCAGTATGCTGACTCAGAAGGAAGGGTTCTACATTACTTAATTACCAGTATCATGAAGCACTATTTCCTGTAGTGCTTGAATTTTCCTTTCTCCTCCGACTACAGAGTTGGCCCAGTCATATTCACATTATCATTTACCAGATGAAATAACAGATTGAAGCGGAACAGCTAAAGGGGTCACCAACCTGAAAATAGAATTGTCTTTTTTTTTTTTCTTGTTTCCTAAAATTGTACCTGTTCTTATTATTAGTGAATTGTTTAAATGAAAATTATTGGGTGGAGTCTAACTTATAAACAATGAGAAAACACCAGGTAAATTTCTGAAGTAGACAGCATTGTTTTAAATGTTGCCATATTTAATCATGGTTAAGAACACACTGGCAATTTTTGCCAATTTTAAATTTACTCAGTCAAATGTCAAATGTTATTAGCAAACACATTCCATTTAAGTATTATATTTAACAGATGCAAAAATTCTTAAAATTAGTAAATATAGCCTTTCCTTTAGGGGTTATACAAGGACTGCTTGGTTTGCTAAGTCTCTATCTCCCAGTCTACTAGAATTAGTTCTTTGAACTTAGAATCCTAGCTAGTTAAGCCCTTTCATTTTACAGATGAAGAAACTAAGTGTGGGAGAAGTTAAATGACTTGATCTAAGTCATGCAGGTAATCAGCACCAGAGCTTGTATTTGAACCCAGGCTTTCTGACTCTCGAGGCAGTGCTCTTTCCAGTGCCCCAGAGCATTTTTGTGACCTCCATTCTCCCACTTTCTTCTGTTCTGTGAGTGAGCGTGTGTGTGTGTGTGTGTGTGTGTGTGTGTGTGTTCCTCCTCTCCTTTTCCACAGAACTTGTGGATTTGAGCTATATAGTCTTATTTCTTAGCAGAATACTATATCTGTAAATAAATGGAGGTTCAGACTTAGACTCTCTATAGAGATAATCAGGCCCTAGTGCAATGTTCTGTTGAGCTGCCTGTTGAGACTTCTCATTTCTTGATAATTCTTTTAAAAGATAATCAGCCTGGCCTGTTTTATGGAGGTAGAACCCAATACTATTGGGATCTCCAATTCCTTAACAAATTCAGGGATTTTCATTTCTGCCCATGAAGCTTCTATGTCATAGAATAATATAGGACAACAATATTATTATATTTTTTATTAGAAAGTATATCTCCTTAAAATGACAGTAGTGTTAAGTTTACCCCAAAGGAATAAAATCACCTAAAATAAAAAAGAATTGAACTTCAGTTCTTTTTTGAGTCATTTATAAATCCATTGTTATCTCTCCATGTTTCAGTTTTCTTACTCCTTATCTTTCTCTCAAAAGCACTATGAAGATGATGGCAAGAACAATAATTTATATTCATAAAGCGCTTTATCATTTTCAAAGTGTTTTAGGGTAGCTGTTTCTCTATTTTACATGTTAAGGAGATTGAAGCACAAGTAACTTGTCCAAATTCACATAGCCAGGAATTGGCATGCTCTTTCCATGGATCAGTTCATATTTTTATAGGTTTTGAGACTTGCAAAATACTTTCTATTCAACAGCCCTCTAAGGTAAGCACATCAAGTGTGACTGATGCTATTTTGAAGAGGAAGAAATTGAGGCTCAGTGATGTTAAATAATTTGTCACGTAAGTTGCCTCACAGCCATTATTCAAACTCAAATCTCTCCCATCCTTGATCCCAGGGCCCTTTACACTATACCACATTGCTTCTCTTCAATTATAATGTTGACAAATGACATGTGATTACAATACTGGCTTCATCAAGAAATTAAAATGTAATGACCTTTTCCAAGCCACTTTTCTAATAGTTATGATTTTTGAGATTTTTATCCTTAACAGTTTTCTTATAAAGAAGGTACAAAGAAATTGAATCTTATTTAAAACTCTGAAAATATCATTATTAAAACACAGTTTGGATAGAGCTCCGGTCTTGGAGTCAGGAGGACCTGAGTTCAAATCCTGCCTTGGACACTGGACACTTACTAGCTGTGTGACCCTGAGCAAGTCACTTAACCCTGATTGCCTCACCAAAAAGGAAGAAAAAAAATATATGTAGTTTGATTTTCTCAGGTCAGTAATGATCTTCACACCTTCCAGTGTACACCTCACATAGAGCTCATTTTGTGACTCTTTAATGCACTCATCACATAATACTGTTTTATGTGATAATGTACATTATACAACCATATCTTGGATGGATTATCCATGTTACAGATCAATTTGAGTACAGTTATCAATATTGATAGTCCTCTATTAGATGAAGTCTTTTGAGGGCAAAAACTTATCAAAACTTTGTATCCCTGCAACCAGCTCCATGCTACCCCGCTGGGTACTTAATAAATGACTTGCCAAAATAATCAAAAGTAAATGTAACAAAATTATAATAAACATGACTTGAATGAAAAGATATTAGAACACATTACCAACTACCCTTTCATGGAGATGGGAGGTCCACAGGTGTTACAAATTATACATGTTTTTCTTATTTTTTCAATTTATTAGTTGGTTGTACTGACTTTTTTTTCCCTCAACAAAAAATTCTACTTGTCATATGAGATGGCTTTCTGGAGGGGGAGGGAGCATAGGATACTATGTTGAAGTAAGAAACAAAATATCAGTAAAAACTTATTTTAAAAAATAAATACTATTGTATAATTTATTGTTTGACTCTATCTCATATGAATTTCATATGAAAAGAAAGCTGAAAAGTGAATTGTTTCTGCAATTATCTTTTATTCCACTTAGAAAGTGACTTTTGTCTTTTTCTACTTTTCCCAATACTGTACTGATAGGTTTTTTTCTCTTTTCACTCTCTTTTTTAACTGAACATACAACAAAATATCAACCTTTCTTAGTACTTGATTAGAAACACTACTATACCAATATGTGAGAATGCTTAATTAATACAGAGACATAATAATAAAATATTTAAAATGAAGTTAGTCACACCCACCTCTCTCCATATTTAGTTCGGCCTACAGTTTGATACCACACTCTGATAGATAGTGTCCTAAGGGGCATTCTGGCCTTTTTTGATATGCCTTTTTACCTCTTAAGTCTATCAGTGTATCATTAGATATTGTAATTCCTTAGTCTTAGAGACCAGTCATTTATTCAAATGCCCTCAGTAGAAACTATATTTAAAGATAATTGTGTATATTTTAACTTTTTTCAGATAAAAAAAACCTACTTTACAGTTTCTTGGTTTACAATGATTATCTGGAAGAAAAAGCATAAATTACTTAAGCTGATGTATAAGGCTCCCTACAACCTAGTTTTAGCCTACCTTTCCAGCCTTTTTTTCACTGCTTCCCTCTACATGTTTACTCCCTTCCAAATATTCTAAGTTTCAGCCAACTAGACTACTGGCAGTTCCCCAGTTTTGTTTCCCCCATTGCACCACCACCAATACACCCAGTCCATCCTCTGTGCTTAGAACGAATTTCCTTCCATCTCCACCTGTTGAAATCCTTTGCCTTCAAAACCCAGTTCAGGTGCTTCCTTCTTCACAAAGCTTTTCCTGATTGCCCAGCTGAAAGCAATCTCTCCTTCTTAAACATTTTTAGAGCATGTTGTCTTACATTTCTCCTTGCCCCATCATATTCTACCATGTAACATATTTGTGTGTGTGTGTGTGTGTGTGTGTGTGTGTGTGTGTGTGAGTATGTGAAGTGTACCTCCTATTAGATTGTACACTTCTTGAGACCAAGGACTATATAGATTTTTTTTTCATCTTTTTATCTATTACTTAGAATAATACTTTTGTACATAACAAATGATTTTAAATGTTAATTAAATTTATTGTTGAAATTGTAGTATGTGCATATCATCAAATACTATGCTCTGTAAAGAATGACAAAAACAAGAAATTAAAAGAAACATAGGAAGACTTGTATGAATTGATGTAGAGAAAAATAAGCAGCACCAGGAAAAAACAATCAATAAGGTAAATAAACAAACATACCAAAAAAACCCCCCCTACACTAAGAAGAAGCCAAATGCAAATTAATTGCAATGACACACCTCACTCCTGCAGAACAGATGATAAAATATACTTCCTCTCTCCTACTGGGAGCCTGCAGAATGCTTAAAGTTGTGTATGCTGCCAGATAGTCAATATCACTTGATTTTGCTTAAATGTTTTTCTCTGTTAAAAGGAAGGATTCAATCAGAAGGGTATATTCGGAAATAAGTGCAACATAAAAATAAGAGCTATCCATACCTTAAAAAAATAAATAGAATTAATCTCATTGAATTTGAATTTGGCTTTCCCCCAAAGTTCTTGTATGTTTTTATTTTTCTGCAATGAATATCAGATTTTGCAGCCTTTAAATGTTTTTCTAAATTATTAGTATTAAATTGTTTATAAAGATTTATATTTCTTGACAACCTGACATACTATATACATTTTATAGTTCTTTGATATTAAGAAATAAGAGTACAAATACAGGCTAGTAAAATATAATGATGATAATGATACTTTGGTGTAGAAATAACCAAGCAAAAATACACAGATTTTTTTCAAGGAGCTTATTGACTGAAAGAAAAAACTCGTATATACAAGAATGTTCAAAGTAGCATAACTTGTGATAACAAAAAGCTAGAAACAAAGTATGTGCCAAATAATTGGGAAGTGGCTGAAGAAACCATAACATTAATATAATGCAATAATATTGTGCTGTAAGGGAATGATGATATGAAAAATTCAGAGAAACATGGAACAACTTATATGAAATAATGCAGATTGAAGAAGATGGAACCAAAAGAAAAAGCTTCACAAGGACTACAACAATATAAATAAAGTCATTACTGAAAGGCAACAAAACTCTGATCAAATGTAATGGTCAATATTAGCACCACACTGCCAAAATTAAGGATACATCCCTTCTTTCTATTAAAAATAAATACTGGTTTTTTCCTTCTGGGGAGTATGGCTCGCTTCCTTCTTAACATTAAAAACTATAAAACATATTATAAAGGTTATCACAATTTAAATTACATTGTTCAGATATTTGTTGTAAAGTATCTATTACATCAAAACAAAATATATCAATATGTATATGTTTATTTTAAGGAATACATAAGTTCAAATCCTTGAACAATTAAATTTACTTTTCAAACTTATTTTGTTCTTTGCACAGAAATTTTAAAATATCACTTTCAAATATAGGTGGTAAATCAATCACTTTATCATAGATATTGCTGGAAGGGATCTTAAAAGCAGATTAAGGGGTGAACATTATCTATAACTCATTTTCAGGTTTATCACAGACATTAAGACCAAACCTTAAACAAAAGCAGATCCACTCCATGCATGAAGTTTGGTGAGACAGAATAGATTAGCATTCAATTAATTCAATTCAATGAATATTTATAAAGCTCCTACAGGGTGCACAGCACCATGTTATGCCTAGAGTAGCATGTTCAAGCAGTGTGGGAAGAAGTGTTGGAACTATATCTACAGAGATGCTATAGAAGATAGAATGTGGTATAGACCACTATAGTTAAGTGAAAACCCTTCAAGCACAAAAAGTATTGACGGTTCTTGTATTAAGATTCATATTCTCACTATGTTTCTATTCCAGTGAGTCTAAAATGTTACATTATCATTTAAAATCACTACAGGAGATGAGGTAATATTCAGCATATATTATAATTATTAGGCAAAATCCCCAAATTGTCTTCAGTGACCTCATCTCTCCAGGTCCCAGTTTTCCCTTCTCTTATATGACAGGTTAAACTCAATGTTTTTAAAGTCTCCTTGCAGCTCTTTTGGTCTAATGAAATTATAATTCTGAAAGAAGTATACAAATAACACTGAATTACTGAAAGGCTACAGTGGAGGTCCCAGAAATATATTTTGGAGAATATCTCTGAAAAGAGGAGTATAAATAAAAAATATAATTAATTACTGCTACTGATTGAACTGGAAACCCATAAGTGCAGAGATACTCAACACAATTATTGTAGCTGCCTTTTCTCTCAGCAGTTGGCAGCATATAATCAAGGCAGAAGACTACCATACACAAGTAGTATGACTTTCACACTTAAAAAATTGAATTTGTTAGTTTTGGGAAGTTGCTGAACTCCTTTTAAAAGTCACCTGATTTAGAAGAAAAATGAAGCCACTGTCACAAATGTAATTACATTACTACTCTTTTGGACCAAGATTATTAAACATGTTCTCTATTAAACTCAGGGATAGCCCTCTGGTTATCCCACTCCTTTCTCACTTCCTTCAGAGAAATCAGCCTTTTCCAGTGTAGTAATTAAAAAATAATACTTCATTACAACTACTCCATCTTGCCTCTGAGTTTATTCCCCAGAATATCTCTGTAGCAATCAAAAAGCAGTTGTTAAATGAAATAAACTATCTCTCAGACTTATTTCTCTTCATTTTGTTTGTCTGCTTTGTTTTTGCTTTTGTTTTAAATATGTAGAATCAGGAGGAACTGAACTGACGCCAAGAAAAGTGGAGCAGACCTAGCTAGGTCAATATGTATGGAATACCCTGACCTAACAGCACTTGGCACAGTACCTGGCACATGGTAGGTAGGCCCTGATTGATAATGGGATTTCTACAATGCCATCAACCTGAAAGTCACATGTTTCAGAGGAATGAAACTTTACTAATGATATACTCTGTGACTTCCTCATAGTACAACTCACACACATGACTAATTTTGATATTCCTTAAAGTATTTCTTTAAATCCATTCTGGTCATGAGTAAGCATGTACTTTGCTCATCCTTGTCCCTTGTTTGCTCATATTGTCACTTAACATGGATAAGCAATTATAGTAAATGTTTTTCCAAAGTACTTTATAAAGAGTATGTGCCTCAAACAGCTATGAAATCTGGATAATTCTGTTTTCATTCCACAAAGATAAAAAGCAATTTGGGTATTTTAATTCATAGAATTAAAAGTTCTTCCAGGGTTTAGCGTTAGGTACACACGTTTGCCATTTGGCTTTTCCCTCTTTTGGTCTTTCGTTGCTATGTTCAGTTCTTTCTCTATATTTGGCTCTGGGTGATGTGGAAACATGGATGTCTTTTTTCTAACATCTGTAACAGTCCTCTGCTATTAAGGTAAGGCAGACTTCTGTAACAGGAGTAGTAACAGGCTCAGTACTGCCCTAACACAGCAGACATGAGTGACAACAAGTTTGATTGTGTAATTTTCTTGGTAAAATTGACCTGAGGCAAGTCACATGTTTTCTTTCTACATTCTACAAACTATTTTCAATGTGTTTCACATTTTGCTACAGTAAGCACTTTTACTTGTTAACTTTGCTTAACAGTTGTGCTTTATTATGAGAATTATTTTTTTTGAATGTGAGGTAAAATTTAAGGTTTTCCTTCCTTAAGAAAGATAAACCAGCCTGAAAATACAAGTATGAGGTAGCTACAGCAGCATTCTTAATTTTATTTACTGATTTAATGTGTCTTCCTTCACCAATTAAACCCTATTTGCATGCCTTTACCATGAGAAACAACATTTATTCCAGTAATGAGTCAGCTGAGACATCTTGTGTTTACAACTCAGAGACTGGATGCCATAAGACTAATGCATAGAGAATGGATATTTTTCTACATTAAGACTTGTCAAGATTGTCCTGTAACTTAAAAATTACCAAAAAAACCTTTCAACATTCTAAATTGAAATATGTGCTTCCCTCTCTCTCTCTCCTAACCCCCTCAAAAAAAAACCACTTGGACTAGTTAGGTTTTACACTCTCAGGACATTTTGAGTGGATTCTCAATGCAGCCACGTGAGAGGGAGGTCTCAACCTATACTGGTCCCATATTGTGTTATTATATAGGATGTATATTGAGGAGGGGGGATGGAGGGGGACACTGTGTTTTTTTTTTTCTGAAGAGGCTGGTAACAATATAAATACTTAAAGTTAAAACAAAACAAAGCCCTTATACTTCCTCCTCCAGACTTCCTGTTCCTTGTGTTGGAGTTTATTTATCACAGTTTATTTTTCAACAAGTACACATTGTCTACTGAATGAAATTCCTTTTAAGCTATAAAAATAAAGGGTGTAAAAGGTTGCATTATGGCAACAGAAAACACTTCTGAATGTTACATACACTATTTAAAAATGACTTCTGATAACAGTATATTGCATTCTTCCAAAAGGAAACACTGAGTCATTCATTGAATGGCCTAAGATTTCGAAATTTGCTTGTGCCCTTTCTCTCTCTCTCTCGCCTCCTTCTTTACCTGTGCCAAAAACAAATGCAGAAAGCCAAGCAGGAGCTGCCTAAATCCAGAAAGCTGTCAGAAAGTTAGCTTCCAGCTCTGGAGTATGTGGGCACAGTCAGCTATGACAAAAGCCAATGAGAATTGCTGCCTGCCAAAATGTGTAAGGAGTTAGCGTCCCATTTTGTACTCACAGTTGTTGAAGGCACCAAATTACATTCACACCTGCAGGACCAAGCCACAAGTGAGCTTTTGCCTCTTCCTCTATGGAACCTGTGATTAACCAGTTCTGGTGCAGCAACTATTTTGGCCAGGGAGCTGGATTTTTTTTCCTGGTTTCTTGTGGAACAGCAGTGGGTGTGGTCCTAAAGATAGGCCAGTCTTCCAAGTAGGCATTGAATATTTATGGTCAAAGTGCCACAGAGTTTGGACTACAGTGTGGTACAAGTAAACCATTCTATGTTTGGCCCAAAAATATTGACTCCTCATTCCGTTTGTCAGGAGTAATCTGGCATAAAGACTAAGGCTTTGTCTACAGGAGCGTAAACAAATGTTTTCGCTAGCAATATATAAACCTGTGTGGTTATGTTGAAACCTAGGAATGGATTCTTTTTTTTTTTTCTGTCGTACATGCTGGCTAGGAAAGGTGATGGTGGTGGGGGGTATAATAATAATACACTCATATTTCCCTAGCACTTCTTTAAGATTTAACAAAGAGCTCTCCCCTCACAACAACTCTGTGAGGTAGTTATTACAGACTGTGTTTTCCCTTCCTCTTTTTCTAAATATGTGGACTCAATAAATCATTACTGGCTAGATTCATAAAGACTTTTGAATGTCTATAAGTCGGCCCAGCTTCCCCTCAAAAATCTATTCTGTTAGTGCATATGAGATAGTATTAAATACTAGAGATGGTAGAATGATGTTTGGAGCCAAATCAATATAGTTCAGAAATCTGACTCACATAGACCCATGCCATATTGGGTACAAAAACTGGGCTTCCAAAGAAGTGCATGATTTTATGATTTATGCCTTCTCATTGAATTTATGTTGTGTTTCTGACTAATGAAATTCAAAAAGTATATTCAAGGTATGTTTCCACTCCTTTCCAATCCTGCAGCTTTTAAAAAAAATTGAAACATTTACTTATATGAGAGATAAATGATATGGTTGTTAATATTGCAGTTTTCTCTTCCTCTATTTTCATCTGAATTTTCTCAAGCTTCATTTTACTAAGCTAACCAGTAGAATAGAAGTTCCTTGGGCTAAGGCTGTGCCCTTTTTTTTTTTGTCTGTGTCTAAGGCTTGGCACATACCAGGGGCTTGATAAATGGTTGATGAACTGAATTGATAACATTTAAGTTCCAGGTGTAAATTTCCTAGACCTTATACAGGGAATTGTTCAAAGGCTAGATCTTAAATATTCAGAACATAACTTGTACCATGTGGTATTCATGATTAACCAGATAAGTAAAAGTACCTTACTGCTTTGTGAAATGACTATAATTGATAAATGCTCATGACCTATCTATTCATCTAATATTATAAATACATTTCATGAAATGTTTGATTTAAAAATGGTGATCCTACGGTTGTTCTCAAGTCATATTTTTAACCTTGGCTTAATGGTTAGAAGGCTGGTCCTGGAGACAGAATGTTTTGTGTTCAAGATCTGCCTAGTCACATCACACAAAGACCATAGGCAAGTCACTTAACCTCTCGGTACCCTCAGGCAATTCTCTTAAGATTACAAGTTACTGCTGAGTAGCTCATGTGAATGGGTTGGGGAGTTTCCACTCTGGGAGTTCCCCACAGTGATTAAATCACAGTCCTAAATTCCACAAAAGGGGGATGGGATAGGGATAAAGGTGAGATGAGAGAATGGCTGGTATCCATGAGAAATTACCCTGACCAAAATCCCCTTTGTCCTGCCTTAGCCAAGTGTTATGGATCACTATTAATCACCTTTCTCTTTTCCCTTTAATGTTCTTTTTACAGAACACACAAAGCAATATTTTATGTGAATTATTCTATTTTTACAGTCTTTTAAAAAAGTTCATCTTCAGGAGATGAAATTTTAATTTTGATAATTCCAACCCCCTTTACCTTGTGTGGTACAGGATTACAAGGTGGATTTTTTTTTCTAACCCTAGTTTCTTCTCTGCCTTTTGGAGTTAGTAGGATCAGTGATTTCATTAACTTGGGGAAATTACTCCCTCTATGACTTAATAGTAAATAAAACCCAAGGAATTGTTGAGACACATAGAATTTAAGTAACCCATCCAGACTCAAAACAACTAACACTTATAATTACTGGTGGAATTTGAACCCAGGTCTGTCTGGTTCTGAACTCAACACTCTATGCTACATAGTGCTCTAGCTCTATAGTACTTAAGCTCCTCTTTTCAGAACACCATTCTAATTCATTATTCTGAACTTCTTGTCTTTGTTAGTGTCACTGTCTGAAGATAGGGAATCTGCATCTTTTATAATACTGTATTTATGCATTCCATTAACATTAGACAACAACTTATTAATTTGTTGACTGAGGCAGGTATAATGGGAAGAGCATTAATTGGACTTGGCAGCTGGAGAGCACCTGTGTTTGAATCCTGTTCCTGTAATTGAATATTTAGGACCCTGAGCTAAATACTTAAGTGTTTCTAAACCAGTTTTCTCATCTGTAAAATGGGGGTGATAATACTTAGTAGTACCTTATTCTCAGAGCTGTTATAAGGATTAAATGAGATAAAGTATGTGAAACTCTTTGTAAACTTTAAAGCACTATACAAACTTCGATTGTTGTTATTATTGACTAATCACCATCCTCTGGTGAGAAAGCTAAACTGATTTTGTCTTTGAGGCTCAGGAAAAGCTTAGCCTTTAATACGGAATAGTAACACCATCAAAAAAGAAGCTGTGACATCTGTGCCAAAAGTTTATTTTTGCCCCTTTATATCTGTAACTCTATGTGCTAATTCAGGTGTTGCAACATGAAAAAGTGTAAGGGCACTACCCTTAGGTCAGCTAGTAAATCTGATTTCTCTTCATTTTTCAAAAGCAGATGACACTTTAACTTTGAAGGATTAAATTAAATTAACATTAAATGTAAAATGTTTTTAAGCAATTTCCATTTAATATCTTGAGCATTTAGAGTTTTTAATACATTTGTTAATAAAAACACATTTAACTGAAATGTTCACTTAAGGACTGTGATATTGATTGCTGGGCAACAAGAAAACTTTTTGTATGAACCTTTGTTGAAGATACTTCTGAAATGCAATAATTTCCTTTTTTTGTGATCTTTTTGAATATGAATTATTGAATGGACCAAAGTAGACATTATATAACAGTGCAAACTATTTACACCGATAAATTCAGGAATTTTTTTTTAATGAATATCTAACAGTACAGTGGGATTTTTATTTTTTAATGATCTTCCCCCTCTTTCTCTGAATGAGTGAAGAAAATGAATTCTAATTAATTGACAGCCTCAGTTAGTTGAGTTCTGTTTGCTTTGATAAATTCATCAAAGCATTTTCATTGGTCTGGATACTCACTTTACAACTACAAATCTCAACCTCTCCAAACTTTCCCATTCTATGTGTGTTTCACCCAAACAAGCCATTTAGGAGCTGGAATAAGGGGACAAAATACATTTGATGCAGGCAAAATTAAAGGCTCCCTCAAATCTATTGTTAATGATAAAAGCATTGTGGGGATAGAGGGGGACTTTGGGAAGAGATTTTGGATCTCATGGCACAAGACCCAATTTATGCAAAGATCTGGGTTACTGTGAGACTGCCACAGGGGAGTTCACCAGGGTTCAGAGTAGGGCCGGGCTAGTCCAGATAAGGGAGTGGCTCACCAGCATACCACCTGATAACTTCCTCTTTTAACTAATTATTCTTGCTGAATAAATGCTAAGCTCAGTCCTTTCTAAGTGCAGGTTCTGGTCTAGATTTTGATACCCTAAGGCAAAGCTCTGATTGCCCTGCCCTAGTTAAGGATCCTAGACCATAAACCCACCCTTGTTCAGAACTTCCCTAATTCTCCAGAGGGTCCCATTAATCCTTCTAGTCACTCTGATTATCAACTCACAATCATTCTCAATTACCGTGGCTACTCTCCTCCACATTACATCCAATGTTGTTAACTCTCATTTTTAGCTCCATAGCATCCTTGTATCTGTGCCTTTCTCTTTGCTCATATTGTAATCACCTTTGTTCAAATCCTTACTACCTACAGCCTGGACTATTACAATAGCCTCCTCATTGATCTCCCTGACTCAAACCTCTCTCCTATCCAATCCATTCTCCACATAGCTGCCAAAATGATTTTCCTAAAGCACAGGTGTGCCTGACCATATCACTTCAATAAATTTAATGGCTCCCTATTACTTAAAGGGTCAAATACAAATGCCTCTCTTCGGCATTTAAAGCCTTTTAACAAACTGCCTCTAATCTACTTTTGCAACCCAAATGATATTCTTGCAGTTCCTCACACACAACATTCCATTTCCTGTCTCACTGCCTTTATGCTTTCCCCATGTTTAGAATGCCTTCCTCTCTCACAATACCTCATTCCCTTGAAGATTCAGCTCAGCCTTCTACATGAGGCCTTTCAAGATTTCCCAGTACAATGTGGCCCCCTCCATTATTTTTATTTATGTGTTTATTTTATATATTTACATTTGTGAGCATGTGTATACATGTATACACACTGATTTTTTCCTGATAGAATGTAAGATACTCTAGGGCTAAAATGATTTCTTTTTTTGTCTGTGTACCCACAAAGTCTGGTACATAATAGGTGCTTACTAAATACTTGTGGATTGTGTAACTGAGAGGCAACTGGGTGTTCTAGATAGAACTGTGGACCTTTGATCAAATATGCCTCAGACACCTATTAAACTATGTGACCATGGACAAATTATTTAACTTCTCCAAGTCTCAGTTTCCCCATGAGAAACATAATTGTAACTACCTTGTAGAGTTGTTGTCAATATCATGAGGTAATATATATGAAGTGCTTTGCAAACCTTAATGTCCTATCTAAATGTTAGCTATTATTATTAATAATAGCTTGGTATTTTGAAGGGCCCCCCGGAGACTAACAGGTATTTTTATTCTTTAGTTGTTTTCAGTGGTGTCTGACTCTTCATGACCCCATTTGGGGTTTTCTTGGCAAAGATAATGGAATGGTTTGCCATTTCCTGCTCCAGCTCATTTTACAGATGAGGAAACTGAAGCAAACAGGGTTCAAAGACTTACCCAGGGTCATACAACTAGTAAGTGTTTGAGGTCAGATTTGAACTCAGGAAGATGAGTCTTCCTAACTCCAGGCCCAGCATTCTATGCATTTGGTCACCTAGCAGTCTAACCTTTTAATTTAACAGATAAGGAAACTGAGGCATTAAGGCTTTAATTGGTTCTGGTAAATGCTTTTTTGTTCCTACCAAGTAGTGTTTTATAAACTTTAGGCACTATGTAAGTGAAAGTTATTATTTTAATTTTGGAAACAACAATTAATAAGATATACAGTATTAAAATGAACACTAAAATTTTCAACATAGAATATTGTAGTAAAAGTTTTAACAATAGAGAGAAAAGATATCACTTGCAACACAATTGATGTAAAATGAAAGCTTACGTGGCTTTTTAACACTAGCCTTCATTACTCAGTTGTTTAACACTGAGTGGCACGTGGAAATGCTTATGACAAATATAATTTAATTATACTTTCCATTACGTGTTCAGTAGGTTCTTCAAGTTCTAATTGTACGGATTGTTCAATGTAAGCCATATATTAAGAGAGCCAAATTATATTATTGTGTGAGAGAGACTTTGGTGGTCTTTTGTTTTCTTATCCAACACGATATATTTATAGTCATAAATCCAATTACCATTAACAAGAATGACCTATGCAAATTCCTTTGACTCTGATGAAAAATGGTCCTCTGGTGTGTTTTAATACATGATAACACAACCTTTCCTGGGGATAACACACTAGGTTAAGTGTCTTCAAAAGAAATGTTCCCCTTTTTTAACTTATGTAATTTGAAAATTCTTTAATCTAAAAACTATACTCTATGTAGTCTTTTCAGATTTGGGCAGTATATTAATATCAGATAGATAGGTTTTAAAGTTTATAAAATGATTAGCCCAATTATGCGTAAACTCCCTCTGAAATTTAGTTAGGAAAAGATTTTTATGCGTGTTTATTACAGCTTAAAAAAAGAAAAATTTAAGATAATATGGTTTATCATCTCCCATAAATCAGTGTCAGAATTGAATTAATGATCAAATATCTTCCGAAGAGATTCCCTTTCTGCTAAGGTCCCTAAAGAGTCCTCTCTCACACAAAAGAGGGAGAGTCCATTATAGCTTTTTTTTTTAATTTTATGATTTAATGTACTTCGGACAATCAGTAGAGTAACTTTTTTTTTTTTAGGCAATTGAGGTTGTTACTTGCCCGGGGTTACACATCTAGTAAGTTTCAAGCGTTTGGTCTGAGGCCGCATTTGAACTCAGGGTTCTCCTGACTTCAGGGCCGGTGCTCTATCCACTGTGCCACCTAGCTGCCCCCAGAGTAACTTATTCAATGCATCTGTTTGAACCTGATGGTTCACAATGAGGTAATAAATATGATTCTTTCTAGTCACCATTTTTTCTCGAAGAAAAAAAAATAGCCTGTTTAAATTTATTTTGATTTATTTTTCCAGAGGAAAGTAGTACACTCTTATAAATTGATCTTTCCAAATGAAACGATAATTATTTAATACCAATTATCTATGAAATCTCAGTGCTAACTCACAAGGGTCTCTAGAAATATAATATGAGATTAAAATGGAAGTGGTTTTAGGAAGAAATGGACAAAAATAAAATGATTAAGAAATTCAGTTTTCTGCATTTTGAAAATATTAAGTCCATACTGGGTTGTCTACTAAAGCCTCCAAATCTTTTTAAAACAAACTTATCTAGCTGAGCTTCCTCCATCTTAGAACTATGAAGTTGATTTTTTTAACTAAAGTAGAACTTTACATCTAGTCCTACTAAATTTCATTTTATTCAGTTGGGCCAGTTGTTCTAACTAAAGCTTTTAAGGCCTTTTGGATTCAACATGTCAACTATTCCTCATAGCTTTCATCTGTCATCTGAAGATTTGAAAAGTATGCCTTCTTTACTGTCATTCAAATCATTGCTTAAAAAAAAATAGCAGTAGACACAGCTATAATCCCAGTTATCAGAGAGGCTAAGGTTGCTGGATCCCTGGAGTTTAGGAATTCTGAGATGCAATAACTTAAGGCAATCAACTGTCTGTACTAAGTCTGGTACCAATATGGTGACCCTCTTTGATCAGGGAGCCACTGGGCTGCCTAAGAAAGGGCAAAATGGCCTAGGTAAGAAAGTGAAAGGTCCCAAACAGTGAATGGCTGCTGCACTTTTAGAGTAAGTGAGATAGGGAGATCCACTCTCTAAATAAAGTTACACAGATAGATCCCTAGAGCATTATACCAGAGAGCTCCTTCCAAGCTAAAATAAGTCATTAATGACTATTTTGAGGGGGCAATTAGTTCTAAATCAAACACATTGTGAAGGTCTTTGGATGCCAAGCTAAAAAGTTTATTCTTTATCCTCCCTAAGATTAGCTTAGCTATTAATTATAAAAAGAAAGACAAAATCACATTTTCCTGTTTTTCATGGAAAAAATAAAAAAATCCTAAATTTAATAATTGTTTTATTACAGATAAGTGGCAATGAATATATTAATTTCAATTAAATTCAACAAACACTCATATAGTGGAAAGAACATTAAATTTGGTGTCAGAAGACCAAGGAAAAGACCCTAGTTGTGCTACTTACTGCTTAAGTGATTTTAAGCAAGTCATTTAATCTATTTGGGCCTCAATTTCCTCATCTGAGAGGAAGGAGAAGAGAGTGGAGTAGATAATCTCTAAAATCCCTTCTAGCTCGAAATTTATAATCCTATTAAGTACCTACTATGTCTTAAAATGTGTTATTTCAGTGGGCCATTTCAGTGGGATTTTTCCTAGGGGGAAAAAAAATCCATAAAACCTATCAGTTGAACTTTAAAAAATATTTATCAATCTAAATGCCTGAAATAAACAAACTGCTTTCAGTTCTAGCTATGGATGGATTTTTATGTGTGTTGGTATATTTTGAACTTCTGTTATTCGTACCTTTATGTATCTTCTTCAAAAGTACCTGAGTCACTATGTTGCCCCTGGCAGGAATTTCCATAGGGGCATATAGCCAAAGGGCAAGGTCACTGATAGAGAAACTTTTCAGTTCTAAGCCTTTGCATGCTACATTGAAATTTATATGCTAAAAATTATAGGAGTGGATTTTCATTTGTACATGCAGACAGTTAAAACCATATCGACTGGTGAGAAGATAAGGAGACATAGGCAACTAGGGTAATGGTTGTTTTTTAAATAAAGAGGAAAAAAGTGTTTATCCCTTCAAAAAGAGAATCATCCTGGAAAAGGATCAAGAAGAACCAAGCAAAACCAACCAACAGAGCCATATTTGCAGAACACTGGATATAAGAAGATCCAGGCTCTTGTTCCAGTTCTGCTGCTAATTCTTGGGCAAATGACATATCAGCCCCCCTTTCTTCAACTGTAAAATGAAGGGTTTAGAATAAATGATCTCTCAGTTTCCTTCTAACAGCCTGTGAATCTATAATGCCTAAAGATTGAGGCCATGAGGCTGGAGACAAATACAGTCCCATTAAACTTCCTACATGGTGTGTGTGTGTGTGGGGGGGCGAAGTAGAAGAGCAGGAGTTACTCTTTTTTGTGCTTCAGTTATGTAGTATTTACCTAAATCGTACTATTCTATTGTTTCTAGGGACTATGAATGGGAAAAGGCTAGGGGACCTACAGGAAGTACAGTATAAGCATAATTAGCTGTGTGATGTTTTTTGCATGTTTTTGTAAAAAGGGAAAATTGTGCTTAATGTGTTTGTCAGCAAACAAGCACCATAAAAATGAAAAAAAGAGAAAAATTGCAGTTACTTTTAAATAATCACAATTTCTAAAGGAAGTTTGCTGAATAAAAAAAAAAATTTTAAAAGGCCCAGCAGCTAAGAGTACTGTACATGCAAAATAGTGAAATAAATGTAATTTCAGTCAATTGCATAAATTAAAAAACAAAAAAAAACGCTATAACAACATATTTAAGAAACTTCTCATTGCAAAATTAAATGTTAAACTGTAAATTTTTACTTTAGTATTGATTCATTATGTGTTTGCTATTTTCTGTGTTTTAATTTCAAGCATTATATTATCCCTTTGGGGGAGGGGGAGAGGAATCCCCAGACAACTGACTTTTAAAAAACAATATCAAATGTTTCAGCAACTGAAACAAGCCTCAGACTTCCTGTATTTCTGTAACTCAGTTTTCCCTTCCTTTTTCTCTTAATTTGTTAATGATCTCTTAGCCTACAAACTCATTCCTACACACTCCTCTAAGTAGATCAGTGGATCAAAGGTGACCCTTTTCTAAGTAACCACTGTAATTTCTTCAGTTTAGCAAACTATTAAAAACAGACCTGTTGTGTTTTTTAAGGACAGCCAATGTGATATTGATTTGGCAATCAGAAAACACTGTGGCACAAGCAATAATATACAAGTGCCAGTATTTCCACATAATCTCTACTCACGCAGTCCATGTGTGAAATCCTGTGAGTCTCAGCAAATGCAAATAGACCCAACCCCCACTGCCCTGATTCTGCCTTCAGGAAGGAATGTCATTGTTATAAATTAAACTGGGAAGAGAAACCTTCTTGTTTATTTGACAGTATTTCTGATTTTTAAACTACTTACCATAATCACTACCAAGGACTACACTTCTATATTTGTAGATTTTCAGAAATACATTTCTTGTGTTGTTTCATGTTCTTCAAGAACAGATTTCTTTATTTGTGTATTACAGTCTATACTGTTGTGATTATTCTGTCAAATGTTTACTAATAAGGAAGGGCATGCATTTAATCCCCTGCACATGCTATTCCTTGCCTTAAAATCTGAGTCCTTTTTTACGTATTTCAAGTATGAGGAAGTTTTTCCTCCTAAAATTGGTGTAAAAATATAGCCGAGGCCCTCATATGATTGATCACCAGGGGCTGTAGAAGGAAATGATTCACCACAATACTGTAACTGAAACTCCTCTAGCAGCAAATGCCAGGCAAGGGAGCTAATTAGCAGCTCTACCTGCATAAAGGGTCAATATGTATGGAAGGACCCCCAACCTGGCCCCTAAATGTTGTCTCTCAAGTTGGCATTCTCCTTCAAGATATTCCATCTGTTAGATTTAGACAGTTCCATGTGTTAGTTCTGTTCCATGTCTGTAAATGATTGTTCATGCAAAACTCACACACAGATTGCTATGGGGTTACATACTGGAATGCTTATTAAGAAAGGAACCCCCCCCCCCACCTAAGGATTTTCATAATGCATCTCTCCCTGTAGATCTGATTCCAGATGGGTCTTTCCACTACTGTTGTTTTATTATTTTGCTGTTATTATTCTTTTGTAAACTGAAAGCATGCACCAAATAATGTGTGGGATAGTTTAAAGCTGAGCACATCTGTTAGTGATAAAAAGATGTCAAACAATAAAAATAAATACTGAGAGGGAAAAACTAAAATGAAAAACAAGTATTTTCTTTCCCTGGTAATGCTTTCAAATGCCATGATACAAAAGGCCAGAAGCAAACATATCCTTGTTAGAAAGGCCATCCATTCATAAGACTTTTCTCTAACACCAAACTGATGTTTTTGTCTACTAAAAAAAAAAAAACAACCAAAAAAACCCAACAAGAAAAAACAGGGCATTTATTCCAAAGGATCTAAAATGACTTGAATGATGTTTCCCCATGTTAAAATTCATAAAAATGTATATTCTCTTCCTTACAGAGAATACTAGAAACATGATGAATATAAGAGGTGGTAACTTAGGTAATTGTTAGCAAATTTACCAGGGCCAGATGATATTAGGAAAACATTGGAAATGTGAGCACATGTCTTAGAAGCAGATTTTTAACTTAAACCTGCCATACCATTTTACCCCATTTAAAAATTGAATCACATTTATAAGGAAAAAAAAATTTTTTTTCTATTGAAAAATGAGAAAGTATTAACTCAGATCTGGTAAACATATAGATTTTTTTTTTGCTGTTACCTGTTTTCTAAACAGCTCGCTTGAAAAAAAAGTTTTTAAAAATGTAGTAAATATGCTTAGAAAAGGAATAGAAATGCATAAATCTGTCACCATTTGACACAAGTTTCATTTTCAAAAATAAAAATAAACATGTGAACATCTCCAATATGTTCCCTAATCACATTAGGGACAAAGTTCATCTAGCACAAATCTTTGGATCATAGCTTTTTAAAAAATGTGCTTAATACATGTAATCATATTTTCCATACAAACATTTTAAAAAATAGACTTGTCATCAAATGTCTGAAAAGCACATTTTCAAAATTTATCACAATCTAATATTTAAATGAAATCTGCAAATCATGAAAATGTAGGCACAATTCCAGTTAAAAATTACCCCCAAACATTTTTTTAGCCTAGCAGAGTTTTCTAAAGCACACACTATTTAATTATGGGAAGCAGATAGGCATTCAGCTATTATGCATTTATATGGGCAAAAAGTACCTGATCGTCCTTCTTTGTCTTTTCAGCCAAGCTTTAAGGAAGGTAATTTATGGCATCATAAGGTAAGATTTATGTATGTTCTTTTTTTTTTTTAATGGGACAAGACCTCTACTCAAAACTCTTCTCCAGAGAACCTTACTGTGGAATGAAAGTGACCCTGGATTCTCAAGGCTAAGCCAATGGAATATAAACTCTGGCAGGTCCAACCACAAAGAAAGGCTTTGAGCTTAGTTTTAGCAATGGAATGGATTGTAGATATGACTGTCATTAGAAGACCAGCCTAGCTACATTTGTAGAAGCTGGAACATCACCAGATTGCTGACCACCAGGTAATGAGCTTTTTCAGCCAACATAACCAGGACTACCCAATGGCCGGTTTTTCAGTAGTTTGATTGGTTTTTTATTACAGAAGTCATTTGTGTTGTACTGATGTTGTTGAGGGCAGCTAGTAGATAAGAGTGTTGGAGCCTGGAGTCAGGAAGACCTGAATATGAATGCAGTCTCACACACTTACTAGCTGTGTGACCTTTAACCCTGTTTGCCTCAGTTCTTCATCTGTAAAATGAGCTGGAGAAGCAAATGGCAAACCTCTCCAGTATCTTTGCCAAGAAAACCCCAAATGGGATCATGGAGAGTCAGACAGGACTTAAAAAAATGCCTGAATATAACATTAACTTCTGTACTTGGTAGCAACATGGTATATAAAGTGCTATACATGGAATCAAAAAGACCTGGGTTTGATTCCAGCCTGTGGTACTGGGTATGTAGCCACCACTATGCCATCTCTTTAATCTCAGTTTTCTTAGCTGTAAAATGGGGATAATATTTGTGTTATCTTTCTTGCAGGTTGTTGTGAAAGATAATTGGGGGGCAGCTAGGTTGCAAAGTGGATAGAGCATTGGCCCTAGATTCAAGAGGACCTGAGTTCAAATCCTACCTCAGACACATAACACTTACTAGCTGTGTGACCCTGGGCAAGTCACTTAACCCCATTGCCTAGCCAAAAAACAAAACAAAAAAAAAAGAAAAAGAAAGATAATTAGGATAATATATGTAAGATGCTTTACAGATCTTAAGGTGCTACACAGGGTGTCCCAAAAGCCTTATGGCAGTTTTAAGTGTTAATATCTTGATGATTTTAAACTTTAATAGTTTAAAACTTCAGTAAGACTTTGGGGACACTCCTGTATGAGTTATGAAGGCTGTCCAATAAAAGGATAGAGGGTTTACAAACTGCATCAATAGCAGGTCCCATAAGTATGTCACAGGCATACAAGTAAGATTGTATAGACAGCAGGAGCCATCAACCTTTATTATGTGACCTCTGGATTCAGAACATTATATTGGGGAAGTAGAAGGGAAACAGAGATAGAGGGAAAGAGAAGATATCTATTTTTTCCTATTGTACTTCCTGGGTAGAGAGCCCTCTGATCTTGTAAGGAACAGAGTCTGAACATGAGGCTTGCCTTGGAGTCTGGGACAGTTTTACAGATTATATATATGTTAAGTGCAATACATTAGAAGCATTACTGTTCAGAAACATCGTTTTGTTTTTGTTTTTTCCAGGAAGAATTTAACCACTGGCAACCTTGATTCTCCACATATAAATTGTTCATTCTGTGGATTTTCTGCAACATACTGTTGATCCCAGAATTGACTTTCCCCACCATCCAGTAGGCTTTCTAAACTGCCCTTCCTCTGTCAACAGCCACTTTGTGTTTAGGGAAGGCAAACACATCTTAATATCAGGCTAAGCCAAACAGAATTAGGAGAGTAAATCTGCTGCCAGACAAGTCATATAATGCACTTCAAAGCCAAATATAAAGGGTTTGAGGATTATCCAGTAGTTTTAGTTTATCTGAACCCCTGCTTCACCCAATTAACACAGATAATTGAGAGTTGGTTAAATTAATGTGAGAACATCAAAAGAATCCAGAAAATTAAAGGGCCACTAATTAGGACATCTCAGCTCAGTGAGTATGAAGCATAATGGTATGAATTAAAGACTGTTTACTTCCAAAAGCTTGCATCACATTAGTGTTTTTTAAAGGAATTTCTGTAAAGATAGATTTTTAGTAATTGTGTACCAAAATGAAGATGTAAATAATTCCTAAATTTCATTTGAGTTAACAGTTTCTGTCTTCTCCACAGTTGACCTTTAAACACTGATGATGAAAGGGAATAAAAGTGGTTCAAATGTTCTCTTTTATTTTCCTTGGGCGTGCACACATATGGGAGGAAGTGCTAATGAGCAGTGAAATGGAATAGAGGCAAGTGGTAGTGAACCTGGATAATCCACAAATTGAATAGTCTGCTCTGAAACAACAATGCCAGATTCTCTATATGGCTATAACAATACATCAAGAAAGCAAGAGCCACCTGATTTACAGGAAAGAGCAAGCATTAGACTGGAGTCAGCAAACCTAAATTTGAGGCTGTTTGCTGTACCATTTACTAGGTGTGTCAAAAAGCACATGTCATTTCCCATTCTAATCCTCATTTTCCCCATCTGTTAAATGTGGCTCTTAAGATGTGTTCTGCCTCACCATTTTTTTTGAGAAATATATTTTGTAAATCATAAAGTTACATACATATGTATACATACACACACGCTCATATTTTTATTTTATTTATCTTTGGTAAAGTTAGGCAGCATGCTATAGTGGATAAAGAATGGGCTTCCAAGTCAGGCTACTGTCAAGTGCTGACTGACACTTAGTTGTATGACCCTGTGCAAAACATTTAACCTCTTACTACCCCCCAGGCAATTCTCTAAGACAGGGGTAGAGAACTTTCGGAGGCCACATGTGGCCCTCTAAGTCCACAAGTTTGGCCCTTTGACTGAAACCGAACTTCTAAGAGAGTTCCAAGAAGCATTTGAGGACCTAGAGGGCCACATGTGGCCTGGAGGCTGCAGGTTCCCCACCCCTGCTCTAAGACTTCATAGATTCCATTTATTCAATAAGCATTTATGAAGTACATACTATGTTTTAGGCAGCCAATAAGACACTGGTGATACAAGGACAAAAAGTAAACAATTAAGGAACTTAAATTCTGTTAGATGATTGAATCTCCTTTAGAGAGTTCAAAGGTTTATGAAATCATGTATAGTGTCCCCTTTCTTCTCATGCACATTTTTATAAAAGAAGTGTGAAGAGTAGGAACTGTTAGGAAATGGTAAGAGATTTAGTGAAATTTGAAAAAGTGTGGCAATAAGAATATTATCTTAAATCAGTCAGGGAACAAGCTTTTAGTTAGTACTTACTATGTGCCAGGCACTGTGCTAAGTGCAGGGTATATAATGAATGGTAAAAACAGTCACTGACCTCAGGGAATGCATATTCCAATGGAAGAGACAGCATATAAATAACAAGGTGCATACAAAATATATACAGAATTAAGCAATATCAGTGGCTAACAACTGCTGACCCCATGCCAGGGAGAATCTGAAGCATCACAGCTATAAAAATAATTGTTGGCTCTTTTTCTTTGTTGATTTAATTGCCTTAACTTCCAGTTCTGTGGGAGACAGTTGTGGGAAAAGGAGCAGGAGAATAGGGAAGGAAGAGCTGAACAAAGGGGAGGAGATTCTGTAGGTGATTTGAGCTTGCAAAGAAGTCCATATATTGAATTGAGAGGGAGAAATTGTAAGAAATCAAGGACAATTTGAAAAGCAGTCTAGAGCAGGTTCCCCCCCCTGATCTAGAGGTCACAATTCTACTTACAGATTCTATGGGAGAGAGTTAATTAAAGGAGAAGGTTCAGGATCAAGGATTAAGAGAGTACCAGAAGAGGAAGTCTCAAGGAGAAGGAGAAGGAGAAAGTAGTTGGAAAAGTGGAGTATGTAGGAAAAGTTAAATGGAACAAATTGGAAGTTAAAGTAAAGTAAAGTAGAGAGGATTAGTGGGTGGGGCAAGTTGATGAAACCGAGGTTTGGGCAAGGAAAAAAGGAGATCGGGAGTAGCAGTGGACTTGTTGGAACTACAAGAATGGAAGCTGGGTGAGGCTTTGAAGGTACTAGGAAATGATTGTTGGCTACAAAAGTCTTAGGTTGTGAAAGGTACACATACACAAGTAGTTTTTTGTTGTATTTCTTGTTTGCTTGTTTGTTTGTTTTTAAAGTCTTTACAAAGAGAACCAATATGGAGCCCAGGGGGAATTTTGCAGTAACTTCCATTGTGTGCTGTTTATATTTCTGCCACAGTCAAGGGCCTGCTACTATTAGTGTTCTGAATTAGTTTGATCTACTTTCTAAAAGAGAAAGTGATAGGACTGGAAGAATATCACTCCACTCACCAAAAGGTGGAAGATGAGAGACTTGACCCTTGTCAGGAGGTTGGAGATTGAAAATATTACACAAAGAAGGAAGGGAAGGAGAAAGAAGGCTGTATACTTAGAACTAAAAACAGATTTGTGGTTGCTCTTGAGGAGGAGGGAACTGGGTGCTCTGAAGAAGAAGACACTGTCTGTCCTCCAAAGAATGATAAAATAGAGCCACAAAAGCTATCAAGTGAGAAATCATCCACCAAGGGTCAGAGAAAGAAGTAAAAAAGTAATGGTGGTTTTATGATTTCCTGCTCAGAGGCACTGAGGCAGTAATTTGTAGACCTGATAACAGTAGAGAGGTCTTTTGTCTTTTTAGGGCCTGTATGGGATACATAACCGAAAATTTCCCAAGCATAAAAAAAAACCCTAAAACTTGATTAGTAGTACTCATTTCTCTTGATTCACATGAGTACAAATGACACTGCCAAAAAAAACCCCCAAACCCTAAAAATTATTGCGAAAGATCATGAAGTATTGTACAAGAAACTGAAGGCCATAAAGGTACATGTGTTTTCTTCACTCTTATCCCTTGTAAAAAGGGATGCAAAAGAGAAAAACTCATTTGGGAAGTGAACAACTGGATTAGAAGATGGTGTCTGAAGATGGGATTTGAACTTTTAGACCATAGGGATGGAATATTCCTGGCCAGGGATACATTACCTAATAAAAACTAGAAAGAATTCATTTGCCAGGGCAAATCTTACATATCTTAGAAAAAAAGTCTTTAAACAACACCAAAAAAGGAGGGTGAAAAAAGAGAACTGCCTATGTCTATTTGAACTAGGCAGCATCAAAGTAGGCAATATGAATGAAGACTGGCAGCTGAGATACTCATAGAGAAGAAAATCCAAGAAAGGGGACGAGAAGAAAGCCCATGACCTTAAATGTCTATATGCAAATGCCCTAGCTTTTAACAATAAGGAAAAATACTAATACAAGGAGGCAAATTTTATCTCATAGATATTGAGAGTTGGTGGGATCACTTCCCACTGTTATGTCAGCCTGAACAGGAGTCAGCTGCCTAGCTCCCATATACCTACTCCAGCAAAACCCTGACATGACTGAATAATGATTATGAAATTCAATGAGAAAGTGTAGTAAATTATTTATTCTACTCCAGAACTACACACACACACACATACAAACATACACACCCCCCCATCATCATCATCATCCAGAGGTCCATGAGAAATAGAGGAGAGGACTCTGTCCATAAAACCAGTGCCAGCATAGCATAGCTTCCTAGTGCAAGGGACACTTGTAACCTGTAAGGCTCTGTGTACTGATACAGCAAGAGCAGAAGAGTCCCCTGAGAAATCCCCAGACTGGTCAAAAAGTCCAAGGGTGACCTTGAAAGCCACAGAGAGTAGCTCCAGTAGGCAATGGGCAGTGACCAACCTGGTGCTGCAGTGCTCTGATAGGGACAACCTAGATGTCCTGGACTCCGAGTTCCCTAATATTCTGAAATACCAGAGAAGGGGATGATGTAGTACTCTGAACCCGAGGATCTAAGGAGGTAGTAATCCCAATGAAAATCAGGACAAGAACCAGGAGACCCAATAGAAAGCTAATAGGACTGATCACTCTACCCAAATTGCATCAGGGAGCAGTGCCTGGCCCTGATACAGAGCTTCAGTTATGAAACTAAGGACAGACAGATGAGAAAACCAAAGAAAATACCAACCAGTATAAAAAAATTATTGTATCAAAAAAATTATTGTAAATCTAGAGCTCCCCCGAAGGAGTGAGCAACTCTCGACAACTGTACAGGAAAAATAGATTTTTCGACAAGGACTAAATGAATACCTAGAAGAAATGAAGCAAGAGAGTAAAAGGAAAAAAAAAAGAAATAAAAGCTGAGAAGCAATGAATTAGGGAGAATGAATAGCTTAGAAGAGAAAGTGTTAAAACTTATGCAAGAAATAGTTTCCCTGAAAATACATCTATTCCAAATGAAATCAGTGGCTCCCTGAAATAGCAAAGAATATTAGAACAAAATCAAAAGATTGAAAAATAAAAGAAAATATAAGCTATCCAACATCAAAAACAACTGACCTGGAAAACAGGTCAAGGAGAGATAATTTAAGAATCATTGTATTCCCTAAAAACCATGATTAGAAAAAAGTCCACAGGCTCTATTTCAAGAAATCATAAATGGGAATAAGAGCCTTTTCCCAAATAATGAATGATCAAAGGATATGATGAGGTATTTTTTCAAAGGAAAAAATACAAGCTATCAATAACAATATTATAAAATTCCCCAAATCATTAATTATTAGAGAAATGAAAATTAAAGCAACTCATCCATCATATTGGTAAAATTGGAGGAAAAAGGAAAATGGTAAATACTGAAGGTTTGTTGGGAAACAGGTACTGTTTGTGGAGTTATGAATTGGTATAGTCATCATAAAAAACAATTTGGAAATATATAGCAAAAGTTAATAAAATGTGCACATTCTTTGACTCAGGGATACCACTACTAGGTCTATGTCTCAAAAGAATGAAAGAAAGGAAAAAGACCCATATGTGAAAAAAAACCCCAGCCCTTTTTGTGGTAGCATGAACTAGAAACTAAGGGGGTACCCATCAAGTGGGGAATGGATAAATAAATTATGGTATATGTATTGGAATACAATTGTGTTGTAAGAAATAATGAAAGAGACAGTTTCAGAAAAATCTGGAAGGACTTGTACAAACTGGTATAAAGTAAAATGAGAAGGACCAGGAGGACAATTTATATCACAACAACTTAAGGCAAATAGCTTTAAAAGCCTTAAGAACCATGATCAACAAAATGACCCACCAGGATGCCAGAGGACCTATGATGAAATATGTTACCCATTTCCTGATAGAGAGGTAATGAACTGAAAGTACAAATTGAGATTTTTTTGGACATAGTCAATGAAAGAATTTTGCTTTATTACACATATTTGTTACAAGGGTTTTCCTTTTCTTCCACCCCCTTTTGCTAATTGAAAATAATAAACTTTAACTTAAAAAACAGATATCTTAAGTGAAAACTATCCAGATCTATTAGAACCGTAGGGAAAGAGATATGAGAGTGGGAGAATAATAGAGGATGGAATAATCACCAGCAAAACAAACCTCCTGATCTTGAAGGGAAGATTACAAGGAGGGAAGGAATAAAAAAAAAGCAAAGAGCTAGACTATAAGGAGATATCTTAGATTGCCTCTTAGACAACTGGGGAATGGCTGAAAAAAGCATGATATATGAATTCAATGAAATATTATTGTCCTATAGGAAATGAAAAAAATAATTTCAGAGAATTTGGGGTAGTACAAAGTAAATGAAGTTATCAAAACCAGGAGAAAATTTAAACAAGAATAGCAACATTGAAGGGCAGCTAGGTGGCACAGTGGATAGAGTACTGGCTGTGGATTCAGGAGGGCCTGAGTTCAAATCTGGCCTCAGACACATGAGATGTACTAGCTGTGTGACCCTGGGCAAGTCACTTAACCCCATTGTCTAGCCAAAAAAAAAGAATTTAAAAAAATAGCAACGTTGTAAAGAAAAACAACTTTGAAAGGCTTAAGAACTCTGACCAATGCAATGACCATCCATGTCTCCAGAGTGGCTATAATGAAACATGTTGCCCACCTCCAACAGAGAGGTGATGGACACAAGATATAGAGATATTGCATTTTTTGGACATGGCCACTGTGTGGATTTGTTTTGTTTTATGACCTCGCTTATTTGTTACAAGTTGAGGTTTTTCTCCCTCTTTCATTCTCTTGGTTTTTAATTGGGGAGAGAGGGAAGGTTTGTAGTAGTGATGCCAAAAAAAAAAAGTGGTTGTAACATTTTTTAAAATGCAAAAAAGAGAACAGAAAGAGGCAGAGATAAGCAGGACATTTTGGAAAGTAACATAAAATTTATGTTATACTTTTATAAAGTTAGTGGTGTGAAATGGAGATTCATAGTTTCATATAGGATCATTTTGGGGGGTTTTTTTCTGTGTATATGTAAATGCCCTTTTTTCAGTATTTAAGTTCAGAAAAAAAATTTTTAAAGGATATCACATAGGATACTAGTTATTGGGAATGATCAAATCAAGTGAGAGTTTTTTTGTTTGTTTTAAGAATGGAAAGGCATGGGTTTATAAGTAGTGAAAAAAGAACTGGACAGAAACTGAAAATTAGAAACAGAGTAGGAACAACCTGCTGGAGAATACAGGATGGGATGAGATCAAAAGTTATGTAGAGAGGTGTGCCTTGGTTAGGAAAAAAGGCTACTTCTTTATATGAGACAGGCATGAAGGGGAAAAAAAATTATTTTTGCAAATGACACAGTAAAATTTTTTTAGTCTGTGTTTTGAGGTTGGATCTCAAATTGCATGCCATTACCTTACCGATCTTCAAGTATTTGAAGAGCTATCATAAGGAAGAGGGATTAGACTTTTTCTGATTGGCCCTGGAGTGCAAAACTTTGAGTAATGGGGTGGAAGTGGCAAAGAGGCTAATTTAGAGTGAGGAGCATCTTCAATTTGAAGAAAGCAGATTTCAAAGAATTAAGAGGGAGGCTAAGTAGGATCCGATAGACTAAAATTCTATATGAAAAATCAGCCCAATATGAATGTGAAAACATTAAGAATGAAATTGTGAAGTTAGAAAGGGAAGAAGAGAGTATTTCCTTCTTCTCTCCTTCCGTCATTAGTGATATCTTTTAACAGAGGCACATAGCTATAATGCCAAGAGAAACTTCCTAACCATTAGAGCCAACCCAAAGTGAAATGAGCTGCTTCAGGCATTATTTGGTCAATCTCCCCTCACTGAGGGTCATCAGACAAAAGATCTTTGACCACTCATTGGGTATTCCATAGAGGGATCTAGTTTTTGTATATATGTCAGACTAGGTGATCTCCAAATATGAAAGTCTGTGATACTTTATTCTCCAAGCCAATTTCTAAAATTCTAGAAATACAAGTGTGGTTTTTGAAATAGGGCAATCTCAGTGACTCAGTAACGCTGCTAGTACAATTCTTTCTGAATTAAAACATCTGAGAGCTGCTATGAAAACTTGTTTTTACCCCACTTTCCTCAAATTCAAAAATACATTATGTCAGAATCAGGTGTCATGTGACTAAAAGATGATATTAATAATTCTTGGTTGGACATGGAGGAAAGGAAGAGAGAGAGAGGAAGAGAAGGAAGAAGAATAAGAGAAGGAAAAGAGGAAGAGGAAGAGGAAGAAAAAGGAGAAGTGAGCTGAAATCCATGATTAAAATATGGCTCTGGCTGGGTATACCTCATAAGATGGATTAAAGGGGTTAAAAGTGGAATAGCATTCACGTTAAGCAGGTATGTATGTGAAGAAATATAGGAATCAGAAGGGGGAAGCATGGAAGAGAGCAATAGATGCACATTAATGGAGGGGAAAACAAGTGATTTTGTCTGCTTTTGACTTTCCAGAGTTTGCCACTACACCTCAGCTAAAGTTTCATCCTGGAACTTTTCTCAGCTCCAGGGGTCTCTTCACCCTGAAACATCCATCTTTCCCTGTGGCTTTCTCACCTTGGAACATTCTTCCACGATGCTAGCTAGCCCTTTCTTCTATTGTTAAGTTTCTCCCAGGGCTTCCAATTTAAGGAAGAGCGCAAACCAGTTTGCTGTCATTCTTTACCTGGATCTGCTTCTGACTTTCCAGACTTTTCATGTCCCTGCAAGGGTACTTTTCCCCAACCCCAGATTTCAGGGTGTTGCCTTCCTCCATAAGGATGTAATCTTGAGAACAAGGATTGTCTTTTTTTTTTTTTGCTTGTATTTGATCCCCAGTGCCTAGCACAGTGCCTGGCATAGAGTAAGTGCTAAATAAATTCTTGTTGCCTTGAGTTGCCTTGTCACTACAGACGGTTTGGACAGATAGAGGAAATAGATGAGGAATTTGTGAAACAAATCAGAAGGCTGAATGAGAAGTGTAATGGCATAGTGATACAGGGAATTCATTTGTCCAGACTTTTCCTGGAGCCCTTTTTCTGCCACAGGCAGATAACCTAACAACTTCTTTACTTCCCTTAGTGATAACTTTCTCTTTCAAAAGGTGGAGGAACCATAAGGAAAAATTTTATTGTGGATTTGATTCTTACTAACAGGAAGGGAAAAGTTAGAAGGTTGGAATGATAGGAACCTTTTGGGGAAAGTGATCATTTCTTTCTGGAGTTTGTGACAGAGAAGAAAGCCAATTGTAATTTGACATGTGCCATAATTTTAGGAAAGCAGATTTCAAAGGGCTCAAAGAAGAGCTAAGTAGGATGCCATGGACTAAAATTCTGAAAGGGAAATCAACCCAATATGGATGTGAAAGCCTTAAGAATAAAATTCTGCAACCAGAGCAAAGGAAGGTATTTCTTTCTTCGCTCCTCCCATCATCAGGGGTATCTTATAGCAGAGGCATGTAGCCATAGAAAACTTGGCCAGATAGTCTAGCTGTGGAGTTGAGAAGGTGAAAAGAACCAAGAGTCTGGTGCTTGGAGCTAGGATCCAGAATCTAGGATTCAGAAGATGGAAGGTTAGAGGTCTGAGACCTTCAGGGAGCAGAAAAGGAGAAGGCTCCTGCTGAATGCATCATGTGGATGCCAATTATTTCCAGAAAAAAAAAATCATCAGCATCCTAGGACAATTCAGTTGATCCTGAAGCTGGGAATGGTGGAGACTTATAACCAAAGAGCAGAAACACTGCCACCAGTACAGAAAAAGCCCACAGGGCCCAGCAGAGCAGCTTGTTCTCTGCAGAAAAGCCCAAGGACTTTATGAAAGGAAACCAGGGGCCCTCCATTACTAGAGGTAAGTGTGACCCTTTCTTGTATTTTGGTGTCATTACCATGTGTTCCTAGTGAGTGCCTTTCTACTCATAAACCCAGCATGTATCAATTTTTCACCAATGATATTAAATGTATTTGTGGGACAGTAAGTCCAAGGCTTATGGAAGAGATATTTTGTTTCTCATTCTTCCACTTCAAAGTGCTTTTGCTTTGAGCTAATCACGTCATCTGGCTAATATCTAAAGATAAACCCACCAGTGGGGACTCATCTGCTACAGTTTTATGAGTGTGGACCCACAGTCTCCTGAACCTGGGGTACTTTATTCCAAGGAATTCAAACTGTGAAGGAGAATGGGAAGGGGAAATAGTAAAGAGGAGTTACTACACTGGGAGAAAAAAAGAGGATCAAAGAAGGGAAAGATCTTTTACTTGGAATGAATGGGACCATAACTAACAAAAGAGAGAAGGGAGAACTACTCAGTTATTGTTTGGCTTTGGTTTTCTTTGCTTAGGATAAGGACCTTTGCACTGGAAATGAACAAAAATGACTAAGAGGAAGCTACTGCAAAGTCTGCAAGCTTCATAGGCCAGTAAACTTCACTTTAATTCTTGGAAAAAATTCTAGAACCAATCATTAAATATGGTGAGCAAATATCTAGAAAAGGAAGCAATGATCACAAAGGACCAGAATGGCTTCATCAAAAACAGGAAAAACTTCCTAACAATTAGAGCTGTCCAAAAATGAAATGGGCTACATTAGGAGACAGTAAAGTCATGCTCATTGGAAGTCTTCATTCAAAGACTAGACGGCCATTTATTACATATGTTATATAGCAAGGAGTATTTTAAGATATGGTTTGAACCAGATGACCTCTGAGATCCCTAAAATTCTGTAATTCTATAACTAAAAAGCTACTGATATTTTAGCACTGTCAAAATTACCTAAATATTTATATACATCTTCACATAACTGTCATAATTCTCTATACACTCATATGTTAATGTGAAATGTAAAATTTCATATATATGTGCATATATATGTATATGTATGTATCTATATAGAGAGATATACCCCAAGTAATTTAGCATGTAGCATTTAGGGGACTAAGAAAATAGACTCAATTTCCTTGATTTGCTACAATATTTCTCTGACACCCCTTGTCCCCAATTATCTCAGGGCTATTACATGAACCAGTATGAGTTCTGTCAATATATTTTAAACCCAGAAGTACTTCACAATAAGAGTAGTTTGAGAAGGGTGATCTAGTCCAATCCCTCTCATTTCTTTCCTTTTTTTTTTTAGTTAGGCAATTGGGGTTAAGTGACTTGCCCAGGGTCATACAGCTAGTAAGTGTCAAGTGTCTGAGGCTGGATTTGAACTCAGATCCTCCTGACTCCAGGCTTGGTACTCTATCCACTGAACTACCTAGCTGCTCCCCTCTCATTTCTTATACAAGTAATGAAATTAAGGCCCAAAGAGATTTAATGACTTGTCAAAGGTAATACAACTAGCTAATTGTATAATTGGGATTGGAGACCAACATTCTCTGGATTTGGATAATCTATAATCCAGATAGTCAGCTCTGAAAAAAAAAATCGAACAAAAACCATATCACAGTGAATATGGGGTATTTAGGATCCCAAATATTTCTTCACTGGATTTGGTGGTCTTGACTGAACAAATGTGCCTTAAGAACCTACTCTGTGCAAGGAATTGTTCCAGAAGCTAGAAATTCAAACGTGAAAAGTGGAATAGGTCCTGCTGTCAGCAAGCTTAGATAAGAATGACACAAGGGAGAATGTGAAGGCCAAAGAAGAAATCTAATGGACATGTTCTTCAAAAAATTAAGGAACTAGCTGCTCACTTGCAGTTGGAGAGATAAAGGAAGCCTTCATGGAGGACGTAGCAATTGATTTGGAAGATTTTAACAGGTGAATATGAGAAGAGGCATCTGACTTCCTTTTAAAACCCAACTAAAATCCCATCTTTCACAGGAAGCCTTCCCTAACCCCTCTTAATTCCAGTGCTTTGCCCCTTCTAATTATTTCCTTTTTATCCTGTATATAATTTGTTGTGAATTTATGTGTGTGTATACATGTAAATATATACACACATGTGTTTGCATGTTGTCTCCCCCATTAGATTGTGAGCTCCTTGAGAGCAGGGACTGTCTTTTGGATCTTTTTATAATCCCTAAACACTTAGCATAATATGGGCACGTAGTAAGCACTTAATAAATGTGTATTGAAATGAATTAAATTTAACCCTCTCATGTTACAGATGAGAGAAATGAGTTCCAGAACAGTTTAGTGGCTTAGCAAAGATCTCAGGGGCCTTCCTTTTCCCCAATTGGGTATATTTATTAAACTAGTATTATTTATTTTTAATCCTTTTCAGGGGATGACTTTTTCTAGAGGTGGATTACAAAGGCAACCAGTTAGGTAATTAAGCAACCAATCAATTAACAAGCATTTATTAAGTGCTAACCATATGTCAGGTGCTAAGTGCTAAGAAAGACAAAAACAGCCCCTACCCTCAAGGAGCTTACACTCTAATGGTGGAGGCAACCCATAAATAATTGAGTGTGTGCATAATACATACAAAGTAGGTGGAAGGTAACTTAGCAACTAATTAATCATCCTTCCCCCTACTGTAAAATTAATTCTTCTGTGTTACCTTTGGATTTTAGTAATTTTACAGGTTTTTTTTTCAAAAGGTTTTTATTGAAATCATCTTAGGATAGGATCACAATTCCACTATTGCATTCTCTGGTTGAATACACATTTTAGATTTCAGAAACATTTAGTAAGTATCATATTTACCTTCCTTCTTTCTTTTGAAGAGAAAAACAGAAAAAAAAATACCTCCCATGATGAAAGAGCAGAACATAAACCTTCTCCTTCCAGTTTTTAATGTATTTTGACAGTTGAAAACAGGTGCTAATTCAGTTCATTCACGAAATGAGAAAGATTGCTATACACTTGAAACTCCTGTTTCTTCAGAGCAGAAAATTGTGAGCAGAGAGCTAAACAGAAAACAGAGACCTTTACTAAATATAGCAAAGTCATATGACCACAGTCTTCTTTGTGCTCAAAGTATTAAGGTATTAAGCACGTTGAGTTTTAAAGGCACTATACATGGGGAAGATGCAATATAACAAAATAGCATTATTAGAACTATTGGCTCGGTAGCCTTTCTTTTTGATCTAAGAAAATAGAATTTGGAATGTTTGCTTAGTACGTTGGCACATGACTATTTGTTGTTTTACTAGTAAACGTTTACACTGAACATAGCAGTATTGCTTCCATCCCTTCATTTTTATTTTTATAGTCACTTACAAAACAACCTATGTTTTTGCACACTTTTCACATAGGACTTCTTTTGCTTGTTTGTTTCTTCTACTATAAGGTGGTGGTACAAGTACAAACTGACATTTATTCAGTTTTGCCCCTGGCTGTCAATAATACAACCTAATCTAATTCTCAATTTAGAATCTTTACAGATATTTAAAACAATATTATTCACGGCATCCCCAAAGTCTTAACGCAGTTTAAAGATTTGGCAGTTTTAAACTGCACTTAGACTTTTGGAATGCCTCAAATAGTGGGACTTAAATAACACGGCATGAATGGCTCCTTTACAAGGTTATTTGAAAGTCATTTTAAAGTTTTCAGAATCTCCTACTGCCTACACTTTTTGTGGAATCATAGGACAATTTAAAGTAATAGTGTACAGGGAAATGCATCGGAGTTCACGTCAGAAGACCTGAGGTCAAATACTGCTTCTAATACTTTAATTATGTGAGACCACAATTAAGTTTCTTCTTTGGATCTCAGTTTCCTCATCTGTAAAATGAAATGGTTGCACTAGATGCTCTATAGACTTCTTACCCCTTCTAAACTGTGTGGCAGCCACTCCTTGGAGGAAGGAAGCCTGGATTTGGAGGCCAGAGGCCCATGGTTGAATCCTATCTTTACTACCCCTTACTCTCTACCTTCATACTCATTGTGTGACTTTGCAAAAGTTGTTTAACCTCTCTCTGCTTTCATTTTCTTCGTTTGTAAAATGAGGATAATACTACCTGTGCTAGCTACTTCCCAGGGCTGTTGAGGGTGTGTGACACAAAAGATATAATGGATATAAATACTTTGGAAATCATAAAACACTATACAAATGTCCGCTGTTAAATGTATGAGTATGAAGAGCAGTAAATTCAAATGATATATTTTTGTTGATGTTGATCAGTTCTTTCCGTTGTGTCAGACTCTCTGTGACCCTCTTTGGGGTTTTCTTGGCAAAGATACAAGAGCAGTTTGCCATTTCCTTCTCCAGATCATTTTAGAGATGAGGAAACTAAGGCAAACAGGGTTAAGTGACTTGCCCAGGATCACACAACTAGTGTCTGAGGTCACATTTGAATTCAGGGCTGATACTCTGTCCACTGTGCTACCTAGCTGCCCTGATGTATTTAGATAGCAGTTTTTTATCTGTGGGTTCCAAAATAACTCATATACTTTAGTTTGTATGTTAAGCCAATGAAGAATGTAAATATTTCTATTTAACAAATTTAATTAGATTCAATAAGTACCTGTTATATGCAAGTATAATAGTAGCTTTTGCAAAGGAAACAAAGATAAGTAAGACATAGTTGTAACCATGGAAGAACTTATAGACGGGAATAAAACAAGTACCCTAAAACTGTAATATGAACTTGTATGTACAAAGTGCCATGAGAGGTACAAAATACTCTGTGGGTTCAAGAGTGATGAGCTCAATTCCAATCGGGGGATCAGGAAAGGTTTCACAAAGGAAGTGGCATTGTGAATTAGGGCAGGATGATCAGGAAGCCCAGAAGAAGATGGAGAAGAAGCCAGTGGAGAACGACAGTAGTTCATTTGATGAAGCCCAAGGAAGGATAGATTCAAGAAGGGATGAGAATTATACAAAGATGTTGAGGAGGAAAAGTATTAAGAAAAGGCCACTGAGTCTGAATTAAGGAATAGGCAGCTCCTGTATCTTGTTCAACAGAAATTTGGATGTGATGAGTATTGATCTAATGGACAGGGAAAGAGGCTGAGATATTAAGAGAATTTATCAAAATTGAGAAAGTAGAAGCAAAAACTTGTGGGAAATCTGGGTTTATCTAAACAAAAAATCCTCATCTTTCTCATTTGCTGGATCTTCTCAGTTGTGGGTTTTTGGTTTTTGTTTTTTTTTTTCGTCTAGATCATTGTTTATCATGCCCCTAATGGGGGGTGTCCCACCAACCTGGGCTCTGTTCTGGGCTTCCTTCTCTCCTCTCTCTGCATTCTCTTACTTGGTGACCTCATCAGTGTTCACGAGTTTAGTGATCAGCTCTAGGCAGATGACTCACAGACCCATAAAATGAGCCCTAATCCCTTCAATGAGTACCAGTATTGCTCACCAGCTGCTTAGTAGACATTTTGAACCTAGTGTCCCATAGATATCTCAAAGGTGATAGGTCCAAAACAGAATTCATGTAGCTGTGTGACCCTGGGCAAGTCACTTAACTCCAATTGCCTCAAAAAAAAATAACAAAACAAAACAGAATATATTATCTTTCCTCCAAAACTCACCCCTTTCCAACCTTTCCTGTTGCTTTCTAAGTCATTGCCATTCTTGCCTAGGGTAGTAACCTCTGTATCATCATTGATTCCACACTCTCCTTCAGCCCACATATCCAAGAAACTGTCAAATTTTGTTTCTACCTCCATGATTTCTCTGGCATCTATCCTCTTCTCTTCATTCACACAACCACCACTGTAGTTCAGACCTTTGTTACCTCCCTTTGCTGACTACTGTAATAGCTTCCTAGTTGGCCTCCCTCAGGTCTCTACCCATTCTGATCCATCCTCTGCACAGATGTAAAAGTTACTTTCCTAAAGTGCAGATCTGACTATATCACTGCAATATTCAATAAATTCCAGTGTTCTCTATTAACTCTAGAAATTAATATGACCTCTGTTTGGCATTTAAAGCTCTTCGTAACCTGGGCCAAACTACTTTTCCAGCCTATTATGCCTTATTCTCCTTCGTACTCTATGGTATATTCAGTCTGGCCTGCTTATAATTAAATTCTCATACATGGCACACCATTTTCCATGCCTTTCAACTGGTTATCTGCCATACCTAGAATAAACTCCTCTTACCCTCAGTTCTACCACTTAGAATCTCTATTTTCCTTTAAGACTAAGATCATGTACCTACATGAAACCTTTTTGGTTCTCCCTAGATGCTAGTACCTTCCCTCTCATCTTATATCTATTTTGTATTTATATGTAAATATACGTGTTATATTTCCTGATGGAATACCTCTTGAGTGCAGGGACTATTCATTTTGGTCTTTGTATAACCAGCACTTAGCAGAGTGCCTTCCACATAATAGGTTCTTAATAAATGTTTGTGTATTGATTGACTAATTGATTGTTGATTTGAGCCCAAGTAGGAGAGGAGCTGGGCAGCTGGGTAGCACAGTAGATAGAATGCCTGATCTAGAGTCAGGAAGACTTATCTTCAAATCTAGCCTCAGACACTTAGTGTAACTCTGGGCAAGTCACTTCACCCTTTATGCCTCTGTTTCCTCATCTGTAAGATGAGCTGGAAAAGGAAGTGCAAACCACTCCAATATCTTTGCCAAGAAAACCCCAAATAGGGTAATGAACATTTGGACAGAATGGAAATGACCGAAAAACAAAATGAGAAGAGCTGGCTTCTGCATCCCCATATTGGCTGGTGTCCCAGATCCCTCTACTCTGATACTTGGACCCTTTGTTCTCCTGCTTGTGGCCTTGTATATTACCATTGCTCCCCAAAATCCTCTGGGGTCTTGATATTTTCCCTATCAAAGCTTAAATACTACATGGCCTTTCCATCTGTCATGAACTAAACCATACACTGCCTTTACTCCTACTTGTGTGCTGCTGAACAAAGTACAAAACATCATGAAATCATACTGAATGGGTCCACTACAAACTTATGTGATGTGATCTCAACTGGGCCCTCACAGAGACAAGGCAATCCTTTTACATCTCCTTGACTGATTCACTATTGCACTCACTACAGCAGGTTTTCCAAACTTTTGCCTCCCTCCTCAAATTTTCCACAGCTCCCCTTCCCAACCTTCTCAGCTGCCTCATTTTACTGAAAAAAAAAATTGAGGTCATTTGAAATGAGCTCAATCTTCTCACTTGTTGCTCATCTCACATCCCTCAAATGCCTCTTACCATTATCTTCTCCTTTATACCTGTCTCACATAAAGAGGCGCTTCTGAAGGCTGATCAGTGTGGCCTTCTAGGTCCTTGGGTGCGGCCTTTTGACTGAGTCCAAGTTTTATAGAACAAGTCCATTTATTAAGGGGATTTGTTCTGTGAAGTTTGGATTTAGTCAGAGGGCAGAACTTGAGGACCTAGAGGGCCACGTGTGACCTGGAGGCTGCAGGTTTCCTACCCCTCTGAACTTTGCCACAGCAAACCTCTCTAGGTGCACAAATGGTCCTATTTCATCTTATCCAGCAGATTGCTCCCTCTAGCATCCCTACTTTCTCACTAATCTTCAATTGTGCTGTCTCCCCACTGCTTCCCTATTGCCTACATACGTGCCTGTATTTGCCTTATCCTCAAAAAACCCTGACTTCATCTATTCATCTCAATTAATGATCAGTCTCTATCTCTCCTTCCTTCTGTTACTAAACTTCTTGAGAGAAGTCAGTCTACATTAATAGGGGTCTACACTTCCTTTCTTCTTTTTTTGGGGGGCAGTTGGGGTTAAGTGACTTGCGCAGTGTCACACAGCTAGGAAGTGTCAAGTGTTTGGTCTGAGGTCGAATTTGAACTCAGGTCCTTCTGACCTCAGGGCTGGTGCTCTATCCACTGCACCACCTAGCTGCCCCTTCCTTTCTTCTCTTCACACTCTCAGGTCTGACTTCCAAACTCATCATTCAACCAAGTCTGTTCTCTTCAAATTTATTAACGATATCTTAATTGTCACATCTAATGATCTTTTCTTAAACTTTATCCTTCTTGCAGCCTTTGATACTCTTGATCACCCTCTACTTGATACTCTCTATAGGTTTTCATGACACTCTCCTCTCCTGGTTCACCTCCTTTGACACTGGGTCATCCTGGTCCAGGCCTTCATCACCTCAAGCTTGGAATATTGCAGTAACAACTGGTTGATTTCACTGCCTCAAATTTCTCTTCATTCCAATCCATCCTCCACTCAGCTGTCAAATTAACTATCTTCTCTCTCTCTCTCTCTCTCTCTCTCTCTCTCTCTCTCTCTCTCTCTCTCTCTCTCTCTCTCTCTCTCTTTTTGGGGCTAGGCAAATCAGGGTTAGGTGACTTGCCCAGGGTCACACAGCTAGTAAATGTTAAGTGTCTGAGATTTGAACTCAGGTCCTCCTGGCTCCAGGGCCTGTGCTCTATCCAAATTGATCCTCCTACAGCACAGTTCTGATAATATCAGATACCTGTTCAAAGAACTCCAGTGGCTCCTTATTACTTCCAGGTTCAGATACAAAATCCTCTCTTTGTCTTTTAAGGCCCTTCATAGCCTGGCCCCTTCCTATCTTTCCAGTCGTCTTATACCTTACTCTGTGATCCACTGGCCTCCACATAAGGTGCTCCTATCTCCTGATTCTGAGCATTTTCCCTGTGGCTGGAACACTCCACATCATCTCCATGTCCTAGCTACTTTGGCTTCTTTCAAGTCTCAGTTAAATTCCCATCTTCTACAAGAAGCCTTTCCTAGTTTTTCTTGATCTTAGTGCCTTTCCTCTGTTAATTATCTTCAATTTATACTTCCTAGAGCATGTTTGCATGTTCTCTCTCTCATTAGAATGTCAGTTCCTTGAGAGCAGGGACTACTTTTTGCCTTTCTTTGTATCCTAGTGCTTAGTGGGATGCTTGTAAATAGTAGGTGATTAATGAATGCTAGTTGACTAATTGATTGATGTGAAAATTCACCTTCTTTTATGTGCTTTCTCCCTTCATTTAAAATGTGAGCCCCTTGAAATCAGGCAATGTCTCCAAGATTTTCAATTTTATCTCTAGTATATGGCACCATGCTTGGCACACAGTAAGCAATGAATAATAATGAATAATGCTTTTCCATTCCATTCCATACTACATTTTAGAGAGGAAAAGTTGACTCAACTGTCTAGTTGTCTCAACTAGTTGAGACAAATGAAATCTAAGTTTTTGGCTTAGCCTTAGGGCAAGATTTGTGGGACAGCAATGATTATTCTGGAGCTGAAACTCATCTATCCACTTGAGACTGGAAAAGACCTAAGATTAAACAAAAGGGTTATTTGATTATATCCATAATTTGACTTCAATGAACATTTGTGGATTCAAATGTTTATCAAGGTATAGACTAATTTCACCTCCACTAAAGTTATCTTTCTTGTTGCTTGTGATATGAAGGTAAGCCTGGGTTCTCAAAGGCAGGGAAACACAAGCTCCATATATTCCCACCAAGATGGAAAGCTTTTGAATGTGCATGGGTGTGTCTGCTATCCTAGGACTAAGCTGGTCCCATCTTCTTCAGGTCCCACCCTCCTCACCTGAAGACTGACAAGAAGGTGAGGAATTTTTCCAGCCACTTCAAAGATAGTCTACCAAATTGGTAAGGGTCTGTATTGGTGAAAGAAGTACTTACTGTGATGAAAGTATTTAAGTAAAGGCAGTAAATTCAGCAATAATAGAGAAAAGGGCCAAATAACATTGTTCTTTCTTCAATTTTCTTTCTTCAGCTTGAGCATGTATAGAGTTGAGCTCTTAGACATTTGTATTTTTTCCCTCAAAGGAAGATTAAACATTACTCTTAGAATATCCATTGGAAAATGATAAATTGGGGGCAGCTAGGTGGCACAGTGGATAGAGTTCTGGCCTTGGAGTCAGAAGGATCTGAGTTGAAATCCGGCCTTAGATATATAACACTTACTAGCTGTGTGACCCTGGGCAAGTCACTTAACCCCATTGCCTAACCAAAAGAAAAGAAAATAAAATTATAAATCACAATTATATCAACTTCCTTATCCTTCTCTAGGACAAAAATACAAAAGTCCAGCTAAGCTCAAGTCCTTTGTATGTGAAATCTAAAAGAGACTCTTCCTTTCCAATCTATATTTCATAGCTCGACACTTAGACAAAGAACAGCTATAAGTGTCTATTTAGATTAAACCTAAATCCTCAGCCAAAAGGAAAACTTCAGATGGTACAGGGTGCAGGTAGCTACTGGGGCTACAGGGAGTAAAAATACAAGCTGGAATGACCTGATTCTAAGTTACCCCTAAAGAGCTTTAATCCACTGCTAAATAATATACCAGTGTTTCAGATGAAGAGCCTAAAGTACTTCCAATCAACCTTCCATAATAGCTGACCACGGAACACTAGGAATTATTAGGAAATTGGTATTATTTTGTAGATAGAACTAGTTCTGTTCATGAATTGTATTCCTGATTCTTTTACTTGAGACCACCCTTCTCCATCATGCTGAAGAAACATTTTTAACTGGGAAGATCACTTTAGCCCTGGAATTTATACTTCAGAAGTACCCTCTGCCACTGACCTCTCCTGATTGGATGACTCTTCTCAGAACTTCCATTTAAGGAGGGCATCCAGGCCAGGCATCTCTCTGGACTTCTCCATCAAACCTCTTCTCCCCACTTTTCAGCTTCCTTTTATGTGTTGTCTTCCCCCAATTAGAATGTAAGCTCCAGGAGGGCAAGAACTGTCTTTATTTCTGCTTGTATTTGTAATCCCAGCACCTTGCACATGGTACATAGTAAGCTCTTAATAAATGCTTATTGAGTGTTGGCTGACGGAGATGACAGGCAAGCTTGACTCGGTCACTTGACAATGGTCACTCCAGCCCCACTAGTTGAAAAGGACTAGCCTGGCATGGATTATGTAATGGAAAATTTCAATGGGAAGCAAGCAGGAACTCATTTCTATGAATACAAATTTCTATATATGGAAAGTGTTTGAGATTTTGCTTGCTACATAAAAATCTTCACATTCTCCAGTTAAAGAGGCTGCAGATCCATTTTGGTCAATACTGAAGTTGCCAGTCTAGGTCCCAAACAAGGTGGTTGATCCTCTAGTTCTTACATAGAAAATGCAAAGTTCCTTTAAGAAGAATGAATATCCCAGGCAGGACTGACTGCAAAAGTTTGCTCTCAGTTCATAACACTTTCTGCAAACTCCATCCCTGACCTCAGTTCTGACCAAAACGAATCCCTTTAGACGAAAGATGGTAATGAATTTAAAGTCTTCCAGGATGCTTTCAAAGACAGACTCACTGAGCTCAGAATTTCATCATTTACTTTGGGCATGAGCCAGTCATTTCTTTCTTAATGCAAAGGGGTTAAAAAGATATTTAACCCTTTGAATTACAGGAGGAGTTAAAAACACTTTATGGGTTTCTATTATTAGTTCTTTGCTAAGTTTTGCTAAGAATCTTGAAAATGAGTAAAGTAGAACTCTCTAGAGATTTTTTTTCAGATAGAGAAAGCCAAACTTTAGTAGATAGAAAGGGAATACAAGAAAAATAATTAAGATAAAAGAAAATATGCTCAATGACTTAATTATAAGGGCAATAGTATCATTACTAAATTATAGAATTTGTGTCTAACCTCTTTATCATCATCATCAGTAAAATTTACTCTAAATCATGTAAGTTTCACTGCTTAAAAAAAGTATTGAATTGGGGCAGCTAAGTGGTACAGTGGATAGAGTACCAGCCCTGGAGTCAGGAGGACCTGAGTTCAAATCTGGCCTCAGACACATAACACTTACTAGCTGTGTGACCCCGGGCAAGTCACTTAACCCCATTGCCTAACAAAATCAAAACAAAAAAAAAGTATTGGAACTAGAGATGTAGTTAGGATTTTTTTTTTCACTTAGGGCAAATCTAGTTAAGGAGAAGGTGGGGGTAGGCAGCAGCAGCACAGAAACTGGAGGAGGATGGCAGAGGAGGAGTTAGTGATAGCCTTTGCAGGGCATGATGGGCTGGGGGGATAGGGACCAGTAGCACATATAGGCAATAACAATCCAGGCAGACTGATTGCAAAAGTTTGCTGTCAGCTCATGATACTTTCTTCACACTCCATCCCTGACTTCAGTTCTTAGGAAATGAGTCTCCTGATACTAAGGATGGCACAAAATTTGCAGTCTTCCAGGATGTTTTCATAGACTGAGTCACTGAGCTTCTCTGAATTTGATCATTCATTTTGAGCATGAGCCAATCATTTCTTTCCTAATGAAAAGGTGTTTAAAAAAAGATAGTCAAACCTTTGAAATAAAGGGAAGGTTTTTAAAAATTCTTTTTCTTTATGAGTTTCTATTAATTCTCTCTTAATTTTAGCTAAGTACCTCAATGAAAGGCAGCTAGATGGCATAGTGGATGGAGCACTGGCTGCAATCAGGAAGAACTGAATTCAAAGGTTACTTCAGACACATATTAGCTGTGTAACCTTGGGCAAATCACTTAATCTCTGCCTCAGTTTCCTCAACTGTAAAATGGGGATAATATCACCTACATGCCAGGGTTGTTATGAGGATCAAATGAGGTAATATTTGTAAAGTGCTTGGGCATTATATAAATGTTAGTAACTATTACTAGTAATAGTAATTATTATTATTAACATTAAGTATTAATATAAATAACATGAAATACTACTATTGCCACTACTACTACTATTACTACTAATGATAATCTCTGACTTTAGTTCTAGAAGGTAGGAAAAAGACTGGAAAGAACTGGATATAGGCCATAAAGTATTTCTACAGGGATTAAACAATGACCCAGAAAAAAAAAATAGAAGCACTCACCATCTGGACACATCCAAAGAACCTCCTTTTCTAGGATTTAGCGGCTATGGAAACTTTGTGAAGAATTATGCTACCATTGCCAGGCCAATCAATGATCTCACCGGTTGGGAAAAACCAAAGTCTGAAAAGGCTGTTTTGAAGAACACACTTAGAACTGCAAATATATCCACTCAGAGTCTAAAAGGGGAACATCCTTATATCTCATTATATATTACTTATCCTATACATCCTGCACATAGGATTATTCAGAATCTAGAAAGGCCATTCTCTTACAAGCAAGGATGTTCTGGTAAAGTTTTAATACATGGATCTCTGGGGAAAAATGGATTATGACACATTTATAAGTTTAATCTGCATCATTAACTTTTTCCCCATCACTTTCTTAGATCTACACAATCAACAAAACAATAAATCAAGCCCTGAATTGTAGTATTTGCTGATTCACTGAAAATTTAACAATCAGCTCTTAAGAGCTGGAGGGGCTGGCTCCAGCATACCTTTGTTTACAAGGAAATTAAGCTAGAGAATTTAGATCCTTAAACTGCAAGGAAGTCAAGCAGTCTACCTGAAGTTGATGTAACAGCTCGTTTTTTTTCATGGCAATGCCTCAAATGCCAATCAACCCTTCCAGTGCCACCTTTTGCTTTTTGGTTGGTGACAGACCTTACTCCTAGCAGCCTATTCACCTTCATCAGGAATTGTTAGGGGGAAAGCTCAAGAGCAATTAAGGCTGAAAGTTAAGGACTGAAAGTGGTTGCAGAGATTATAGCACTACATTATTCAACTCATCATCGATTCACATCCAGAGGTTATCCACACTGTTTTAAGTGTTTTACATTCAAGCTGGTCGGTTGCCCCGGGGTGCTTCAGAAGGTAACTGCTCAGGCTGGCAAGGTTCATATGACACCAAAGCTACCAGTCAATTCAGTGAAAAAAAGAATCTGTCAAACCAGTTGAACTGCATGGTTTAGGCCAATCAACTTGTTGATCAAGTGTTTCATTTTCCCATTGGTTGTTAGAGGCACCATCAAGACCCAGCCTCAGAGATAGTGGGGCCGAAGTCACTTGTCTATACTTTTTGGACTCAAACAGGATATTTTAACTGAATACAGTAAAGAAATGAAAAACAAAACCTTAGAGAGTTCTGAGCAGGGAGTCTGAAGGCCTAAATTTAAGTCTCAGGTCTGTCTGATCTTACACAAGTCACTCCAGGTCTCTTGAGATTTCCTCAAATTCCTTTTCAGTGAAATAAAGGTAGTAGATTAGATTATTTCTAGGGTCTCTTCCAGCTCTAAGAGTTTATGATTCTATAACTAGGAAGCTTGGAGTGGAGAGGAGAGAAGAAAAGTGTTCTCTAACAATAACCAGTTTGACGGATTTTTTAAAAAAAAATGTCTTTTAGCCAGTTATTTTGAAATCCGGTAAGTATGGTGTAGCCAGAAGGGGCTTGGTGGTAGTAACTTTGGTTTCCTAACATTTGCCTCCTGGACATTTTTGCCATCCTTTGAATCAGAATAATCCAATTAAAGCTAATTTCTTTGAGGAGAGTGGCAGAAGATACTGGTATTTCCAGAATTGTCAGATTCCTGTTTCCTGTTTCCTTAGTCCTGGCTCCTTTTGTATTCTTAGAGAATGTTTTCCTGCTTTGCCAAAGTGGTTGTATACTTTTGTATGTATTCAATAGCTTATGACTTAAAATGGAGGTTTATAAAATATCTTTTCCTTATGCACTAATGTTAATTTAAAAGACCATTCTTGGTTAACTTCTTAGTACCCAAGTTTATTAAGACTCATTTGCTGTGTTTACTACTTATAGTATAATGGAAAGTGAAGTCAGAAAACCCTCCTCATTCAGATCCTAGCTCTATCATTTACTGCCTATGTGTCCTTAGACAAATCACTTCAGCTCTATGGATTTTCTTTTTCTCCTCTGTAGAACAACAAGGTTATACTGTTATTTTGCTGATTAGTAGTGTCCAACTCTTTGTGACCCCATCTGGGGTTTTCTTGGCAAAGATACTGGAGCAGTTTGCTATTTCTTTCTCCAACTTATTTTATAGATGAGGAAACTGAGGCAAACAGGATTAAGTGACTTGCCCAGGGTCACACAGCTAGTAAGTGTCTGAGGCCAGATCTGAACTCAGGAAGATAAACCTTCCTGACTCCAGGCCTATCTATCCACTGCAACACCTAGCTGTCCCAATAAAGCTGGACTACATGGAATCTAAGGGCTTTCCAAGCTCTGTATCTTACAATGCTATTTTGATTAATTCAAGTTGGTTACAGTGGATGACCTTTTCTAATGAATAAATCAATCACAAATTGATCTTACTATAATGAACTTTAAAGTTCATTATTGCCTTATTCAAAAACAGGATAGTGTCCAAAGATAATGCAGCCATTTGAGGTAATTCTTTCTTAAGAAAGCAAGCAGATTGAGTAACACTTTAATTCTGAAAGATGTTGCTTAATTTGTGTCCTCTGAAAATGGCAAACTGGAGAATGAAATTATAAAACAGTAAGTGGATGTGTTCCTAGCTCCTAGTTGGTTTCACATTTATAATAAAGCTCACATTACTAGAAAGGATCTTGAAACATCAGATATATGCAGAGCCCTTCAGAGAGAAACTCTTCTCTGAGGTTGCAAACAGTACTAAATTTAAAAAGAGCATCCTTTCCAACGGTTTAGGGAAAACCAAATTTTATCTGAAGAGATACAGGGGCAGACTGCTGCAAATTCCCTTAGAGAGGTGCTGAAAAATATGCAGGTGGATCTTTTTTTTTTCCTTTGCACACCTAAAGAAGGAAGACAAACTATTGAAAGGCCATTTGAATTTTGACTCTGTGCAAAGCCTGAGTTTTCCATGTCCCAGCTGAAAGTCATATAAGAATTGTATAGTACTGACTTCCTAAAATTTAATCAGATGGGGAGATCACTGCTCCCTCCAGGTTAACCCTAATATTCTCTGATTCTCAAATAGAATTTCACCACTCCTTCTATGCTTCTATTATGAGCAGACTAGTCAAGCAACAGGTAGCTACTGAGTGCTTTAGTAATCTAGCCTTGTCTTCATCTCTCCCTGGGTTTCAATTTTCTTATTTGTAAATTGGGAATGAAAATCCCCATATAGCCACCTTCACAACCATGTTGTGAAGATCAAAAAAAGGATAAGGATTATCACTCCCACTTTACAGATATAAAAACTGAGACCCAGGGAAGGAGGAACACAAGGCTAGGCATTTACTAAAGCATTCAGTAAGAAATTCTATTGCTTAATTGATCTTAATAAGGGTACTAAAGGAGCAGTGAATTCTGTTTCAGCAGCAGAGATTTTTATGGCAAGGTGCTTTGTAAAATGTTAAGCATTATATGAATATAAAACATCATGAATTTGTCTAGAATCTGGTAATAAGTGGAGTGATAGTTTGATAGCTTGAAAAAGTCAAGATTTTAACAGTGTCCCTCCTTTCACATTTACCCTTCTCATTCAGTGCAAATCTCTAGCCATGTCTTCCCATAAAACCTCTACAGAAGATTTCCCCGGTTGGGCTGGTTGGAAGTCTTTTTCTTGTCCTTTAATATTTCTGGGAACCAATGTAGAACTCAGGCTGTCCATCTACTATCTCTCATTCTTGTTGTTGTTCAGTCGTTCTGTTATGTCTGACTCTTCACGACCTCATGGACAAGTCCATGGGGTTTTCTTGGCAAAGATACTGGGGTGTTTTGCCATTTCCTTCTCCAGTGTGTCTCAATTTTACAAATAAGGAACTGAGGCAAATAGGGGTTAATTGACTTGCCCAGGTTCACCCAGCTACTAGGTGTCTGATGCTGAATTTGAACTCAGATCTTCCTGACTCCAGGCCTGGTGCTCTATCCACTTCACAACCTAGCTGCTATCTCTCATTCTGGTCCTCCTCTTTTATTGGTCACAAATGTTCTCAGTCATATCCTTTACACCACTTCTTCCCCCCCCAAAGCATCATTGGAAATATGCTACAAGCTTGCTTACATCCATCATGTGGCTTTACATTATCCTATGTTTTACTTGTACTTTTGATTCTTCTGAAATCAAGTTATTCTGTGATCCAGCCACAGAGTATGATTTATAACCTACTCACCATCTTTCACATTAGTGAAATCCTACTTCCATTGCCTTAACAAAAGGCCCTCATTACCACCTGAATGAATAATTTAAATATCCTCCTAACCAATCTTTCTTCCTCCCTTCTCTCCTCTCTCCGATCCATCCCAAATACAAAATTTATCTTTTTTTTCTATAGCTGATTGTTTCACTCCCTTGCTTAGGAATCTTCAGTGGCTCACTCTTATTTCCAATTAAGATTCATCTATCTGACATTCAAATCACAATCTGACAACAGCCTTCCATTCCAGCTTTAACTTTTATATTGTTTGCTTCAACCCAATTGTACCACTTTTTACCACCACCCCACCACCTCCAAACACAGAATGAAAAAAGGAAGAAAAAAACATTTATTTGGGACTTACCACGTGCCGGGCACTGTGCTAAGCGCTTTACAAATATCTCATTTGATCCTCACAACAACTCTGGGAGGCAGGTGCTATGATTATGCCTGTTTTCCAGTTGAGGAAACTGAGACAGAGGTTAAGTGACTTGCTCAGGGTCACGAAGCTAAGTAAGCGTCTGAGTCTATTTAAGCTGACGTCTTGTTGACTCTAGGTCTGACTCTCTATCCACTGTGCTATACTCTGGGCTTTTCTGCCTCCATTCCTTTGTTTATACTGTTCCCGGTGTTTTAGAACATCCTCCCTCTCTTCCTTCACTGGTTGAATTCCTGTTGGTCCTTTGAGCCCAAGTCAAATATCACTTTCTCCATGAAAGTTCTCCATGATTTCACCTTGTCAATAATGACCTTTTCCTCCACAGTCCTGAGGTAGTACTTGTTTTGCACCTCTTTAATGCATTTATTATATATCACTTTGCATCATCATGATCTGTTTATGTGTTTTATCATTACTGGGCTGTAAATTCCATCTGGGTAGTGACAGCATCTTATCAAAACTTGACATTTCACCCAATACTAGGCATCAGGTTCTACACATGGTAGGTGTTGAATTAATGTTTGTTGAAGCACATTTTATAGCATTTCCAGGAAATTATGAATGTTCAAGAAATTTTTGCCTAAAGGAAGAAGTGTAGGAGGCAGCATAGCTAAGTAGAAAGAGCCCTGAATTTGGAGTCAGAAGTTCTGGTTTCAAGCTAAACCCATATGATGTGACTTTGGATAAGTTACATAATCTCTGTGGGTCTGTTTCCATACCTGTCAAATGAGAAAGTTGGATTAGATGATTCCTGTAGTTGCTTCTATCTCTTGATGCTTTGAAATTTACTCTGTACCAGGAAGTAGTTTTGGACACCTGAAATCAGCTTTCTTCCTCCTACTCAATCTAGTCCAACTCCTTGTCCATCTGCTGGGCCAGTCTAGGATATGTGGGCATTCATTTGAAGGGATGCCTGCTACAAATTCATGTCTTAGTCTGGGTAATGTGAGCTCTTCATCCACTTCATATTTCTGGTGTGGATGGTTAGACCAGATTCTTTTGAATTGCTGTGTATTTCTCCAAGGATGACTATATGGGCAGGATACATTGAGTACAATGTCAAAGAGGACCTATAAAAATATAATTTTTAATGAAAAAACTCATCTTACTAGTCATGGCTTTTCAATCATGGTAATTTTTTAAGAACAGAGATATTTTCATTAGAAAACTAGACTATTTAACAAATATTAAACTCCTTAGTCTTTGATTGCATCTACTTTTTCTCCTCTTTCCTGAAAATTTAAGCCTTTCTTTTCACCTTCCCCCACTTTACATGTTTTGTTGATGCCCTTTCTTTTTTATTACTGGTATCACTTCCCAAAGATCGCTTACCCTCACCCTCCCACATAACAAATAACTGCAGTCAAGCAACAGAAGTCAACACATTGAGTGTGTCTGAAAATATATGTCTCATTCTGCATCTGTAGTCCATCACTTCTCTTCCAAGAGATGGTAGGCATGCTTTACCATCAATCTTCTGAGGTCACAATTAGATGTTATATTGTACAGTTCTAAACTTTCAATGTTTTCATTCACACTAATATGGCCATTGTGTAAGCTGTCCTCTTTGTCCTGCTTGCTTTAATCTGCATCACATCATACAGGTCTTCCCAACTCTCTCTGAATTCTTCATTTATTATAACCAAATAATATTACATTCAATATTATAAGTTGTTCAGCATTTTTCATTCAATAAGAACATATTTCCCTTTTAGTTCCTTGCTATTAAAAAGAAAAAAGCACCACTCGAAAAGTTTTTGCATATAGGGAGCCTTTCTTTCTGTCTTTCAGCTCCACTACAGAAGCATTAATTAGTATGCTTATCTTCCTATAGCCCCTAAAACATTTACCATTTTCACCTTTTGTCTTTGCCAACCTGTTTCTACCTTGTAAATGCTAAGGGAGAAGGAACTGAGTTTTTTCCCTGATTTTTCCATGGTAGTCACTATAATATATTTTCCAACTAGTATGCAAATAGAAATATTTGTTCACTACATGCTCTCTTTTGTGCAAAACTGTCTAAAGCACAGTGGGGATATTGGAGGAAGTTAAAGCTATCTCTATCTAGGGCATGGGAGGGGCAGGAAGAATAAGGAACTAGTGACTGCAGTGTGATCTCCCTTAATTAAGAAAATCCACTTTCCAGCCCAGTGGTACATACACACCAGCTGAATGGTTGCCTAGGTGTGTTTCAGTATTAAGTAACATCAATACTGAAAATAATAATGTTAAGTCTAAATAATGACAAAATAAAAAGAGTTTCTCTCCTGGGTGTGTGTGCCTATGGCTTTATTAGACTGGAGATATACTGATTTCCCTGTAAAAGCATGCTGTGAAATAGATCAATCAGAAAGAGAAACAAAACTCAGTTCACATGTTTTGGGTGGCTTAAAAACACAGCTCACTATTATTTTGATCCTTGGGTAAACTCATTATCACCAAAATGTGTTGAGTGAATCCTACAGAGGAAAGTTATGTTCCTGTGGAAAGGATTTTTTTTCATTCCTATGAACTTGTTCCTTGATTCCCATCAATGCTTGTAAGATTTACTTTTCTTTTAAACCAGACAGTTTGTTTTCCTCCCATTCTAGGAAATGCTTTCTGGATGTTTTTTTATGCTTGTTTAAAACAGGACTTTGAAGTCTTTCTTCAGATAGCCATCCTTAAAGAGACATTGTGAAAGAAGGCAGTCCTCCACTTCAATAAATACTTTCACTTTCCAAATACTGCTTAGTCCCTTTAAAAGTCTCATTTTAGAATCACAGATGCTGAGAGGCATCACCAGATCCAATGTTCTAAGAGTCTAGGTTTGTTAGGCTCCTGGCAGAACTATGTAAATGTATCTTTTACTGGAAGTGATAGAAAGAGAATGGAAGGGAGAGACATCAAGTTTTGTTTTCAATGTTGCCTAATCGGTCCTAGAACATCCTGGAGTTGAGTACTCTTTTACATTGGCAAGGATTTGAAAATGTCTTTAGTTTATGCCTAACTAGGAATTAAAAATAATTGTTAGTATAATACACACATATAGTATACACACAAATATAATATATACACATATATAGTGTGTGTGTGTGTGTGTGTGTGTGTGTGTGTGTGTGTGTGTGTGTGTGTGTGTATTGTGTTTGTCCTTCATTCTTGAAGAGGACCGTGATATCAGGGAGATGATGACATGACTTGCAACTGACTTTGAGTGACTGAAGGATGTGTATGTGTGTATTTTTTGAGGACTTCAAAAGTCAAATAACTGAGGTGGTCAAGTCTGGGGCTTCACTAACTTAGGTTGCTTCTTTTTGCTGTTTGGAGCTTTTCATGCAGGTCTTTTCAGGTGGGGCACCTGTTCTTACATTAGCTGAAAGTTCAAGCCTATCAGTGAAGAATGAGAATGTTTGTTGAACACAGAGTGACCTTTAATTGTCTTGGAAACTGATGTCAGCTGAACATATGGTTTCATTTATACAACTGAGGTTATTACATTTCAAGCTGTTTTGTGTTAGTTTCAAGCATTTGAATACTTTTCTCCCTAATATATTTGATGTGGTACAAAGAAGCCGTTCTCTCTTCCTTATAGAATTCATTGTTTAATTAGATCTGTTCATCAAGTCGATCAAAGCTTCCTCTCCATCCCTTTTAGGACATAGGTTTCATTCTTTTAAAAACTCAAAAGACCTCATTTCACAGTAAAGAAGCATTTTGTTTAAAGTTTAGTTAAGAGGGGAAGGATTTTCATGAAACTGAATAGACTTTTTTTCCCTTTTTGTATTATATTCATTATTGAAAGAGGGAGTTAAAAGCATAAAATTTGGCATGCTCTATTTTGAATTTTTGTACAAAGGCTTTTTAGAGCCTGATCTAAATATGTAGTCATAAAAACAAAGATAAAGAGAGATAAATGGTCACTATTTGGTTTGCTATACAAACGAGGAATGCAGAAGGACTCGAATAGTGATAATCTAACAACCATGCAGACTTACAGAAGGTTGGAACTCAGAGAGAATGGTTGGTCCAGTCCCCTGAAGATGTAAATGGAAACTCCCAGGTCCAAAGAAGGTCACTCAGTTAGTAGCTGGCAGAGTCTTAAACACAAGGCTTCTTGACTTCTGTTCTAGGACATGTTCCACTGTAGTAAGGCACCATCTTCTCTACTATTATGTAACACTTTTAAAGAAGGTCATGTGGAAAATGTGTGGGTACTCATGTACTAGGTCTCAGCTAAGGTGGAGTGGAAAATTGATATAATTATCCAAGTAATTCAACCTAAAAGTTCCCCTCTCTTTGAAGTATCTGGACAATTGTCTCAATTCTCCCCCTTTGTTTCAATAGTTTAATTTGGCCCTAGTCTGTATTTTGCAATTTGTTTCTGGGCGGGTCCAAAATAAAAGACTGAGTTTGTCAATTCAGTCAAATAATCAGTCAACTGATTGTTTAGTAGAAAATTAGTTGAACAAGAACATTTGATGTCATGTATGCTAAAAAATGTGTCTGCATGAAGTTTTCAAAGCTCTCATCATATTCTTTGATCAATCAATCAATATTTTTTAACTACCTATTATGTGCCAGAGACTATGTTAAGCTCTAAGGATATAGAAAGAGGCAAAAGATGGTCCCTGCCTTCCAGGAGCTCAGAATTTAATGTGAAAGACAAAAAAAACAAACAAACCACACACACACACACATACACAGACACACACAAGCTATATCTAGGATAAATAGATAATAATTAATAGAGGGACAGACTAGAAAGAAGGGGGTTGGTAAAGGCTTCCTGTAGTAGGTGGGATTTTAGTTGATACTTAAAGAAAGTCAAGGAAGGCAGTAAGCAGAGGTGAGAAGGAAGATCATTCCACACATGGGAGACAGCCAAAGAAAATGCTTATTCTTAATAAACACTGTCAAATATTTCAAACTATGCCAATCTGTTGCTTGACTTGATTGTTTTTCAGGGGTGGGTGGGTGACAATTTTAAGCAGTTACAAAATCACAATTAGAATTGTATGTGGAAACACAGTCCATATTTGGTCCCTATTAGTGAGAGAGCTTTGAGTACAACAGGTACTTTTGAAGAGTTCCTTCATTCATCCATCCATTTATTCAAAAAAGCATTTATTAAGTGCTAACTGCAGGGAAGATGGCAGTGCTAGGCCTCAGGAATACAAAGACAAAAGCCAAAACAATACCTGCCCTCAAGGAGCTGACATTCCACTAGGATATGAGGATAAAAAAAATGTACACAGATAACTAAATTCAAAATACATACAAAGTCATTTTGTGCAAAGTGCAAAGAAAAGGCTAGTAACTGTGGGCATATGAAAAGACCTCACATAGAACGCGGCACCTGAGCAGCCTAGAAGGAAAGCTAAGGATTCCAAAGGGTGGAAGGGGGGAGGGAGAACATGCCAAGAAATTGAGGAGCAGCCTGGGTATAGGGCATAGAGAAGGAAGTTGGAATGGCTCCTCTGGAGTTGTAGAGGTATTGAATGGGAACATTTGAGAACGAATTTGCATGCACAATTAGATCATTCAAACCACATTTTTGCATGTGTAATTATGGAGCTCATAATTAATTACATGTCTAAAATATACCAGCTTTTTATAACAATAAGAACACAGGAAAATACATATCCTGATCAAAGCAAGATGACACTAGAAGAGATTTTTTTGGGGGGGAAGAGAATAATACCAAAGTAATAAATGTAAGTTCAAAGCAATTAATAGTAATTCTCCTTCCTCCTGACATGTTCTAAAGAAATTAAATCATGATAGTCTTCTAGTTTTAAAAGGAAATGTTTATTATTCAGCTTAAGTGATTTTATTAAGAATAAATTAAGAATAAAAACTTGAACAAGGTACTTTGGACAAGTTCATGTCTCTCATACAAGTCAGAGCCCATTAATTACAACAACAAATAATGATAACTGACATTTACAGAGCGCTTTAAGGTTTGCAAAGTACTTCAAATGATTCTCTTGTTTAAGCCTCACAACAACCCTGTGAGGTAGATACCACAGATATCATTATCTGAATTTTACAGATGAGGAAACTGAGGTGCAGAGAGATTAAATGATTTGCTAGCAAGTAAGCAGTATGAGAGGTTAGATGAAAACCCAGGTTTGTCCTGACTCCAAGTACAACCCTTTCTACCACATCTTACTGCCTCTGCTTTAGATACTTCTGTGGAAAAAAAAAAAAGACAATAACAGAAAGATTTCCAAGTCACAGGCAGTGGAACTATTTATGCTAAGTCTAAATCATTTCTAGGGCCCTTAAAATCTTATAATCCTAAGAATATGGCATTTGAATGGGTCTTTAAAAGATAACTAGGGATTTAACAGATAAGGGAGATGGAGAAGGAAGTCATTCCAGGCACAGGGAACTGTATAAGCAAATACACTAGGTGTGGTCAGGGAGTTAGAAAATAGTTCAGTTTGTCAGGAAAGTGGAATTTAAATAGAATTCAACAGGAAAGAGCTCTACATATAATGTTAGACTTGGTTGATACGTTGGTTAGTTTTTTTTACACTATTCTCTCTTAATTCTTTATTATTACTTTATTTTCTGATGGCTCATTGGGAAGAAGAGGGGGGAGAATATATGGTGAAATATAAGTCATGCAAAAACAAAAGATATAAATTTTTAAATTAAAAAGAAAAAGAATCATCCACCTGAGCCATGGTTTCTGTTTACCTATGGGCAGAGGCCCCTCAGTCCCAAGGATGAAGTCCTGTAGAATGGAGAATCTCTAGGCTAAGAAGTTCTCAGAGACCGGGGAGTACACTAAACAAATAGCTTTACATTAGCATTGAGGGAAAGTGTCAATTTGAGATCCTTTTTCAAAATGAACGAAAAATCTTTTCTTCCTTCTGTTCAGGAAAGGAAAGGACTAAATAGTGAGCCAGACTGTCTTCTGTGTCCTGAGGCATTGGGGTACCATGAAAAGAACACAGCAATATGTGTGTGTTTGGAGTCATATGACCTAGTGTAAGGGAATGAGTGATAAACTCAAAGTCACAGGACCTGAATTTGATCCTAGCTCTATGATCATGTGAACTTGGGAAAGTCACTTAACCTTTCTGGACCTCGGTTTTCTCATGTGTAAAATGAAAGGGGTGGACAAACTGGCCCCTAAGTCTCTTTTTAGCTCTAAATCTATGCTTCCTACCTTAGTCTGAATTCTAGTTCTGACCTTTGACAGTCTTTAACCTTGGGCAAATCTGCCTGTCTTGGGCTCAGTCTCCTCATCTGTAAGATTGGGTTAGTGATACTAGTGTTAACCGCTTTCCTGGGTTGCTCTGAGGCTCAAATGAGATGATGTATGTGAAAGTGTAACCATGCTCCAACCATGATGCAAATTACAATTACTTTTATCATCCTCATCCAGCAACAGTGAAGCAATCATCACCATCACACAGAACACCAAGATAATTCTTAGCTCAAGAAAAAAGCATTAATTGGGGAAGGGGGGGAGAGAGAGGAGGATTTACCACACTATACACACACACACACACACACACACACACATATGTATATATAATTTCTTATTGTTGTACAGTCTTTGTGACCCCACTTGGGGTTTTCTTGGCAAAGATACTAGAGTGGTTTGCCATTTTATTCTCCAGCTTATTTCATAGATGAGGAAACTGAGGCAAATGACTTGCCCAGGATCTTACTAGCTTACACAGTTTATGTGTGAGGCCAGATATACCTATTTATGGATACAGATATAGATATAGAAAACGTATTGGTTTGGGAGTCAGAATTTTTTTTGCATTCTAACCTGACTGATTTTAGCTATTTGAACTTGGGAGAAACCACTTCCTTTTTCTGGACCTCATTTTCCTTCTCAGGTTTTTCTTTTGTTTTCTTTTCCTTTTTCTTTTTCTCATTGAGAATGATTTTATTTAAATACAATGTTGTAGAAACAACTTAGTACTACAAAGTGATATTTAACTCTCCTAAACACTGCTTCTTAGATACACTTACCAAAGACCACCTTTAACAATAAATATTTAAGTTTTACTGTTCCATGTAGCAATCTAAAAAGTTGTAAAAATATATATATATATTTCAAGTGGTTTGAAAATATTAGTTCAAGTAGAAGATGGTAAAGAAAAAACCATAGATCTTCAGTAAAAGAGCTAGCTTCCAAATGTATTCCCTTCTTGTGGCATTTTTTTAAAAATTTTGAATTATTGGTTATACTGTAGAAAGCAGCTATTATATCTGTAAGAGGCAAAGACATGACTGGCAACTTTGGCTCCCAGATGGGATGCTACAGCAGGAAAAATGAGAGAGAGAGAGAGAGAGAGAAGAGAGAGAGAGAGAGAGAGAGAGAGAGAGAGAGAGAGAGAGAGACAGAGAGAGAGACAGAGAGAGACAGAGAGACAGAGAGAGAGTGTTCAAGATCCAAAACAAAGCACCACTTGGTAGTTTCCTGTTTTTTTTTTTTTACTAATTACTCTTGCTAACTAGATGCTAAATTCAATTGTTTTCACCTGATAAGCACCTCCTACGTTTACAACTCCCCCCCCCTCCACTAAATTATTCCCTCTGCTGAAAGGTGTTCACTATCTTTCTTTTAGATACAATTCTAATAATAATGTTTTAGGAGAAGGAGATAAACATGGTACAAAGCTAGCTTGCTTTCCACTGAATAAAATGGTAGTCTAATATTTAGTGTTGCTTATGCAAAACTGGTAGTCATTACCTTGGCACGCATCAGATCATTTGCCTAGAGATCACTATCACAAACTTCTCTGACATTTCACGGCTCTATGGTACAATTCTGATACAACACCCTGTCATAATAATTATCTTGGCTTAGCCTAAAAGCAAAATAATGTCCCCGAGAGTCCACATGGTTCCTGCCTTTATGACTTTGGGGAATTTATTTTAGGTGAAAAGTTATAAGTTCAATCATAATTGCTGTGAGCCCCCAGGTAGGAAAATTCCTAACATTTAGTACTTTCTGTCTTAATTTACATTTATATCTATTTCTTGTTACTTTCTGGCCTCTGTGTGTTTGAGGTAAAATTCAGGTTACTAGAAACATTTGTGTAATAAAACAGCAGATTCTATTATAGTGTATGTGAATAGATAGGCACTAGGAGAGAAAGTTGGGGGAAGGGCATACCTTGTTTAGGGAGTTCCTTCTGTCCTTCAGTAGGTGGATATATTAGTGGTATGAGGCTGAATCTTCTGTTGTAAGATACCTTTAAGACAATCCAGTCTTATATCTCTCCTTTTGCTGCTTGTCCCTGGGCCACTAGTTCTTTTTGACTCAGTGCGATATGGCCCTCTCCTTCTAGACCCTCAAATTTCTATCTGGTTGTAAGACAGCTCTTCCTTATGCATTTATTTATTTATTTATTTACTTACTCACTTTTTTATTCATTCATTCATTCATTCATTCATTCATTTGTTTGTTTATTTTTTAAGATAGAAATTCTTTTGGCATGACCTCATCTTTCACATTTTTAACACAATAGATTTGATTGATTCAAAAAGGTTTTACAGGCTCAATTCACTCTCAGTTCTATCCATTGATTGAATAAAGACATCTTCTTACCTAATAACATAATTACTTTTAAATGGGATGGAAGCCCACCCAAACATTAGTATTTGTAGGCCTGTGCTTTTCAGATGTTGAATACTCTCAAATGTATCCCAGGTGGGTAGCCTGTGCCATTAATGCAGTTTTATGGGAACCCAAATGAGGTTCATGGCATCCATCCTCGTACATAGCAAGAATTTACTCAAGGTTGGACTGAAGAGATCGATTTTCCATTCCAAACATAAATGCAAATCCTTTACAGGGCAATTGTCAAAACTATAAAGTTTTAAGTAGAAAACTCTTTTGACTGATTTTGCTTTCAACAGAACTCACCATTTGTTTTTGTTGTTGAATATATCATCTCAATTATTCCAAACCCAGAGTACTCTGAGCTAGGTAGGAAAAAAAAGGTGTTGTAGAAAAATGCCAAGGACTTAAAAAAAATCATCCTTGTATCTATTTTATAATAAAGGATAGTGCTTCTTTAGCACCACCCACCTCATAAGATTGTTGTAATGAAAATACTGTAAACTGTAAAGTACTATAGAAGTGTCAGCGATCCTTACTATTATTTATGGACATAATTACAATACTGCTGGTCACAAGGGTGACCAGTCAAAAAGAAAATTGTGCATTGCTCAACTCACATCCATTTCCAGGCCTGGAAAAACACACTCCAGTGATGCTCCAGTAGAAGTAATAATAATGATAACTCACATTTACATAGTTCTTTAAGGTTTTACAAAGCACTGTCCTCCCAACCCTGGGAGGAAGGCAGCACAGGCATTTAAGATAACATATATAAAACACTTTGTAAAACTTAAAGGGCTATATAAATGCCATTTATCAGCAGTAGTTTCTATTATCATTTTCATTTTGCAGCTGAAGAAACTGAGATTCAAAAATGCAAAGTGATTTGCCCATGTCTTAATTTACATTTATATCTATTTCTGTGATCTATTTTAGAGATAGTAAGGCAGGATATGAACATAGGCCTTCTTAGTTGATCCTTGCTGCTGTCATTCAGAACTTTGCATAGCAAGTCAGATTGTTGGGTTTTTAAAAAAAGGTATTGGTCAGTTTTGCCAAATTATTTTCACTCCTTTTTTTTTCCTTTATTTTTTTACAAATTCTTTGTTGTAAGGTATAGTTCTCTAGGAGGGAGATAGGAAAGGATATAGAGAGAAATCTAGGCCATGTAAAAATAAATGCTAGCAATAAAAATCTATTAAAAACATGCTGTGGTCAGTTAACACCACTATTATCTGTAGAATACAGCACTTTTGACTTATAGACTATATCCCATTTCAGGACACTTTTTTTTTTTTGGTAATAGTGACCAGGCTCATGTATTTTCTAAGACAACAACTGATATTTTGTAAAAGGAATATTCTTTGTTAGTCTAAATCCCCTGAAGATGTATTCATCATACCTCTTAATTCAGTTCAATTCAAGAAACATATATTGAGTACCAAGAATGGGTAGAATGCATCCCTGGGTGGGAGGCACTAAGCTAGGCTGGCTGCCACATGGAACATTAGGAGGAAATGAGATACTTACTGAGGTGATTTCTCCCCCTTCTCCTGGAGTTTCTGGAATATGTGAAGTTTTTTGTGTGTTTATGCCAATAAAGTGTGATGGGTAGTAGTTACTTCTTATGGATAATCAAGGAAAGCTTTTCTGCTTCTTTTCTTCTGAAAAGGCTTTGATTTTGGAGAATACTAGAGTAGGCAGACTCTCAGGCCGTAGTCGTGAGAAGAGACATTTTTAAAAGAAAAGAGTCAGAATCATAGAATATAGCTCTGGAAGAGATCTTGGGGTTTGGTCTAATACAGGAGTGGGGAACCTTTGACCTTGAGGCCACATGTGGCCTTCTGGGTCCTTCAGTGTGGTCTTTTGACTGAGTACAAGTTTTACAGAACAAATCCTTTTATTAAGGGGATTTGTTCTGTGAAGTTTGGATTCAATCAAAGGACTGCATTTGAGGACCGAGAGGACCACGTGTGGTCTTGAGGCAGCAGTTTCCCCACCCCTGGTCTAATATAATCCCCTCATTTTATAGAAGGATGTTGGCCAGGTGAGAAGACCTCTAGCATAAGATCACCATGACTAGTTATTGGCAAAGCCCAGAAAGGAAATTAGGAGACCTGGGTTTCCACAGGTAAGCATCAGGGACAGGATTTTGGAGCGGGCAAAGTGGAAATCTTATTCTTTTTGTCTTTGTGTCCCCAGGGCCTAGCATATTCTCTCACACACAGTGAGTGCTTAATAAATTATTGTTAGTTTTCTTTGAATTACCCAGAATTACTAAATTCATTCAATCACTAATTCACTCAATAAATATTTATTGAGTCACTATGTATCATTATCCCTTTCTCTAACTCCATATGCAGGGGCTTATGCTGTGTGAAGGGCAGGTAGGTGGTGCAGTGGATAGAATGCTAGGCCAGGAGTCAGGAATACCTGAGTTCAAATTCAACCTCAGACACTTACTAGCTGTGTGAGCCTGGGCAAGTCACTTTACCCTGTTTGCCCCATTTTTCTTATCTGTAAAATGAGCTCAAGAAGGAAATAGCAAACCACTCCAGTATCTTTTGCCAAGAAAACCCCACATGGGGTCACGAAGAGTCAGACACAACTGAAAAACAACATGCTTTGGGAAGAGGTGGATACAAAGATGATTATTTTTAAAGCATTTGGTAAAACATAGTTCCTGCCCTTGAAGTACTTAATATAGTAGCGTCTTAATGATAATGAAGGCCAATAGAAGCCCAGTCCTTAGAACATGCACAGATATCCTTTGATGGAATCCTGTGGGTCACAATGACTGAGAGGTACATACTGTATAGTAAAGAAAAGTCTCAAATGGCTGCAGAGTCTAAATTCCTTATCTATACTAAAGCAGTGCCCTCATCCCCGCCCCAAGTGTCTCATCTCTGGTAGCTTTCAAGTGAGAAAAATTTCAGTGGGGAGAAATTCAGCTGGCCAGAAAGCCCAATCCTTAGAACATGCTCACATTGGCCCTTCCTGATGGCAGAGCACGCACAGTATTCTTTGCCTTCTGCCAATCTAACACATGGAACTTCAGGAGTTGGTTTTGGTGTGATGACTCAGTTAGTTCTATGTGATGAGAAGTTTTTTGGTTGGCTGAAGGGTAGGAAGGACTGATGACTCAACAGAGCCAGAGCCATGACTCAAGATGCATTCAAAGGTCAAATTACCTGCTTGCTTTTCCCTGGCACCCGGGTGGGGTGGGGATACAGCTTGGCAGTGCTCCCACCAAGCAGCTCATAGTAGTTTCCTCATTTGAAAGTCCCCTAGGAATTGAGGGACAGAGAATGCCTCTTTATTTTATACGTGGAATTCCAGAGCAACAGCCCTTTAAGTCATTTTTTTCCCCACAGACCTTGACCAGTTTGGGCCTCTTAGTCATCATGGCCCACAGGAAGCAGTTAGAGGTTTTCTGTACATGGTCTAAGGACTAGGTCTTCATTGGACAGTCCTGTCTTTACATATAGGGGCCCAAGAATAAACAAGATACCATCTTTCCAAAGCGCCTTGTAAAAAGTTATTATTTGTCTCTCTCTTTCATTGGCTTAGCAGATAAATCATTTTGTTTGTTTCTCTGGTCCACAATGGGTTCTCAGTGGTGTAGGGAACTCCCAAGAACTTCTAAGATCTAAGTCCCTCTACAGTTACTTAGAGTTTTAGAGAGTTGCCTGGGGCACTGAGATTAGTAACTTTCCCAGTGGACACACAACTAATATGCATTTGTTAGACTCAGGACTGCAATCCGGGTCTTCTTGGATTGATATTTCTCTTGTTTATATTTTGCATTTACTTATCTGTATACCAATTGTTTCCCAGGAGTAAATTATAATAAGCTCCTTCAGGTCAGATTGTTTTGCTCTTGCCTTTCTAACCTGAATACTTAGCACAGTGGCAGATATCTGGTAGAGGGTGCTTAATACTGCTTGATCAATGAAATCAAATGGAATTCCTGACTCCTCCTGCCTCTCCCCCGAATGTATTGCCCTGGAGGTCAAGGAATGTATCAGTTTTGGCTTTGTATTCTTAGCACCTAGCACAAAGTCTGGCACAGAGTAGATGCTTAATAAATGCTTGTTAAATTATACAGTTTTAAAGTGTTTATTGGTGCCCTTTCCTTTGTTTTAAAACTGTCATTGCCACTTCCCCATACACAACCCTTTGCTATAACCAAAAAGAAGAGTAAGGTAGATCCACAGGTTGGTCATGTTTCAAAATGTCATACCCCATCTTCTGAAATCCTTCAGTGTTGTTTTTCTTTCATTATTGTCGGTCATTGTATAAACCGTTCTGGCCTTGCTAGTTTCCTATGTGAGATTCTCTGAATTCCTCAGAATTCCGAGTCCTCCTGGCCAACTCCCCAATCCTGTTCTACTTTACTTCATTTCATCCAGTAGCTTTCAAGGACTTCTAAATGAATCAAGAACTTTTCACACTTAGTCTAAAGCTTCTGATGGATTGATTCCATATAGACTTCTAGACTTTATTCACCCTGAGTTATACCTCTAGTTAAGTGTTCTCACCTGACAAATGCATCAACATTTTTTTTTGATCTCTAAAAGTTGTTTTTTGTAAAATGAATATTGCTTTATAATATTATTTGAGATCTGGTGATTCTAGGGCCCATTCATTCCTACTTTTTTGTCATAATTTTCCTTGAGATTCTTGACATTTTTCCCCTCCAAATGAATTTTCTTTGTATTTTATCTGGTTCTATAAAAGATCTACTGATAGAGCATGAGACTGAGCCCTGAACAATGCATATCTTCCAATTGTTTGTCACCCTTTGTGTCTATAAAGAGTATTTTAGATATAAAATAACTAAGTTATGAGTGTGTATTAATAGACTGACTCACTTTTATGTAGGTTACTCTTTTTGTTCCTCTTATCTTCTATCTTGTATTGTACTTATTAATGTCTGTGTTATCTCTCACCTATTAAACTGTTGCATTCCTTGAGGACAAGGATTGTGTTATTTTTCATCTTTGTATCCTCAGTGTCTAGCAAAGGACCTGTATATAGTAGATGCTTAATAAATGTTTGACTTACTATCAAGAAGAATCTCAAAGAGAAGTAAGATCATAGTACTTAGAGTTGAAAGAGACCCTAGAATCATCTTGTGCTGCCATTTTCTTTGACAGATGGGGAAATTGAGGTCCAAAGGGAGTAATTTACTTCATTTCAATCCAACAAACATTTTTTAAGTGTCTGCTATATTCTAATATTCACAATGAAGTGTCTTGCCTAAAGTCAGGCGGCCATTAAGTTGAAGAACTAAAAGTCCCTTCTGGCTGTGACATACCAAATTATGGGAACATAGATTTTAGAGTTGGAAGTTCACTGAGAAACACACCCTCATTTTATACATGAGAAAACCGAGGCATAGAGAGGTTGTGACTTGCTCAGAGTTGTACAACTAGCAAGGGATTCAAACTTGGGTCTTTTGATTCCCAAGGCTGAGAGAGTAAACCATTGGAAGGAATGGTGGTAAAGTTGTTTGCCAACATGACAACTAATTGGCTGCTAGGTCCCTGCCTTTGCTGCCACCACCTGAGAGCTTGTGGACGCTCCATCCTTTGGTTTACTCTCTTAGCCTTGGGAATCAAAAGACCTGAGCTTGAATCTTTTGCCTACGCCATCAAAAACTTACATCACTCAGAGCTCCCCTCCTGACTCTATAGACTTTCCAACCTCTTCCCAGCAGCTGGCCTCCTCCTAGCTTTCTAGGTCCTTTGTACGTGTTGGCTTCCTCCATTGAATGTAAGCTCCCTGAGGGTAGGGATTGCCTTTTAAATTTTTTTAACTTATCTATATCCCCAGCACTTAGTGCAATGCCTGGCACATAGTAAGTGCTTAATAAATGCTTTCTCTATCTTTATCTATAATGTATGCCAATAACATGAGTTGTTTTATGGCTTGCCAAGCCCCCAAAATTCCTGACCAGGCAGCTAGCCTTGGGAAGAAGAGACTGGCTCTTGGAAAGCAGATTTTACCAGGACTATTTGTCACTAAGATAACACATATAGAGCTCTTTGCAAGCTCTGAAGTGCTATATAAATGTCAGTTGTTGTTATATTATTGTAATTGACCAAAGCCTTTCTAGTGTGGTAGAACCTGTCAGAGTTGGCACAACCTTTGAAAATCCAGGGCTGGTGCAACTTCAAATTATGCATTAGAATTACAAAGCCCTGGAAAATCACTGTAAGATAAGGACCAGGCTTGTGCACAATCAGAAGAAATGAGGACAGCAGCTAGCTCTCTGCTCTGGAATAATATTAGACTAAGACCGTATCTACAAAAAGCCAAAACAAATGGTTGGTTTGGCTCATTTCAGCTAAAATGGTTAATTCAATGTAAAATCAATTCAAACCAAGAGGTTATAAACTGATCTATAGATTTGGAGTAAGAGGACATGGGCTTCCTTCTTTCCTTCCTCCCTTCCTTTTTTCTTTCCTTCTTTTCTTCCTTTTCTTTTCATTACTTTCTTTTCTTTCCAGACTGAGTTTCCCTATCTTGTCCTGGCTGGAAGTGCATCAGCCTCTTCTAGGCCACACCCCACACTGTTTGGCTTTAACCTGCTCTGTTTTTTAGACCCTGAATGGTTCATGCCTCCTTAGGCAGCTTGGTGACCTTCCAGTCCCTAGAGGCTCACCATTATGATGTTGAACTTAGTTCAGATACTTTCAGATTCCGTTCAGATTACTTTTATTCATACACTTTAGCTCCAATATTGCTTAGAATTCCCAAACTCAAGTCAACTTCAGCCTCTCCCGGTGTACAGATGTGTACCACCATATCAAGCTAAAGTTTTCTTTAAGACAAATTAATTTATTTCTTTATTTTATTTCTTATGTTAAGATGCATGGTAAAACTCTGAGCACATATTTCCTTTCACATTGAGTAGGTGGCTCAGGAAAGTTTACTGAAAGCCAAGGGGTGTGTAGGCTGAAAAAGTTGGAAACCTGTGTGCTTGAAGATGTTTAAAGGAGGCTTAGCGGATAAAGTGTTGGACTTGAGTCAGAAAGGCCTGAGTTGGAATGATTCCTCTGACACTAACTCTGTGGCTGCCAGCTCTAAAATCTGTGATGGTGTTGTTTGGCACTTGGTGTGACAAATAACCAGCTAACTAAACTGGAATCAAAGAATGTCAGAGCTGGATAGATTTTAGAACATAGGATGTCATAGCTGTAATAGACCTTAGAACACAGAATGTCAGAGTTAGAAGGAGTTTTTAGAGCACACAATGTCAGAATTGGAAGGAATCTAAGAAGGAAGAATGTCAGAGCTGGAAAAGACCTTAGGTCATAAAATGTCAGACTTGGAAGGCACCTTAGAACAAAGTAAGTCAGAGATGAAGAAACCTATTAGAAAGGGAGCTAACACCAGCACTCTCTTAATCAGGTTCAATTTTAGGATGAAAGGACACAATCATAAGTCACTGAGCAGCTCAGCAAGGTAGTGTCCTTTGCCTAAACACAGCCAGGCTATCATGGCACTTAGCTTCAGCTTTGAGATGGAAGTGGTCTCTCCTTAGAGAAACACATCTGGTCATCAGATCATCAGGGCAGAGTATGGCTACTCATGTGGTCTCTGGCATCCACCAAACCTGAAAAGCCAAGACTTCATGACTAGGACTTTTTTTATGCCCCTCGATGATCAGGAAGCGGTGCCTAAGGAAGCAAGGGATGCTTAGGTCCTGGGAACAGCTTTTTATCTTTTAAGGAAAATTAATCCCTGTTGTAGGAGGGAAGAAGGTTTGAACCTAACTGAAGCTGTAGGAAAACACTGGCACATATTGGTCCTATCATAGGACTTTAAAACAGAATACGTCAGAGATGGAAGGGCCACAGATATTCTTTTATTTTAACCCCATTCATTTTACAGATAAGAAAACTTAATGATTCAATTCTAAGTCATATCTTGTCATGGTGTGTTGACATAGGCTCAAAAAGGAGAATCCCAAACTGGTCAAGGCTTTGCCAAGTAACTGGATTGCCCCAAGCAATGTTTAATGGGTGCAGAATGTGAAGGTACTGCTGGCTATATAGCTCATTTTTTTTAGTCACATCCACACACCAAGTTGATAATGTGTCATCAACTTCAAAGAGAAAGGAAAAATACTGTTTACTTCACAGAATGGTGTCTGTTTTTGTATGGCAGTGTTCTGATTCAGTAAATGACTTGTAGTCATGAAGAAAGCACTAGATGAAACACCTGTGAAAGAAGGTCATTTGGAGCCTACCATTTTCAGAATGCCAGTTAAAAGAGTGTTGTACTTCAACCCCTTACCATAGTATTATTCCCTGGGCAGGGAGTCCCATTCTTTTGTAAAGTAGGCAACAAAACAATCTAGGATAGTGGATGCATTTTGTCTATAAGGTAATTTTGTCCACAGCTCTTTGAACTATTTTTCTTTCAATGAATTAATGGTTTAAGGTAAGATGGTTTTTGTTTTCACACTGTATAGCTACACCCAGAGCTCCTTAACCCAAAGCATTTACAAATAAAATTTAGCTCATTTGTTAACCATTTGTTTTTGGCTCTGTGAAGGTATCTTTAAATAGTAGCTGTAATAGACAGTAATGGCACATTAATGGGGGACAATGTGAAATAGTGGACAGAGTCCTGGTTCTGAAGCCAAGAAGACTTGAGTTTAAGTTCTACCTCTGAAAATTATTAGCTGTGATACCATGGGCAAGTCAATTACCTTCTCTGACCCATAGGCAACTCCCCAAGACTCCTCAAGGTTCAGATTGTAATTTGCCTCAATAGAGATAGTTCCCATACTCATGAAATCACAGATCCTTGATGTAATAGATGTGTACCTATGGAATCAAACACTATGTAAGTAATACTAGTATAGATTTAGTTACCCTATAGATGAGAGGTAATTTTATGTTTTAAACCCTGAAACAAATTTAATTCTAATAAAATTAAAAACATATTAAAATGCATTTTAATTTTTTTTGCTCTTTTATTTTATTTTATTTTTAAATTTTTTTTTCCATATGCTTTTGAGTTGAAAATTTTTTCTCCCTTTTTCTCCCTCCCCCCCCAAGACGGCACACAATCTGACATAGGCTTTACATTTACATACCCATTATACATATTTTCACATTAGTGAAGTTATAAGTAAAAATTAAAACCAATAGGAGGAACCATCAGAAAGATGAAACAAAATTCAACTTAAGGTAAAATTAAGTGAGAGCGATTCGACTTCCATAGTTCTTTCTTTGGATGTGGACAGCATTTTCCATCCTGAGGCCTCTGGAGATGTCTTAGATCCTCGTAATGCTGAGAAGGGTTCAGTTTAACATTCTTAGTCATTGCATAACGTGGCTGCTATTGTGTACAAAGTCCTCTGGGTTCTGCTCACTTCACTCAGCATCAGACCACATAAGTCTTCCCAGGTTTTTCTGAAGTTAGCCTGTTCATCATTTCTTATTGAACAATAGTATTCCATTACATTCATATACCACAACTTGCTCAGCCATTCCCCAATTGATGGGCATCCTCTCAATTTCCAATTCTTTGCCACCACAAAAAGAGCTGCTATGAATATTTTTGTACATGTGGGTCCTTTTCCCATTTGTTTGATCTCTTTGGGATATAGCCCTAGAAGTGCTATTGCTGGATCAAAGGGTATGCACATAAAATGCATTTTTAGAATTTTTATGCCAATAGGTGCCCCAGTAGCAATTATCGTATGCTGCTATAGATATGTTTTCCCACATTAACAGAACTTAGAACAGGATTCTGGTATTTATTTATCAAGAAACAAAGTATTTAGGTATGCTCTGAGCTGTTCTTTTAGGATCTTTGTATTCTCCCTGAGGGTCTGGAATGTACCTTCTGTCTTCTTAAAATATTCTTTCATTGTGAAGAATGTACTTCTTTTCAGTTTTTTTGAATTTTAACAATTTGCTAATGGTTTGTCATGAGTAGTGACCCACACTGGCAGAAGGACGAAAGATCATACCATCCCTCCTTTCTTGTACTATATTTTTCTCTCTTTGAGCCTTCTAAAAATTAGTCTGCTATATTTTACTCTCCAGGGAAACTTTTTGTCCTCCCAAAACATGTTCAATCTTCTGCTTCTGTGAATTTTTTCACACTGTTTTCTGCACCTAGAATGCCCTCTCTTCCCCATTTTGCTTTTTGAGTCTCTACTTAGTTTTGAAAGCCCAGCTCAAATAACACCTCTTTCAGGAAAACCTTCCTTGATTTCCCCTGATTGTTGATGGCAATAGTCTCCCTCAACCCACACCCTGTGCTTTGTTCTGTGCTTCTCTAATGCTGTGTATAATACCTATTTGTGTTTGTGCCTTATCCCCTTACTAGACAATAAGTTCCTTGAGGGCAGGGACCTTGACATAGAATCATTGCATAAAGATTTAGAGTTAAAATCACCCTCAAGGATCTAGTTCAAATATCTCATTGGATAAATGAGGAAACTGAGTCTAGAGAGGTAAAATGACTTTCACACAATGGCTTGGATATCACCTAGGTCCCAGCACAATGTTCTGTACAAAGTAGGGACTTAAAAATTGTTTTTGTTGGGACCCACATAATACAAAAACATTTATAGGGATTCTTTTTGTGGTGGCAAAGAATTGGAAATTGAGAGGATGCTCATCAATTGGGGAATGGCTGAACAAGTTGTGGTATATGAATGTAATGGAATACTATTGTTCCATAAGAAATGATGAGGGAAGCTAGGTAGTGCAGTGGATAGAGCACTGGCCCTGAAGTCAGGAGGACCTGAGTTCAAATCCGGCCTCAGACCAAACACTTGACACTTACTAGCTGTGTGACCCTGGGCAAGTCACTTAACCCTAATTGCCCCAGAAAAAATAAATAAATAAAATGAAATAAAAGAAATTTTTTTGAAAAATAGGGGCAGCTAGGTGGCGCAGTGGATAGAGCACCAGCCCTGAAGTCAGGAGGACCTGAGTTCAAATCCAGCCTCAGACCAAACACTTGACACTTACTAGCTGTGTGACCCTGGGCAAGTCACTTAACCCTAATTGCCAAAAGAAAAACAAAAGAAGTGATGAGCAAGGGGACTTCAGAAAAACCTGGAAAGACTTGTATGGACTGATGCTGAGTGAAGTGAGAAGAACCAGGAGAATATTGTACACAGTAACAGCCATGTTGTGCAATGACTAGCTTTTATAGACTTAGCCCTTCTCAGCAATGCAAGGATCTAAGACATTTCCAAAAATCTCATGATGGAAAACACTATTGACATCCAAAGAAAGAATCACGGAATTTGAATGCAGATTGAAGCATACTATTTCCTATTTTCATTTCTTGTGTTTTGTTTTGTTTCCTCTTTTTTTGTGGTTCCTCCTATTGGTTCTAATTCTTCCTTACAACATGACTAATGTGAAAATATGTTTAATAGGAATATATATGTAAAGCCTATATCAGATTGTGCACCGTCTTATGGAGGGAGGGGGAGAAAAATTTAAAACTCAAAAACTTATGGAAGTGATTGTTGATAATTCAAAATAAATTAATAAAAAAATAGAAATTGTTTTTGTGTTGAGGTTAAAGTCTACTCACACACATATATGTAGAGAAGTGTTTTATATATGCATAGATAGCTAGGTGGCACAATGGATAGACCACTAGGCTTGGAATCAGGAAGACTCACCTTTATGAGTTCAAATCCAGCTTCAGACACTTATTAGCTATGTGACCCTGGGCAAGTCACTTAACTTTGTTTACCTCAGTTCCTCATCAGTAAAAAGGAGCTCAAGAAGGAAATAGTGAACCACTACAATATCTTTGCCAAGAAAACCCCAAATGGGATCATGAAGAATTAGAGGTGACTGAAATGACTAAACAATAATATATGTATATTTATATTACTGTACATATGTATTACACATATACACATAGGTGTATATGTTTGTATAGACATATAGACGTACATAAATACACACACATACATATTTCCAGGATGGAAATTTGCTTTACCAATACACAGAGTTTCACAACTTCTCTGTAATTTAGGGGTTTAGGAAGTTGCCTGGGTCATTTAAAAAGAATAAGTGACTTACCCCAGCTAATATTTCTTAGAGGTGGTCTTGAGCTCTCTGGTTCCTGAATCATATGCTTTAGTCAGTACAGTGTGCAGCCTCGAAAGCCAGGCCATTCATGACAAATGTACTTTGATTAAAAATGTAACCCCTTGGGGCAGCTAGGTGGCACAGTGGATAGAGCACCGGTCCTGAAGTCAGGAGTATCTGAGTTCAGATCCGGCCTCAGACCAAACACTTGACATTTACTAGTTGTGTGACCCTGGGCAAGTCACTTAACCCCAATTGCCTAAAAAAAAAAAGTGACCCCTTAGTACACTCATGTTTTGGTTTTACCAGTTTTAGATGAAGACCAAGCAGACTGAGAGCAGCAGAATAATCTCTGTATATCTGTGTATGTCCATGTATGATTACATGAATGTTACACTATTGCCCAATGTCTGCCTCTTGTGTCAATCAATAGGTATACCTTTATCTGCAAGAAATAAATTTAATTTAAGTTTATGTAGTGGGAGCAACATCCTAACTCCTCCTCTATGCAAATGAGGCTAGGTTTTGGTTTTTTCCCCCTCAAAGCTTTGGAATCCATCCTCGAAGCTCTATTGGCTTGGGGGAAAAGAGGCTCAGACTATTGACATCACTTGCCCATTACCTGAATACAAACAGCCAGGAGCATGTCTAGGTGTCCTCTCTGATACTTGGCTGGTGGGTCAAGATGACTCAGCTGAATTCACTTGAGGGGTTCTCAATGCCTGTCCTTATTGAGTATCTTTCTTCTTCTACGATAGGAGAATTCTCCTTTTGTTAACTTTTAAAAAAAATTAACTTAGTATTTCATTTTTCTCTAATTGCACGTGATTTGTAACTCTTAAGTGACCAATAATTGCATCTCATTTTCTTTCGATATCAAATCTACACTATCAAGGAACTGGCCTGAGTCAAGCCCAGCCCCGAAGAGCTTACTTCATACTTTATAGACCCAGAATTTCATCATTCTGGGTATTCCCTTCCCTATTGCAGGTCATACCCCTCAAGCTTTCTTGTTGATGGTTTCTTCTTGTGTTGCCAGGGCCACAAACATTTGTCACTCGGTGGACAACCTTCTAATGATGATGTCTCCACACTTGCTAGACTGATCCTTGGATGGTAGTTTATCCAGGGCAATGTTCAGTATCTTTCCAGCTTGATAGGACCTGCCAGGGCTTAAGGTCTGACACTTGGTGAGGCATTGTTTTAAACACTTTTGAACAGGTGTAAAGTGAATTATGATGATTTTTAAAAATCTACTATGTTGGTCCATATATAGCTCTTATTTCACATATAGAAGTAGCATGATGTCATGGATAGAGCACTGGAGCTGAAGCCAATAAGACCTGTGTTCAAAATGTTCAAAACTCCCCCCCCCAACAACCCTCCAAGACACACACACACACACACACACACACACAACACACACACACACACACACACAACCTGTGGGACACCTCAGACAAATCATTTAACCTCTGTGGGCCTCAGTTTTCTCATCTATAAAATGAGATTTAATTGGAGTGACTCAGTGGCCTCTCAGGACCCTTCCAGCTCTAAATCTGTGATCTTATCATGTAATTTCTCAAAATTGTACTATTCTCCAATCCCCTCTTCTCATCCTACTCTCTTCCACCTATTAACTTTGCCTATGGTATTCCACATGTGGTGAACTGATTTTTCCCATGTCCACCTGTGAGGTCCCTCCATTCCTTCAAAGCCTCTTCTTGATGCCACTTTTTTCATGAAGCTTTCCTTGACCTCTCCCCTTCCAGTGAAATTGAGTACTCTTTCTCCTAATATCTCACAGAACTTTGTTTGGATCTCACATCTGTACAAATTTCATTCTCCCTTGAATCATAGATATTTGTAAATTTATATTTCCTCCCCATTACATTCTAAAACTGAGAACAAGGCCACTCTCATATCTATCTCTGTATCTCCAACACTGAGAACAGTTCCTTTGCACATAATAAACACTTATCTATCTCTGTATCTCCAACACTGAGAACAGTTCCTTTGCACACAATAAACACTTAATAAAAGTATGTTAAATTGGACTGAAAGCAATCCTGTAGGTAGATAGAGAAAGAAACTGGACTTGAGATTTCATTGATATAGGCATTTTACAGGTGACGAAATTCTGCCTACCGCTACAGATTGGCACCTGTCCTGCAATTTATAGTCTTAGAGAGTTGGGGTGAGGGGAGGAAAAAGGAGGAACACTCTGAGAGTCAGTGACTTGCCCAAGATTGCGAAGTCAGTATTTGTTAGAGACAAGATTTGAACCCAGGTCTTTCTGATTCTGTGACCTCCCTTTATTCATTATGTCATGCTTCCTCTGTGTGAAATAGTGCTGTTACTGTCTCTGTATTCCAGAGGGGGAAACTGAGTCAGAGTCAGAGAGGTTAAAGTAATTAGGAATCATAGAATTTCAGAACTGCAAGGTGGAAGAGGCCATAGGGAATATCAAGTTGCAGTGTGATGGGAAGAGCCTTGGATTGAGAGTCAGAAGACCCCAGTTGGAATATACCAGCACCACTGCTCACTATGTGTGATGTCACGCCAGTTCTTTCTCCTTTCTGGACTCTAGTTTGTTTGTAAAATGAGGGCTTTGGGCTGGATGGCCTCTGAGGTGCCCTTTTAGCTCAAGATCCATGATCTTATTAGATCCAAATCCTTTTTTTTTTGTAAGCAAGGAAAACTTGCCCGTGATCACCAAGCAGGAAGTGGTGAGCTGAACCTCAGATTCAAGTCTTACATTATGCCATTGCAACTTCATGTATAATAAACAGGTTTCGTTGAGTCAGAAAAGGTAAAAACTAGACTTCACTTGTACGTGAGTCAGACTGAAGCACTCTGTACTGATGGGATGTTGAAAATGACACCAAATTTGTTGGAAAAAATTTGTGAAATCACGTAAAATGAAACTTCTCAATAAAATTTTACTTCTTCACATTTAATATCAAGTAAACTAAAATGCTTCCTTGTCTGGTGATTGGTAGGTACAGCATTATTTTTTTTTCTTGTAAGGAATTCAGTGTGCAAAAGAAGTCTTTTTTTCCCTTTCTTTTTAGGGAATAAGAATCCAATAAAGTAGTAAGTGACTAAATGCTTTTCATTATAATTTAGCATCAAAAGGTACAAGGAATTTTTGCTGCCAGGATTAGAGATATTTTAGACATGATAAACTATTGTCAATTAAATGCAAGATAAACACTCCAAATTATGTGTGTTTTTTTCCTCTCTGAATAATGTAGATGAACACTGAGGTTTTTGCTACAAAACCCTGAACAGCTGATTTGTAGTAGATTAAACTGCATATTTGTTGCATTTTGCTCTCTCTATATGCTGTTTTGGTGACTATGTACTTTTCTCCAACTATAATGCTTCTAATTCTATTTCTATTAATTTTCCTTTTATGAATAATACAGTATGCACTGGGTTATTATTTAGTTTGACTGCATGCTGGCCTCATGTTCTGCATTTTAATTTTAGTGTAACTGTGCAGGAAAATGCAAATCTCTTCTATTCAAATTCAAAAGAAAATAAAGGGATTTTTTATGGCCTAGAGGATCTATTCATTACCAAATCATTTATCTTTTCAGGAAGAACAGTTTATATATCCAATATGCTCCTGCACTTTCCTCATTTTCTCTTTTGATAAATAGGCCCCCTTTTTAAAATCTCCCTTGAATCTTGGCCGATGGGGCTTACATTTACGAGACTGCACAAGATTATAATTAACAACATTAAACAAAAGGCAAAGGTTACAGAGAAAGCTTGGACATGTTATGCCTTTCAGAAAAAAAAAAATGAAACTTGGATTGAAATGTAAAAACAGCATACACCCTTGGGATTATCAAAGGGGTATTGCACAAATCAGAAATAGAATCTAGATGCACATGACCTTTAAACAGACTAGTTTTTCCTTGCCTTCCCGAAAATATTGTTAAGGGATAGACGCACTCATGTTGATTCAGTGGTCCCTGTGATAGCCTTCTGAACTTGCCCTCATCCAGGTTTAGTGCCGTTTGATTGCTGACAGTACATTTTTATCTTGATTAAAGAAACAAGTTTGGAGAAGACTGAATCTTACCGGATTTCAGAATACTGGGATAGCTGTGCTAGACAAAGCAATTTCCTCTAAATTCTCGACTGCATAACAAATAGAACAGGCTTCCTTTGAAATTAAGAACACTCAAGATTTAGAAAGAGTAGCTGGGCCAAGTTTAAGTAGATGGCATTTTGAGACATTTGCTTTCCATTTGGCTCATTGCACTTTCAAGATCACATGATTCAGTTAGAGTGAGATGGAATGTTAACTTCGCCCATTCATGTTTATATGTTAAATGAGATTTCAGGACCATTTGAATTGATTTCTTTGTTCTGATTAGCTTTGGTCCAGATAGATTAACTCGTTGAATTATTACTTACATTGTTTTGTCAGTGCTTAATTATATTGTTTACACTAAAAAGTTAGATAGTTTTTAATAGCTATTTCCAAAGAAAGAAAATATTCATATACCAAGCTTTTTTTTTTTTTAAAAAGGAAATGATCACTAAAGACCACACCTAAGTTTTATTCCTATCATTTAAAACTTTCTCACTTCAATTTTTGTGGGAGAGTTGTGTCGTATAGAAGATAGACTTTTACTTTACACAAGAGCATTATTAAATCTAATTTAGTCAATAAAGATTCAAGAAGCATTTAAACTTTTACCTTACTTTTAGGAATGCTTTTTGTTTTTATATCACATTCATTTCTGATACATCCAGTGTTGTGCTGGAGCAAGCCCAAATAGGCTCCCAAGAATAACTGTTAAACTTTCAGTGGGAGAATTTACACCTTGGAAATCAGCAAATACTACAAATAAAGGCTTGATTTACTGTTTTGTTGACTGTCTGGACTTTAAAAAGCAATAGAGAAAATCTTAATGATGCAGATTAAACTTAAAAACGTGTCACGAATCTTTTTTTGTTTTGTTTTGTTTTTTGTTGTAGGGAGGGGGCAGCATGTTGTTAAAAACTTAGCACACTCCTAGATATGTCCTTCCCTCCCCACCGCATAAACATCCCCTATAAGTCATCCCTTCTAACAAAGACTTAAAAGGAAAGAAAAAAAAGAAGTTAGATTAACAACATCTTCAAAGTCATCTGACCTGTTTTCATTTTATTCTTCCCCACCCATAGTTTCCCACCTCCCAGTGAAGGGATCAACTCTTCACTGGAACCAACCTTGGCAATTACAATTACACAGCATTGGTTCAACTTTTTTGTTCTTTCTGTTTACATTTCATCAAGCATTTACTGTGCCTGCTAGGTGTGGACACAGAAACAAAAGCCAGAACAATCTATATTCAAGGTGCTTATATTATACTATGATGTCCTCATGTGGATTTTTTCTTAGTTTTCTAAATTTGTATTTATATATAAATTAACATCTTCTTTGTCTCCTAAGAGAGGCAGTATGATATAGTGTAGGACTTGGAACCGAAACACCTGGGTCCAAACCCTGCTTCTGGTACCTACTGTCTGTGTGACTCGGAACCTATCAGTGCTCTAGTAGGCAATTCTCTAAGATTATAGAAGGCAGAGAAGGTGAGAACCTGCATAGGTACAGGGTCTGTCCTCACTTGGGAGTTCCCTTTAATCAGTGAAATGACAGATCCAGTCTCTATCCCTAATTCAAATTCAAATATATCACTCCCCACTCCCTATCTAGAGAGTTATTCCTATTAACAGAGAAAAAAGGAGAAAAAAAAATTCCAGCCAAAATTAGTTCAGAGTGAGCCTAATATTATTTGTAATATTTCCCATCCATAAATCCCAATCTTTGCAAAGAGATGAAAGTATATTTTTAAAAAATTCTCTCATATAGAACTGAGGCACCTAGATGGTGCAATAGAAAGAGTGGCAGGCCTGGAATCAGGAAGATTTGAGTTCAAATCCTGCCTCAGACACTAGCTGTGTGACCCCGGGCAAGTCACTTAACTTTTGTTTGCTTCAGTTTCCTCATCTGTGAAATGGGAATAATAATAGTGCCCTGCCTCCCAGGGTTGCTTAGAGGATCAAATGAGATACCAGATACAAAGTATTTTATTTTTCTGAGGAGAAAGGAATAAAGAATGTCTACCTCTGCTATTGATGAGGACCTTTAGCAAGAAGAAGTTACTAAGGTAGGCCTAGTCCCGTGATTGACCAACAAAGAGGAAAAAGGGTAAGATAGCTCACTCATGTGATAAAAAGAAGTCAAGATTGCACTGGGTTCTTTCACGACATGCTATTTCTGTTTTAATAAGAAAAAGTTACAAGATTAGGGTAGGAAAGGGAAAGGGAAAATGTTACTACTTAAGTAACTTAGCACAGATTCATGTAGGTAAATTCTTTCTGAATTCCAGAACTGCCAGTTATTTTAATCGTTCTCCATTTCATGATTTATTTGTGAAATTCCTAAGGTGGGGGGAGAGAGTCACACCAAGTTCTTGGCCCTGTGTTCTGAAACAAGCAGCACATTAGAATATATTTAGCAGGTGATAGCTCGGCCCACTAAAAACCGGGATGGGTACAATGGCAATTATTTTTTAAGCTAAGTTCTGGGCTTAAAAAGCGATTGAGAATTTAGGGCAAGAAACAGAGAATGGTTGTGGAATCTTCCTCTGTAAAATCATTGATCACTTACTCAAGTTCTTTTTCTTATGTAGACAAATACAATACTTGTTTGTTATTGATTTGGAGAAAGGAAGGAAGAGGGAATGGGAAAAAAGGAGATGCTGAGAAACAGAGACGAGGAAGTTTCCTCACTGGGACTTCTCTACACCAATATGATCATAGACCCATATACATGCACATATATAATATATATGCTTATGTATATGTGAGTATGTGCATTTATGCATATTTGGGGATGTGCTAGAGCCAGCTTTAATTGGCTCATGAGAACTCATAATTAAAATTTCAATGTGAGCATTTACATCTTGAAAATCAGCAAAGTCTATAAATCAAGACTTGGTTTATTATTTACTTATTTAGGTTGAAGAAAGTTTTAGAGGAACTACTAAAAATACACATTCTTTTTTTTTTCAATGCTCCTATGGGCTTGGGATTTCTTTTTTTCTTTTTAAAAATTTGCCCAGTTACATATAAAAACAATATTTAACATTAGTTTTTAAAACTTTGAGTTCCAAATTCTCTCCCTTCCTCCCTCACCCCCCCCAGAAGGCAAACAGTTTGATATAGGTTATACATGTGTAGTCATAATGCAGATTATTCTTAAAAGTGTGTCCTGTATACATTTTTTTAGAGAACTGATTGTTAAACATTTATCAGCATACCTCTATGTTTATATGCTTTTTCATCCATTCATTCATATATAATGCACACACACACACACACACACACATATGAACATATATATGGTATAGTAGAAAGAGCACTAGCCTAGGAATCAGATGATCTGAGTTCTAGTTCTGTCCCTGACACCACCTGTGTGACTTTGGGCAAGTCACTTAAACTCCCTAAGCCTCAGTTTTCTCATCTGTAAAATGAAAAGATTGTATTAAATAGCCTCTGAGGCCCTTTCAAGCTGTAGTCCTATGGTCCTGTGAACTATTATAATAAAAATGCAAATGTCTTTCTCTAATGCTATGATTCTTATCACTGTAATATTGAAAATGTTGCTTTATCACACAAATCCATGCATAATTTTTAAGGGTGGGGTCTGGACCTGTGATTTCATAGGTGGTGTGGAAAGTTCCTCTACAGATCCACAGCTCTTCCACATTATTCAGCCCTGAGCTGCCATGGTAATCCAGGGAGTGCACTTATGATACAGGATTTGAATTCAGGCCTTCCTTACCCCAAGGCCAGCCTTCTGTCTATTATGCCATGATGAATCTCAGTTATTATACATGTGTACGTGTGTGTGTGTGTGTGTGTGTGTGTGTGTGTGTGTGTGTGTGTGTGTGTGTAAAATAAGATGCATTCTAATAAAGATGATGCCTGGAAAGGATTTCTTCCCTCTTTACTTTGGACTCCTAGAATTCCAAACTTCTTTCAGGGTTAACTAAAGGTACGCAAGGCCTTTACTAATCTCCAGCTATCACCACCCTTCAATTGGCTCTCGTCTCCACTTCCAATTATTTAACATTTCCTTTGTGTTCACTTAATTCTGGGTACATCTTCCTTTGGATATAGTGCACTTTTTTCAAGGGCAGGGACAATTTCATTGTTCTTGTACTCCTGATGCCTAGTACAGTATCTGGAAAATAGTTGGTGCTTAATAAATATTTGTTGAATGAATAATAAGCTATGACCTGAAGAAAGGTACTTCTTTCAGGAAAATAAAGCAATAAATTTGAACTAAAAAGTAAGAAGGAGGTTTGGTGCCTACTTTTCTTCTGAAAAGAGTAATTATTGCTTTAATATTGACCAATTCAAGCACTGTCATTTGAAAATATATATTAATGTTTGTTCTGCATATGCTTGCCACATTTTTATAGAAATTTACATTAAGGAACTCATAAGATTTAGAATAACAGTATCATGAAGCAGGCTTTTTAGTTAATTTTCTTTCTGGCAGGAAGGAAGTAGATTTGAAATTGAGGAAGAAAGCTCTATAATTTCCTTCCCCAATGCACACGAACCATAGCACACATTCTACTCGGGCTTGTTTTACAGGGACTCCATATGGATAACATTTAGCTCTGGTTTGCAACATTACTGACCCTGGCCAAAGCTGAGAAGTCAGCAAAGTTTAGCTATGGCACCCCCCTGATTTACCTGGAAGCGGAGCAGTGATCTAGAAAGGAGAAAGCAAAGATTTTAGTCCTGGCTTAGGTATTTTAAGGGCTGGGTAATCTTTAGTTAAGCAAGTCTCTTACCCTCTTTGGATTTCAATTTTCTTACGTGAAAGTAAAGCATATGGGTACCTACTAAATTCCCCATCGTTAAGAGGATTCTGTACTGTAAAAAGTATTTTACAAATGCACAGTACCCTGCAAATGGCCATTATTATTTAATACCTTGGAAGCCTGGATAATGTGCTAAGAATTTTGCCTAATTTAGGGCATGGATGATTAAGACAGTTAGGTCTCTTGAGACTTTATCATAGCTGAACATATATTTTCCCTTTAGAAACACTTGCATTATCATCTTGAATTTCATGTTAATAATTAAAAGCATCATGTTACAGAGGAATATCTCCAGTGGTTCCAGAGTCAGAGGATCTGGATTCAAATCGAATCTCAAATCCTACCTACCTTTGCTAAATATGTGACCTTGGGCAAATCTCTGGGTCTCAGTTTCCTTGTCTATAAAATGAAAGGGTTGAACTAGATGTCTGCTGAAGTCCCGTCCAGTTTAAGATCTATCATCCTAATTCAAGAGGAATTCTTATCTTCATTCTTCCCTATATTGAATCCAAGTCCAACTTGCCATGGTAATAAGGCATGGTTGGAATGTTACCCAACAGATCAGAATCATGCCACTAGATTGTCTTGTAGCCTACTCTGTGGCTGCTATAGTTTTTGGATGGGTGAAACACACATTCTATTTATTTCAGGGCCTCACCATTAGGAAGGCCTGCTAATATGACCAAGGTGATGCCATTTGAGATGGGCCGCACCTGTTGAGGTTATGGTCTCTCCACACTGAATCCTCACAAGCATAAGTGAAGAACATGTAGCAATGTAACAAGCCAGAATTTGGAGGCAATGCTTTGCACCTAAGCTTAGTATCTGCTTATCCTCTCTTAAATAGCAGAGCCACATAATTCCTCTCGTTTGGCAAAATGGCTGGTTTCCAAAGCAGAGCAGGACTAAAAGTAAAAAGTCTTTATGGAAACAAAACTGTAATGCTTTTATAAGTTAAAAGTAACATTAGGTTTTCTAATCAACCTTCTCTAATGAGACACTTACTTACAATTCTTAATGTCTAATGCCTTATCACAGCACAGATTCTTCCCATGAATTATTTGAGTTAAAAAAAAGTGGGGAGAAGAAATGATCGTTTGAAAACTCATTTACTTTAATATCAGAATAGATTATACCTGTCAGTCTCAATTGCCTTTAAGAGTTTAGGGCACTTCTTATAAGATCAGTTTTTCAAATGCTTTTTCCATTAGGAAAATCTACTTTTGTAATTGTTGTCCTCCTTCAGTTGTAGTATAAAGATGACTTTGGGGTCTTAGAAGGTATATCAAGAGGTTACAAAGCCCTGGAAAGTCTTCCCAAGTTGGAAAGGGCTCAAGTACAGGCCCAGGAATGGATTTTGTGTGTGTGTGTGTGTGTGTGTGTGTGTGTGTGTGTGTGCTAGCCAACCAACCTAGCTAAAGTTGGAAGGGCTCTTCATAAAAGGCTTAATCTCTATGTGATATTTTGGGAGCCACCAAAAAGTCATGAAACCATTTACCAAGTGTGGATGGATGGATAATAGATCCTTAAAGTATTGAATAAGTGGTTATTAAATCAATTTGTTTATTGCTATTATTTTAAAATGTTTGGTTTCATTTTCACTGTAAATTTAAAAAATTGTCACTTTAATTTGTATTTAATTTGTGTTTTAATTTAATTTGTAAATTGTAATTTAATTTGACTCTGCCAGTCCTTATTTTTAATGCAAGAGAACTGACTTGTGCCCAAAGCTAATATAGGAAGGGAAAAAAAAACTTCCTCTCTCTGGGTCTGTTTCTTCACCTATAAAATGAGGAAGTTGGACCAAAAAACCTCTAAATTCTTTTCTTTCTCTAAATGCTAAGATGTAAAGTCTGAAAACCTGCAGAATTTGGATTTGAACCCAAATCTTTTGACTTCAGATTTAATCCTTTGTTTATCCAGCACAACCAGGTGGAAAACTGAGTCTTCTCTTTTTCTTTCTGCCCTCAATCAGTGGCATGTTATTTTACATGCATATTATAACATACAGCTGTAAACCTGTCCACATGATATTATCTATGTAGGTGACATTATCTACAAATGGCCACACGGACCCTATCCAAGCAGAGCCAAGTGAAATGTTAGAAAGATATATTAGTAATGTAAATTCAGAAAGTGTTTGTGAGATACACAGTGACATAGACATTTACTTTGATGATTTTGGGAGGAAAAGAAGAGTTCTCACTTGAGAAGGGATTTCTTTATTCTTTTTGTTTTAAATGATAAGCAGATACTACGGATTCTTAGTGGAGAATCTATGAGGCAATCCCTAGAATCTACACAAGTTTCAATCTGCAGTGATGGAGCCTCTATGTTGATGAGATCAGGGATTAATCAATCAACGAGTATTAATAACAATAGATATCATTTGTATAATAATAGCTAGTGTTTGTAAGTACTTTAAGGTTTGCAAAGTATTTTATAGATATTACCTTACTTTATCCTCACTATAACCCTGGGAGGTAGGTGCCATTATAATCCAAACTTTATAGATGAGGAAACTGAGGCTGACAGAAGTTAAGTGGGTTTCCACAAAGTCACACAACTAGTAAGTGTCTGAGGCTAGATTTGAACGCAGATCCTCCTAACTCCAGGTCCACCACTGCCATCTAACTTCCACTAGTTATTAAGTAATTACTATGTGATAGGCATTGTGCTAGGCCCTGAGGATACAAAAGCAAAAATGAAACAGTCTTTGTCTTCAGGGAGCTCACATTCTATGGGGGTGGAGAGCGAGGGGAGACAAATGTACATACAAATATACAAAATACATACAAGGCCATTCTAAGAAGCAATATGAAAGTGACCAAAAAGTCACTAAACCGTGTATGCTGTTAGACCAGCAATACCACTATTAAGCCTAAGAAAGAGGAAAATGACCCATATGTACAAAAGTACTTATATAGCAGTTCTCTTTGTTATAGCAAAGAACTGAGTGCAAAAAGAGTGCTCATCAGTCTGGGAATGGTTGAACAACTTATGGTAGATAAATGTGATGGAATATTATTGAGCCATAAGAAATGGTTTTGGAGACACCTAGGAAGGTGTCTACAAACTGATTCAGAGTGAAGTGAGCAGAACCAGAAGAACCAATTATACAATAACCTCCCAAAGACAAACAACTTTGAAAGTCTTAAGAACTCAGATGAGTGCAGTGACCAGCTGTGATTCCAAAGGATTGAAGATGAAGCATGTTATCTACCTCCTGACAGAGAGGTAACGGACTTAGGTTTCAGAATACAACATATTTTGGACACACTCAATATGGGAATTTGTTTTGCTTGACTACGCATATTTTAAAAACATGTTTCGTTTTTCTTAATGTGGGAGGAAGGCAAGTAGGAAGAAGGAAGGAAAAGGAAAGTAGAAATAGTGTTTCCCCAAAAAAGAAAGAGGAAAAAGAATAGAAAAGGGAGTCGCTGAAACATGCTTCTGAATTGCACAGAAAAAACCAAGGAAGGCCAGAAGGAATCACAGACAAGCAGAACAGCTTTGAAAGTAACATGTTTGAATTATTGTATACTTGAAAAAAGGAAATTGTGTATTATGGAGATTTACAGTTTCATAAACAACCCTCTTGTTCTCTTCTATTATGTATGTGGAAATGCTCATTTTAGTTGTTTTTGTTAAGTTCAGAGCAAAAAAACCCCATATGTAAAAGGATTAGGGTTTTTTTGTTGGGGGTGGGGGGACACTAGCAGCAGAGAGGACTGGGAAAGGCCCATGCAGAAGGGGCAGCTGAGCTAGGTCTTGAAGAAAACTTGGGATTTTAATAAGCAGAGTTGAGGACAGACCTACTAAATGAGAACCTAGAACACCAAGAATCTTTTTTTTAATAGTATTTTATTTTTTCCTATTACATGTAAAGACAGTTTTAACATTCATTTTTCATAAATGTTGGAGTTCCAAATGTTCTCCCTCTCTTCCTCTCCTCCCCCCCACTGCTGTGCTCACACAGTAAGCAATTTGCTATAGGTTTTATATATATACAATCATGTAAAACATTTCCATATAAGTCATGTTGTGAAAAAAGAAAAAGAAAAAAAGGAAAAAAAATATAAAAAAAATAAAGTGAACATGGTATGCTTTGATCTGCATTCAGACTCCATCAGTTTTTTCTCAGGATGAAACTCCAGTAATCTTGAATAGAGACAGGATCTGTCTCTGACAGTAATTTCATTGGTACGAGAAACTCCTTTCTCTAAAGTAAATCAGCATCTTCTTGTGCACAGAAAGGTTAAGTTATTTACCAAGGGCCACACAACTGGTATGCTTTAGAAGCAGGTATCGAACCCAGGTCTTCCTGGCTCTTAGGTCAGCTCCCTATCCCCTAGGCCATGCTGCCTGTCTTAGGGGGGTACCTAATTTTTCTGATTTAGTCAAAACCCATTGGACCATTACTAACAACTATAAAGTAATATATTTTTATACGAGAGACTTAGTTGTTCTGTGACCTCTGTGATTCTCTGGGCCCCAATTTCCTCAGCTGTAAAATGAGGGGCTTAGACAAAGCTGGACTTGGAGTTGGGTGGACCTGGGTTTAAACCCTGCCTCTGACATTCGCTAGTTCTGTTGCCATGGGTGAATCAGTTATTTGACTCTATAAAATGAAGATAATACACGTACTATCTACTTCATAGGATTGTTGTAAATTTAAATGAAATTATGCATATGAAGAGCTTAATAGGTTTTAAAATAAAGATATAAATGCCAGTTATTATTATAAAGTCTCTTCTAATACTAAACTTGTATAATTCTGGTATATAGACACATGTATCTTTACTAGACTTGCCATACAGCTTTTTAGCAAACATTCAACCCTATTGACGTCTGTTAAAGGAGCTGATTAGAAAGCTTCTTTCTGGTATTCTGTGTCATGCTAACATACATTGCAATCTAGTGAAATGATGCCATCTGCCCACAAAATCGCTTGATATGGTTGAGATTAAGTACATGTATACACAAAGAGGAAGACATAAGCCATACTCACAGCTGAATTTAGTTCAGGAAAAAAAAACCACTACACTTACAATTATGTTGGCAAATTAAAGAACCTGGGGGCCACCTGGTTCTATCTTTGAGACAAATACAAAACAAAAGAGTATGAAAAAATGTGGAGACTAAGTCAGAGCCATTTAAAATATCCCAGGCCAATATCTGACATTGTAGAGTTGACCACCTTGCCACTGTAAATGTATTAAAATTCGTTACGGTAGACAGAACCTGAACCTATAAACCATGCGGTGTGCTAACTGGCACCCTGAAGCGTGAGTCATTTTATTTGACTCTCAATAAATAGTTGCATATTCTAACAAATTACAGTACCTAAATATAAGATGGCCTCCCAGCTTCTCCAAGTGCACAAGTTACTCCTGGAGATCTGGCAAACAACCAGTGTAGCATGAAATCTGTAAAATGAGAGGCCTGGTCTAGAGGACATCTTATGTCCCTTCTAGCTCTAGCCTACCTCTGGGAAGGTTGTGAGCCCAGACTTTCCTCAGCCCACTTGGCAGTAAAGGCAGCAACTTGAATAAATAGCAACCGACATGTCTGCCAAGAGGAAGGGAGGAGCCCCTGCTTACCATCGCTGAGAACAAAGGTGGGGTTACTCCTCTTGTTCTTGCTACTGTCTCTTGCCCACGTTGCCCAAAATATGCTCTATCCTCAGGTGCTCCTGAATAAGAGTCCTGAGACTCTAGGCTCCATGGGATTCTAGGACGTAAATCATCACAATAAGCCAATGTTGTTGGGCTAAGAGAGTCAGAGAACAATGCTGGGTTGTGGGAGGCCGCTTTGGTCTATACACTTAGTATAATACAAGAAGTGCATCCTTCCCACCCCCATCCGAGTGTAGAATAAGCAACTTGCCCCTTGAGACCAATATCTGACCTTAATTACTAAGTATACTCAGGGGGACTGACTCTTCTGCAAGATGATTGGAGCTGCAACCTTAAAATCTCAAGATCATTGACAGCTGTAACAACATAGAGAGCAACAATGGGTAGCTGAAGCTCTGAGTCAGAGGTAGGGAACCTGTGGCCTTGAGACCACATGTGGCCCTCTAGGTCCTCAAGTGTGGGCCCTTTGACTAAATGCAAACTTCAGAGAACAAATCCTCAAGGCTGCAGCTTCTCTACCCCTGCTCTAGGTTTTAGATGGCTTGAGCAAGCAGCCCTGTGGGTAGATGGGATGGCAAATAACTGAATGATAAAACCTATTAGTTATATGTTGAATTTTCTAAGAAGAAAGGTGAATAGCGACAGAGTGGATATAGCATTCTTCTATATTCTATTCTTATTTTTCAGTGAAGAGTAAAAATCTTAGTTTTGAAAATAGAGAAAATTAATAAAAATAGGATGGAGAGACCTCACTAAATATCCCCTGCTCAGAGCAGCTTGGTGGTCCAGCAAATAAAGTGCTGGCCCTGAGTCAAGAAGACCTGAATTCAAATGTGTCTTCAGACACTTACTAGTTGTGTGACCCTGGGAAAGTCACTTAACTCTGCCTCAGTTTCCTCATCTGTAAAAATAAGCTGGAGTAAGAAATGGCAAACCACTCCAGTATCTCTGCCAAGAAAACCCCAAATGGGGTCAAGAAGATTTGGACATGACTAAAAGTGACTAAACAACAAAAACCCCCTCTGAGTTGAAGAGCTGGGGCAATGTTTCTTGAAATAATTTGTCCATGGAAGCCTTTAGTACCTGAAATAATAATTCATGCTTACATGGTTTCTTAAAGCATACAAAGTACTTTTCTTGCAATGACTATAAGGTAAAATATTAAGTGTAAGCATTATCACCCTCTCTTTACAGAAAATGACACTCAGATTTATATATGGTCATATAGCTAAGAGTCAGAGGTAGATGGTACAATGGAAAGAGCACTGGTTCTGGGGTATGAATTCAAATCCTACCTCTGGCATTTAATAATTATGTGACCTTGGGTAAATCACTTAACTACCCTGGGCCTCAGTTTCTGAATCTGTAAAATGAAGGATAAAATAAATATGGTTTCTACTTTTGCAACATCTCCCATATATGTATAAGTCCCTTCTCATCACTCACAAAGCTACCACCCTAATTCCGGCTATCACTTCTTCACACAACTTTCAGCGAGACTATTAGAATAATTTTTTATTTAGTTTCTTTCTTATTTATTTTTTGGTTGGCTATATTGAGTTCTGAGAGGGGAAAGTTGAGGTTCCCCACTAGTATAGTTTTGCTGTCTATTTCTTTCTGTAACTCACTTAATTTCTCCTTTAAGAATTTAGATGCTATAAGAGATGATGAACAGGCTGACTTCAGAAAAACCTGGAAAGAGTTGTATGGTCTGATGCTGAGTAAAGTGAATAGATCCAAGAGAACGTTGTACATAATAACAGCCATGTTGTGTGATGACTAATATTGATAAACTTAACCCTTCTCAGCAATATAAGGATCTAAGACATCTCCAGCGGCCTAGTGATAGAAAATGCTATCCACATCCAAAGAAAGAACTATGGAAGTTGAATCGCTATCTTTTTTTTTCTCTTCTGTTGTGTTTTGTTTCCTCTTTCTGATGGTTCCTCCTATTGGTTTTGATTTTTACTTACAACTTCACTAATGTGAAAATATGTTTAATAGGAACGTAAATGTATAGCCTATATCAGATTGTGCATTGTTTTGGGGAGGGAGGTGGGGAGGAAGGGGGAGGAAAATTTTAAACTCAAAAGCATATGGAAGTGATTGTTAATAAATCAAAATAAATTAATAAAATTTAAAAAAAAGAATTTAGATGCTATACTGCTTGGTACATATATGTTTAGTATTGCTATTGCTTCATTGCCTATGGTACCTTTTTAGCAAGGTGTAGTTTCCTTTCTTATCTCTTTTAACTAGATCTATTTTTCCTTTTACTTTGAAATCAGCATTGCTCCCCTTGATTTTTTTTTAACTTCAGCTGAAGCATAATAGCTTCTGCTCCAGCTCCTTACCTTTACCCTGTGTGTATCTCTTTGCTTCAAGTGTGTTTCTTGTAAATAACATATTGTAGGATTCTGTTTTTTGATCCACTCTGCTGTCTGATTCCATTTTATGGGAGAGTTCATCCCATTTGCATTACAGTTATGACTACTACCTGTGTATAGAATAGCTTTCTAATTGATCTCCCAGCCTCAGGTCCTTTCCCACTCCAATCTATTGACTAATCAGCTGCCAAAGTGATTTTTCTAAAGGTTAGATTTGACCATGTCACGTCTTAATCAGTAAACTCCAGTGGTACTCTGTGACCTTCAGGATCAAATATAAAATCCTCTCTTTGGCATTTAAACGTCTTCACTACCCAGCCTATTCCTGCCTTTTCAGGATTTTTACACTCAACTCCCCTTGATACAAATTATAATCCAGCTGCACTGGACTACTTGTTGTTTCTTGCACATGATCCTTCATCTCTGGCCTCCATGCCTTTGCCATAGCTGTATTCCTCACCTGGCATGTTCCCCGTCCTCCTCAACTCTGTGTCTTAGCTTCCCAGGCTTCCTTCAAGATCCAGCTCAAACCTTACCTTTTTCAGGAGGCCTTTCCTGGTCCCCATCCCCCCTCTTAGGCTGCTAGTTCAGAGATTTCTTTCCATTTTCTCTCTATTTATCTTCTATGTACCTAATTATTTACATGCCTCCCCTATTAGAATATAAACTTCTTGATGGCAAGTGCTGTCTTTTTTCTTTCTTTATTTTTTTTTGTTCATTCTAAAAACTTAATTACAGCCATGTAATTTTTTACTCTTGCATTTTCTCAATAGTTTCTTCCTTATATTTGCCCTTTTCCTTTCCTACTTGGCCAGATTTGGCTTTTCTCTCAAGGATCTTTTTGCGATCTTTGTCCAGTTTTAGCCTTGTGATAACCACCTTGCTGGGATGAACGCCCACACGGACAGTTGTACCATTAGCTTTCTCCTGCAGCACACGCTTAATGTAGATCACATATTTCTTTCTGTAAACCTGAACTACCTTGCCAATTTGCTGTCCTTTGTAGTGTCCTCAAACAACCTGGACTTCATCATCTTTTCAAATGGGCATGGAGCGGACATTGTACTTCTGTCTCAACTCCTTAGAAAGAGGAGAAGACATAATTTTCCTCTATATGTGGGAAGGGGCATTGAAATGCCTCTTGTGGTTCTTGCTTCGGTCAGAGGTCACAAAGGGATTGAACTTCATTTTGACCTTGGAGCCACCAAGGAAGAGAAGACTTTTCTTTCTTTATATCCCCAGAGTTAGCACAGTGCTTGGCATATAATAAATGCTTTTTAACTGAATTAGATTTATGATCCCATGATTGGCACTCTAATTCATATTCTTTCCACTACATTTTGCTTCCTCAAATATACTGATAACTCACTCTGCAAATGCTATTCTGGGGTATCTGGAAGTATTTCATATCACCCCCTGCCCCAAGACATCTTGGGGTTGGGAATACTTTGGACCATAATAGCAGAAATCAAGCCTATTTTCATACTGAAAAATTGCCACACAACAAATTACACAATCACAGAATTTCAGAGTTGGAAGGAATTGTGACAGTTACCTAGTCCAACCCTAACCAGGAAAAGATGCTTAGCTAAAACACCCTGACAGCCAGCCATCTTCTCTTGCTTGCAGACCCTCTGAGAGGGAGAAACCACTGCCTCCTCAGACCTCCCAATCTGGCTCTGTTTGCTATGAAGTGTTTTTCATTTTTTTTCTTAAATAATTTATAATTTATTTTTAGTTTTCAACATTCACTTTCATTAGAGTTTGAGTTTTGAATTTTCTCCCCCACCTTCTCCCCCCTCCCCAAAATGGCATGTAATCTGATATAGGGTTTTTCTTTTTCCCTTTTAAATTTATTTATTTTATTCTGAACTTAAGAAACAAAACAAGCAATGTAGCCAAAGTCAGAAAATTGGGGGAAAATTTTATAGAGAGTTTCTTAGACAAAGAATGTATTTTCCTGTTGACACCAGGCCTATATTTGTCTCTTCACCATTTCCACCCTTTGCTCCTGTGTGTCCTCCAAGACCGTGCAGAGCAAGGTTAATCTCTCTTCATCATGAGGGACTTTTAAGTATTTGAAGAAAACTAGAATGTCCCTCTCTCTTCAGTCTTCTCTGAGGTTGTATTCTCCAGGCTAAACACACCCACCTACTTCCTTCAGCAGATACTCAAAATCAGAGATGAACACACACCCATAGCACTCCTGAGCATGGCTAGAACCAAACTGAAATGTAATTGGGAAACATTTTACAAAATAAACACAGATACAATTAAACATAGGGAATATTGCATTTTAAAACTAAGTCAATGTGTGGCCAGTAGGGATCCTTAACGGAAGAATCAGTGGTTCCCATTTCTGTTGGAATTTGACAACACTGCTCAAATGGATCTTTAAAAATTAATTTATTTATTTTTAGTTTTCAATAATTATTTCCACAAGCTTTTGAGTTTTAAATTTTCTTCCCTTCCTTCCCTGCCTCCCTCCCCAAGACAGCATGCAATCTGATATAGGCTCTATATATATATTCGTCTTAAACATATTTTCACATTAGCCTCAAATGGATTTTTGATAGGTATATGCATAACATGATATTTAATGTTTTACAGTGAAAAATATTACACCCAGTTGAACACAAGGACTATAGAACTCAGCTTGGGAAATATTGCTCTCATTTTCTTTCAAGTCAAGTACCTTATTTGTCCCTCTGCTAACTGAAAGTACCAAAAAAAAAAAAAGAGAGAGACATTGACAAGTCTTTAGGGATTTTCCCCCAAAGGGAGCATAGAATTATAGATTTTGAGACAGACAAGGCCTTAGAGGTCATTGACTCATCGGGTCATAGAATCAGAGATTTAGAGCTGAAAGAGACCTTAGAGGTCATAGTTTTTAGATGAAGAAACTGATATTAAGAGAGTCACTTGGAATAAAAGAAAGAATAAGCATTCATTAAGTACCTACTATGTACCAGGCACGTGTTAAGTACTTTATTACAAGCATTATCTCATTTTAGTCCTCATAACAAACCTAGTCCACATTTTACAGTTGAGGAAACTGAGGCAGACAGAGGTAAATTGACTTGCTTGGGGTGTCTGAGGCAAAATTTGAACACAGGTCTTCTTGATTTCAAGTTCAGCACTGTTCCTGATTACTACACTGGGATGTTTCTCAAACCAACTCCTTCATTTTGCAGATGAGGAAACTGAGGCACAGACTCAGGTAAAGCAACTTGCCCAAGTTCACATAATAGTAAATGGCTGAGATGAGATTTGACCCCAAATCCATCTCTCTTTTCACGGAGCCACATTTCTTCCTATGTTTTAAAAAAGTTGGAATAGTAAACGTGAAATGTTTAGCATTTCATCTCTTCACATGCATGACTTTGATGTGGACATAATTCAAAGACTAAGGCATATTCCACTAGGGATAAAAGTACTTTAGGGGAAACAAAGTATTTCAGGAATTTTAAACATTTTTGTTAGTAATACAAGGTGAAATAGGGCCCCTGAATCTAATGAGCAAGACAAGTATATATATATATAGTGAGCAAAATTCTCTGAAAATAAAAACGGTATTTGTGCTGTGTTGCAAGCTAGGCATTTCCTTAATGTTCAAATTTTTGTCAAGGCAGTTCTGAGAATGAATTTTTTATCTTCCCCTAAATCCCACGGTTGTGGTAACTCTTTTCTACCAGCTGAATCAGTCTTGTTTCAAGAATGTGGTCACAATATGTATGCATTTTATTGAATCTCTTATACAGTCCCCAAATGTATTTTCTTGCCAGGAGAGAAGGAATTTATCTGATCAACAAACTCCCCTTTCTTATCTGGCTGGGAGAGGCCACCTTTTAAACAGAAGGCATTGTTTTATACTCACAGTGGCATTTGTGGCACCTGGACCTATGCCTCACCTATGCTGGAAAAGTATAATGACCTCACCTGTCAACCCATCACAAGCATTTATCAAGTTTTTACTTACAAAGACAAAAGTGAAAATAGTCTCTGCATAGAAAAAACATGCAATGGGAAGCTATAATGGGGGAAATTATACACATATATACATATGCACATACATATACATATATGTACATATATATATACACACATGGAGATAGATATAGATGTGGATATAGATATAGATATATAGTGACTGATTCCGAACTTCCCCTTCTGGAGTAAGGTTGGTTATAACTTCCCCCTCAGGGTCCTAGAGTTTAACCAATTATAACCAATCACTATCAATTTACTGTTCCAAAGAGATATTGATTGCAAAAATATAGCAAGTAGTAGGTGGTATAGTAGGTTATCAATTATCAATCAGTTAATCAATTCATATCAATGGACTTGTTTCAGGAAGATCTGAGTCTGAATTCTACCTCAGACACTTAACTACTTATGTGACCCTGGGCAAGTCACTTAACTTGTCTTAGTTGTCTCATCTGTCAAATGCATATAATAATAGCATCTACCTACCTAGATCCTTGTGAAGTTCAAGTGAGATAACACATTTAAAGGGCTTTGCAAAACTTAAAGTTTTCTAGAAATTATTATTATTATTAATATAATTATTATTGATCATCATTATCATTATAGTTACTACAAACATTTCTCCCTAGTACCTAGGGGCACACCCATCTCTCTCCCTCCCTTTCCCAACCACCTTGATCTTGAAGGAGATTGTGTTCAAACTTAGTGCAGTCTCTACACAGCTTTTGCTCCAGCAAGTGCATTTCAAAGTGTAATATGGCTGATAGATGGATGAGTCCTCATCTCAGCTACCTTTGGGCTTGGCTGGTCATAAAACCAGGTATCGATTTCACTCCAGGACATCTTGGTGGCTTATTCTTCTGGTCTTCTGAAGTTCATGAGGTCATAGCTATCTTCAAATTCTTTCTCCTAAAACATGAAAACCTTCTGCAATGAGGCAGAAGACAGAGGACAGTATTCATGGGCCACATGTTGGCCTGAGACCTCTCTTCTTAAGCATTGTCTTATCAGAAACAACTGGGTGGGATAAAAACATACCAAGGACCTAAGCCCTGGCTGACTAGTACCTTTTGAACATATCTCAAGTCTGGCTACATACGCAATCAAAAAGCCTCCTCTTCACCATGTGGTTAGTGAATTAGGATCAATTATAGAATATCTGTGGATGACCAAGACCGTGTGGTGATTGTGTCATCAGAGCACAAAGTGCACGTTCAGTGGCCAGTGTCTTCATATCTACCATAAATACATATGTATGTATATGCATATGTATATACATACATACAAACATACATACATACAAAGCAGATTTAAGGCAGCCTTAGAGGGGAAGGCACTAGTAGCTGAGGGGAGTCAGGAACAGCCTCATTTAGTAAGTATCATCAGAACCTGGAAGGTTTCTTGAAGAAAACTCAGAATTCAAAGAGACAGAGGTGAAGAGGGGGACTATGCTAGGCACGGGTGACAGCCAGTACAAAGGGATGGAGACGGGTGATGGAGGAACATTAAGTAGGATAATATTTCTCAACATAGAATACATGGAATGAATGAACAAGTGAATGAGAAAGGATTTACCCCCTTACAATGTTCTAGGCACTGTGCTAAGCACTAGAGACACAAACATAAGTAAATAAGACAGTACCTGCCCTTAAGGAGCTTACATCTTAATAGAGAAAGTCAACACATAAAGGGAGTTAGAATAGGGAGAGGAATTTGGAAAAAGCCAGTATTTAGTATGGTGGCCTGGTCTCAGGCAAAATTAGAAAGTTAATGTATCACAGCTTAGGATCCCAGGGACAGAGTCTGAGTTCTGGTGGGAGAGGGATAAGGAATATGGCCAGCATGCAGGTGGCATTGTCTGGAAATGGCCGGCCAGTGATGCAGCAGCCTGGTTCCAGGAGAGATAACTCACTTATCCAAACCCAGGGTCCCTGTGTAAGGAGGATCTAAAGAAGAAAAGGCCAGGTTGTGAAGAGGTTTAAATGTCAGAGGAGTTTATATTTTATCCTAAAGGTAATAGAGAGCCACTGGAGTTTATTGAGTAAGTGGGTGACATGGTCAGAACTACTGTTTAGGAAAATCACTTGGACAGCTGTGTGGAAGAAAGATTGGAGTAGGTAGAGACTTGACTCAGGAAGACCAATTGTCACCAGAGAAGCACAGATTACATTAGTGGATTATAAGGGAAATAGAAACTTTCAAATTAATGGCCTCATATGTTCCTTTCCTTTGCCAAATCTAAGGTTCATGCTCTGGAATTTGAAGTTCACTTCATTTTTTCTTGAGAATCTTAAAAAGGAAGTATGTCATAGTAGAGAGAAAAATGACTTTAGAGTCAGAACAACTCAGGCTAAATTCTGGCTACTGAAATACAAGGTTATATGATTATAGGAAAGTCACTTAACCTCCCAATGCCCTAGGCTAGTGATGTCAAACTCAAATAGAAACAAGGGCCCCTAGTCTATATATGAGAATCCCTGTGGGTAGCATATTAAATTAGTCTCAAAATGTAATGTCATGTATGTTTTACTGTATTTTTATTTATTTTGTTAAATATTTCCCTGTTACATTTTAGTCTGGTTTGGCTGCCCTGAGGAATGTTGTGGATGGTATTTGGCCCCCAGGTCACGTGTGTGATGCCTCTGCCCTAGATCAGTGGTCTCCAAAGTGGATCCATGGCACCACACCAAAGGGACTGTTTGCTCCCAAAGGCTGGGGGAACTAACGAATCACAGAGGGGGGAAATGGTTCCCTTCAACCCTCTCCTACAGTGAATTGTAAGCTCGTCTCTGACACAACTACATAGTCCAGAGTCCTCCACTCAGCAACTTCTTTGATTGCTCTTCCATGGCTGTACCAGTGTGGGCCCTTCAAGGCAAGAAAGACCTAACCCAACATAGTCATCACCCACATCTGCACAAGAAAAGTCCCTGCCCCTCAACCCCTAGCATTCCTATATCCTGCCTTCCATCGCCATTAATAAGGCTTCCCAAGGATCTGTCCTCTGCTTTCATCTCTTCTTTCTCTGTACTGTCTCATTTGGTGATCTTATTAGCTCCCATAGGTTTAGTTATCATCTCTATCAGAATGACTTCAATATATATATAATATACATGTATATATACATACACATACACATGCGTGTATGTGTATATATATGTATAAACACACAGCACAATGTGTGCATGACGAGTCATATGAATATATTGTAAGACACATCGATACACACGTGTGTTCATATGTGCACATGTTTCACTATATATCCACCCCAATATCTTTCCTACGCCAATGGGAGCCAGCACATAACATCATGAGACTGGCGCATAATAAGCACTTAATAAGTACATGTTGACTGACTGGCTGTCTTGAGTTCTAGTCCTATGTCATGAACTGTCTGTTGGATATTTAGGTGTTGAAACTCAACAGGTCCAAAATAGAGCTCTTTGCTTTTCTCCCCAAACCTGTTCCTCTTCTGAACTTCCTGATTTCTACTGTGGATACTACCATTCTTCTCATGATCTAGGTTCTCAATCTTGGCTTTATCCCTGACTCTTAACTTTTTTCTTAAATCTCCATATCCAATTCTTGTTGTTTTGTTTTGTTTTGTTTTTTCTTTTGGCTAGGCAATGAGGGGAAGTGACTTGCCCAGGGTCACATAGCTAGTATGTGTTATGTGTCTGAGGCCGGATTTGAACTCAGGTCCTCCTGAATCCAAGGCCGGTGCTCTATCCACTGTGCCATCTAGCTGCCCCCATATCCAATTCTTTACCAAGAAAGTCAATCTCCCTCTATATTATTTCTCACATATCTCCCCTTCTCTCTTCTTAACCGCCCACCAGCCTACCGCAGTCTCATCACCTCTCACCTGGACAGTCTCCTCATTGATTTTCCTGTCTCAAGCCTCTCTTTCACTTCAATCTGTCCATCCTCTACAAAGCCTCAAAAGTGACTTTCTAAGACTTTACCTCCAGGGAGCAGCTAGGTGGTGCAGTGGATAGAGCTCTAGCCCTGGAGTCAGGAGGACCTGAGTTCCAATCTGAACTCAGACAAATAAGACTTACTAGCTACGTGACCCTGGGCAAATCGCTTAACCCCATTGCCTAGCCAAAAAAAAAAAAAGAGAGAGTTTACCTCTAGTCATATCAAGCCCCTACTTTAGAAAGTCTAGTGGCTCCCTATTTACTTTAGGATCAAATATAACTTTATCTTTAACTCATACTTTAAAATTTCATTTTTGTATAGGTCTTATAATGGACACAATGATTGATATAGTGGTACATGTATATAATTTGCGAATAAATTCACATAGATGAGGTGTATGGGAACTACTGTATTTTATTTTTTTCTGATAGGGACATGGTGTGATCAAAAAAGTTTAGAGACTACTGACCTGGACAGCTCTCTAAAATGCTAAGTTGCAGAACAGTTGTCAAAAATCCAGACTTTAAAAAAAAATGTTTCCCCCACTGAATTAGGGCTCCTTCATAAGATCCATAAGAAGTATAATTCCTTCTAAGCAACAGATTGGATGAATTTTTTCCCCTTCAAATTAATATAAAACCTCAACTACAATTCTGATCTAGGAGATAAACAATGAAGCCTTGCACCTGAAAATCAAATAGAAAAAAAAAGATGTTATATGGCCCCTCCCTGCTGTTGCATCAGTCCTATTTACAAGAGCCTATGAGGGCATGGAGACAGCCCCAGGTAGAGCTATTTTAAAGACAGGTAGAAAAAGCAGAGACTTTTGTGTCAGGGGAACTCTCCTTAAATCCTTGCTTTGCTACCTCATACCTTATTTCCCATCTCTCTGCCAGTTTCCTCATTTGTATAAACAGGAGGTTGTACAAATGATCTCTAAGGTTCCTTCTAGCTTTAAATCCCATGGTGCGAAAGAAAGAAAGAAAGAAAGAAAGAAAGAAAGAAAGAAAGAAAGAAAGAAAGAAAGAAAAAGAAAAGAAGGAAGGAAGGAAGGAAAGAGAAAAAGAAAGAAAGAAAGAAAGAAAGAAAGAAAGAAAGAAAGAAAGAAAGAAAGAAAGAAAGAAAGAAAGAAAGAGAAAGAAAATGTCACATGTACTTTGTACTTCTCCAATTATCTGATCTCAAAGCCTTCTTCTTAAGCACTAATCATCTTCTAATCTGTATCACGGTTATCTGTGCACAAGCTTAACTGCCCCTACTTGATTTTAAGCTCCTCGAGGGCTAAGACTCTGGTCTTATTTATCTCTACATCTGCCTTAGTGACTAGCATGGCACATTATCCATAGTAGGCACAAAAATGTTTGTTGAATGAATGAATTTCTAACGAAATGCTGGCTACGTGGTGACATCATTCTAATGACATGAACTTTTTTTTTGTTTCCTTCTTTAAATTGGTCATATACCTCAGGAAACTGATGATCTATACTGTGTCCGTGTGTGTGTGTGTGTGTGTGTGTGTGTGTGTGTGTGTGTGTGTGTGTGTGTGTGTATGTGTTGTCTGGACTTGCAAAATGAAATATATATATATACCAAAGCTGAGAAGTAGAGGGAAATTATTTTTTCCTTCAAGATTTAGGTTACTTAATCCCTGTGTGACCTTGGGCAAATCACCTAGTTTCCCTTGACTTCAGCTGCCTGATCTTTAAAATGAGAGGGTTGAACTAGATGCCTGTGAGGCACCAAAACATTCTATGATCCTTTTGGGGTGAGGGGGTGGGGGTTGGGTAAAACCTCTACAATGAAACAAGTTGCTTACAAAACTGCAGCCATTACACTGAGCTTTCAGATATAATAGATTAATTCTGTCCATGAATTCACCTCTTGCAACTCAGCATTTTCGGAGCATTGCCTTTGAATACTACTATCAGTAATATAGCAATTATTTCTATTAAAAGTTGCATAAGAAGATGTCTTTCCAAACCATGCAAACGTTGGTCCTTGGGGTTGTTATTCCCCAAGAACCCAGGGACTTTGTTATTACCTCTTGACCCATCCCTGTTTCCCACTGCTCCATAAGCAGTATCCACTTTACATTGGGGACTAAGGATGAAGGATTGTGTTCTCTTCCCAAGCACTGGAGCATAGGTCTTGTTGGGTAAGTCATTTGGATTAGTCTACAGAACGTCCCATGCTTTGGCTGTCTCACAAGTTTCTGTTCCACAATCTCATATGAGAAACAAATTTAGGCTTAGATAATTCTGTTTGGAATCTTCCCAAAGAACAGGAAAGTGTTTACAAGTACAGTCTTCAAGGAAGGTAAAGTAAAAATTAGGCTGTGTAGAACGGTTACAGGGAAATGAAGCTACCCACTGACTCATACTTTTGCCAGTCTATAAAGCTCTGCCACACAGACAGCCATGATCCATGTGCCCTGGCAGGGTAACGCCACATCATGAATCATGTATGCAAACAGGGGTGAGTAACAAAAATAAGGCAGCTTATTACCCTGTGACACGCGACAGTCTCATTTCAAAACAAACCATCATCCATTCAGTGCAGATTGTTTTCCACCGAGGCCTTCCTTGACTCTCCTGACTCAGCTGACCTGCCTCCTTTGTTTCTGATTTATTGATTTGGAGAACTTTTAAACCACTCCTTTGTGTTTCACAATCCCAAATTGACTCTGGCGGAGCATGCTGGGGCAAGCAGAAGAAAAGCAGCTGTCTTATTCAGCCAGTTTTTTTTTTTACAAAAACCCAAAATCCTGAAAGAACAGAATTAGGAATTGAAAGCCTAGACATTGGTTGTATTCCCTCATCTCCATTTTCAGTCAGTTTTGTTGAAATGAAAGATTTAAATGAAATCGATTTGGAAATGTAAGACTTGAAAGGAAGATAGTTTGATAACTTTAGAAATTGATTTTTTTTTTTTATCATAGTCAATGTTCCTTCCTAATTCTTTTGTTTCCAGTAAACAGTCTATTCTGCAACTCATTTGTTTTGTGAGTCTGGATCTCAGTTTCTTCATATATAAAAAAAGGGGAAGCCCACATTTATTAAGTGCCTATCATGTGCCAGGCATTGTGCCAAGTATTTTACAAATGTGATCTTACTTTATCCTCACAACACTCCTGGGAAATAGGTGCTATTTTTGTTTCCATTTTATAGTTGAGGAAACTAAGGTTGAGATTTGCCCAGGGTCACACAGCTATTAAGTGTCAGACTCCAAATCTGAACTCAGGACTTCCTGATTCTGAGCCTAGTGCTCTATTATTCACTATGCTGCCTCAGTGCCAAGAGGCTTGGTTTTAGATGAGTTCTTCCAGCTTTATAATTCTGTGATCATGTTATAAAGGCAACAAAGTATATAGTCCAGATATTGGTAAACAGGGTTTAATGTTATAATCAAATGAAACCTACAACAAAGTTAATTTGACATATTTAATGATACACACATTATTAAACTTCTTGGTAATTAGGCAAAATGGTAAATAGTTAATATAAATGCTGTAACTTGTATTGTTTTTACACAAACAAACCAAATATTTCTGGGAGCATCTGAGGACTGGAGTGGAGGCCAAAGGTAAAATGGAGAGAATGATAGAATCAAACAAAGCAGGAAACTGATGTCCCTCTAAAGACTAACAACTTATGGGGTGATAATTATCTCTTTTTCCCTACCCCTTTTGCACATCCACAACTTGAATGTCTCTCCCAGGACCTCCCAAACTTGTGCCCTCTTACAGGTGTTGGGAACTAGAACTGAATGAATGCTAGGATTTGTGTTTTGTCTCAAGGAGTAACACCTGACAGAGAGAGAGAGACAGAGACAGAGAGAAACAGAGGGAGAGGGAGAGAGGTGGGGGTTATAGATAATCCTTTCCATGTCTCCCCCTAACAAGCAGACTTATAGGTAAGCACAATAAGCTCAATGGTGTGATTAAAAGGAAGATTCAGTCTATCACGATTTTAAGGAGCAAAGATATGGCTAGAGTCATTTTAAGATAACTACAGGGTTTATTAATAGCATAGGGAGCTCTGATGGAAAACACTCTCTCGAAAAGGAAACATGTGCTTCTGCCTCACTGTTACCCAAGCTGGGTCCCAGTCTGGTCAGGCTTTGGGAAATGAAGCCATATCCATAACTCATTGCAGACAATTCCCTTGATCCATAGCAAGGTCCTTTCTGAGCCTTTTAGGCATTGTAAGGTTTTAAACTAAAGTAGACAAAGGGAACCAAGACCTTTTACAAATGCACCAATCCAGTTTAAGCAGGCCTTTGAATACACCAATCATGAGTAGATTAGATAAGGATAAACACAAGGGTTGGTAGAATTCCTTTGGTTAGGAGCTGCACTAATTAATTCATCAGGCATTCTAGCTATCTCTATCTATGGAGCCTCCTCTGGGGGTGGGGGAAGGAGCCTGGTCTAATCAGCCTGTACCAGGCCTCCCTAATGTATGTAAAACGTAGCATAAATCTTAAAGTGCTTTATAACTATCACCTATGATTAGTTCTACATAATACTTTGACTACTGACCCTTTTCCATTCCCTAAACCAGGGGTGGGGAATATGTGGCCTAAACTCTAGCGTAGGCCCTCATCATCGCACGTCTAGTTGTTAATCCAAACTGGCTTCCCTAATTCCAGGCTTCTTTTCCTTTTGATGCATCTTTGCCAGATGAATCATTTTAAAACACTATCAGTTTCCTTATTTTCTGGCACATCAAGAAACACAATGGCTGTATGATTATAGATAAGTCACTTAACCTCCTGATGCCCTAGGCCAGTGATAAGAATAGGAAGACTTTTATGAACTGATATAGAGTGAACTGGGCAGAACCAGGACAATTTACACTAACACTGATCATTGCAATCACCAATCATGCCTTCAGAAAGCTGATGATGAAGCACATCTCTTATCTCCTCCCTCATCGAGGTGATGGAATGAGTCATACGTTTTTGGTAGTAGACACTACATTAATTTGTTTTCATGACTACATTTATTTATTGCAAGGAAAACTTTGAGGTGTGGGGCATGAAGAATGAGTTAGTTAATGAGAAATGATAAAGATTGAAAAAAGAAAGAAAAGAGCATGAAACTTTAAAAATACACAGAAGAAATGGATAAGTGGTGATATTGTCACTACCTGTTAAATTTGATATAGAGACAGGGGCTAGATGGGTGATTTCACTGTAATAGGGAGAGGAAACTTCTTCTACCAGGCAGATTGGTACCTCCCTGCAGCTTATCTTTGTAGAGTGCTTCCTAGAGTATGAAAAAGTTGAGTGACCTGTCCAGGGGACTTGAACTCAGGTGTTCCTAGCTCTAAGGCCCATTCTTTGTCCACTATGCCATGCATGTTGCTTCTCTATATGAATAAGACATACTCAATAAACAAATGTTTAACGAAATTTGAATAGTACTTGGTTTAATTTTTTTTCCCTATAGTTAAATGGATAGAACATCAAGATTAGTCAATGTGTGTGTGTGTGTGTGTGTGTGTGTGTGTGTGTGTGTGTGTGTGTGAGAGAGAGAGAGAGAGAGAGAGAGAGAGAGAGAACTACAGACCTGGCCAATGAGACCTCCATCTTAAAAGTATGTGCAGGGTATTATCCCTGCTGGAACACTGAAGAGTCATGATGGAAGGGTCCTGGCCCCTGATTTGGAGCATGTGCAAACATTCTATCACTGATTATGTTCTGCTCACCAGGGAGTAACATGATGGACTGATGATATTTCAGAGCTGGATTTGAGGTGCTTTCAAAAGGCCCTAGTACATGCCAGAGTCAGCCCTGTGATATGGTGCTTTCTTTGATTTTGGTGTGGGTGAGGGAGATTTGCTTTAAGCCTCCTAATGGGGGAGAGACCGCAGACCCTCCTTACCCATTCCAACAATTGAGTCCCTATTATTTGTTTCTTTGTATTTGTTCTTTCCTGCTTTTCCTTGATGGAGAATTGGAGATGGCTATAACCTTGTGAGCTTCAAAAGGCAGAAATAGCAAGAGGTCGAGAAGCCAGAGTCCATACTGTATTTTGTGGCCAGCAGTGAGGAGCAAAATCTCAAATGACCTTTTTGATCCATTATAGATGGAAGGCAACCAGGAGGGAACAACTTATCCATCAACTATGCTACATTCAGAAGTGATCTTGGTGGGATGAATATTCAAAGCAGCCATGTAAACTCTTAACCTACTCTCCTCAATGACTGTGAGGTGGTATAGGGTAGAGCGTGCTCAGTTTATGGGGGAAATTGTTCACAACTTCTGTTATTACTATATCTTTACAGTAAAAATCCCTTTGTAAAAAGTAATTGATGTTAATTGGTTAAATGAAAATGGGGCAATAATCACTGTGATTATTGTAATGAGAAGAACACATCAGAATAGGGCTGAAGCCAACACCATTAGGGGAGATAACAGAGATAACTGTAGTAATACCTTAGTCTCCCTCAAAGTATTCAAAGAAGAAGAAGCACATTGGTTAGACTCTCTCTGAAAGATTTAGGGGAAGAAATGGCCAAGAATAACACAAAATGGGTAAGCATGGATGGAAAATTTGTGTCAATGAAGGAATCACAGAATTTTTGAGATAAAAGGGACCATAGAAACCATCTATTTCAAACAACACTTCTCCCCAAAAGAGTCCCTTCTACAATATACCTGAAGAATGGCCATCTGGTGTCTATATGATAACCTCCAAGGCTGACCATTTCCCTAGGATAGCTGAAATAATGATCATGATAATAATAGCTAGCATTTTTATAGCACTTTAAGGTTTGCAAAATGCTTTACAAACATTTTATTTTATTCTCATAACTCTCAAAGGTAGGGATTATTATTATCTCCATTTTATCAATAAGTAAACTGAGACAGATAGATGTTAAGTGACTTACCCAGTGTCACACGGCTAGTTAATGTCTAAGGTTAAATTTGAATGCAGCCCTTCCTGAATCCAGGTTCATCCACCAGCTAGCTGCCACACAGATCTGTTGTTTGGAACCAAACAGAACAAGTATGATCCTTTTTCCACATGACAGACTTTTATATACTTGAAGACAATTGTCATTTCCCCTGAGTCCTTTCTTCTGTAGTTCTTTAAATTATTCATCATATAGCATAGATTCATGGCCCTTCACCATTCTGGTTGCTTTCCTTTGGACACCCTTTAGTTTATCAACATCCTTTCTAAACAGTGTGCCCAAAATTTGACAGAATATTCCAGATGAGGGAATCTGGGGTTCAGTGGAGTGAAATTATTGCCTCCTATTCCTAGAAGTGTAGCCCTCCTAAAGTAGGCCAAGTTCCCATTAGTTTTTTTGTTTTTGTTTTTAACTTCTATATCATGCCATTGAGGTATACTGAGTTTGTAGTCCACTAAGTCCCTGAGATTTTTTCAGAAAAATTGCTGTCTAATCATGTTTTCGCTACTTTGTTCTTGTGGTTTTGATTGCTTGATCTTATATGTAAGATTTTACATTTAACCTGATTTTATCTTTTATCTCTATTTATATCTTTTAGGTTCAAACCCATTTTCTAGACTATCAGAATATTTTTCTGATTTTGATTCTGCCATCCACCAAGTTAGTTCTCCCTCTTAGCCTTCCATCAGCTGCAGATTTTATAAGCCTCTGTATACCTTCATCCAAATCACTGATAAAAAAAAACGTCAAAAGCAAAGGGCTAAGCCTAGATCCTTGGGGCTCTCCACTGGAGACCTCCTGACAATTTACATTAAACCTGCCCTTTGAGTTTGTCATTCCGACCAATTCTGAATCATCAAATCCTACGTAACCTGAATCTCTTCATTCTTTGTACAAGAGTAGAATTTGATACCCTATCAAATACCTTGCTGACATGTAGGTAAGCATCTACACCATTCCCCTGATGTACTAGTTTAGTAACTCTGTCAAAAAAAGGAAAAAAAAGATTATTCTGGAATGAGCTGTTCTTGAAGAATCTAGGATAGTTTGTTTTGATCATTGCTTCCTTTTCTAGATGTCCACTAACCGTTTCTTTAGTAATTTGTTCTAGAATTTTGTGAAAGACCCACACAGTTAAAACCATTAAAGCACCAAAGTATTATTCTTTTTTTTCCCCCCCCGGTTCTTTGAAGGTAGGGACCATGTCTTATTCTCCTTTTCTAATTCTCATTCCTACATTCCCATCCCCTACCCAGGAAAGCAAGAAACTCTTAAAAGATGCTTTAATAAATACTTATTGTATAGTTGATTTATATGTATTTAATGGTACTGAAAAAGTATAAATTCTCAGTTTTATCAAGATACTAGGAGGAAGAATGGTATACTGGTTGGAGAGCTGGCTTCAAAATCAGGTAGACCTCAGTTCAAATCCCACTTTTGATGAATATTGGTTATGTGACCCAAGGCAAATCATTTAACCTCTCTGTGTTCTGAGCACATCTCTAAAACAGAAATTCTTAACCTGGGGTCCATGAACTTGTTTTCAAAATATTGTAACAATTGTATTTCAAGAAATTGGTTTCCTTTGTATTTGATATATTTTATTTTATACACTTAAAAATATTATTCTGAGAAGTGTTCATTGACTTCAGTATTCTGCTAAAGGGGTCCATGACATTAAAAAGGTTAAGAATTATGCTTTAAGACTAATTAAAGAAGATGCTGACCTGCATTGGTAGAGAGAGCTTCCTCATCAGAGAGTTCCTTATAACAGTCCTTATACAAAGCCTATGAACATTTAAAAATTATCCCTCTTATCTTTGAAAATTAGTTTGCAAGTATTTTTTTTAAAGCAATTGTTGTGTGTGCTCTTGGGTTTATAACTGAACACAAAGAAATAGAGTTTATAGTATATCTAGGAGTTTTTATCACAAAAGATCTTGAGTTAATAATAATAATGCTATTAATGCTAATAATAGCTCACATTTATACAGCATTTTATAGTTTACAAAATTCCTTCACATTTCTTTTCTTACATAATCCTTACAACAATCATATGAGGGAGGTAATGAAACAGTAGGATCATTCCCATTTTAGAGATGGGAAAACTGAGGCCTGAAGATTAAGTGACTTGCCCGAAATGTTATCTTTAGTGTAATTGTCCATGAGCAAACATGACACCTACTCAGAAGTTCTCTTCTGATATGTCATTATTGTCTTGAGGTGGCCCTGCATTCTTGAAGGCCAATGGAGTGTAAGCTTGCATAGATCCTATCACACTGAAAAGGCTTTGAGTACAGGCCTGGTGATGGACAGTGAGTATATCTTTTGTATCTAAGGCCCAACCTATATAAGTTCAGAGAGGCTCATTACCATGCTGGCTGCAGCTGGATGGGGAGAAGTGGCCAGCTTGGAGGTGAGGAGGGAGATGCAATCTCTATCCAATAGTAAGAGTACCCACGTTAATGCAGTCACGGGGGCCTTGAAGAATTTGCAGTATTAGAAGTAAGATATTTTCCAATTCATTGAGATTTAATGTTAATCAGAAGTAAAGCAAATGTATATCTGTTCCATTTTCCATCACAATAAATCAATACTGAATTGAAATGTGTTAATGCTTTAATTAAAGAAAAACAAAGAAGAAGAAAGAAGAAGAAGCAAATCTCAGGCAAAATGTTCTGACCAAACCAGAGAACTTTAACAAAAGCTGAATGACAGAACTTCTTTAGGAAATTTGCATGTTGGAGGAAGACTTCTTCCTAGTAATTCATTCAGAGGAGCAACTGCCGGAGAGGGCATGCTTCAAATAGCTAATCTGGTGATAATGACCTAATGAAATCTGATAGTCAAACAATGGTACCAATGGAGTTTGCACACTTGAGAAATGACTTGAAAATAATTGGTGTTGGTATCCATCTGCCAGTTTCCCTCTTTTATGAGCCAGTGTATTAATTCCATCAGAGGGAGCGAAAGATTCCTACGCAGGGGATCATCAGTTATTTACAAAATCATCCTGTTGTCTAATTTGTTCTTCATATTTTTAGCATCAGGAGGCTATTCATCTACCTCAAAGTAATTTTATGTGTCTACAGTCTGAGCTCAACTTGCCGAAATAGGTCATGTGTCCCAACTCCTTTTACTGCCAAAGTTGGGGGTTGGGGGTAGAATTACTCATCTTTACAAGACTTTTGCTTTTTTACTTGACAAATGATAATGATAGCTTGTGAAATCCAATTTTACATTTCACTTCAAAGGACTTTATTTCATAAGCTTCTTGAGCTTTTTGTATTGATCTCAGCTAAGGTCAGCCGTCTGCCAGATTTTACTAGTCTGTTCTGCAGGGTCAGGAGTAACAGTTCTACCTCAGAAGGGAACAAATGGGAATTGACAAATAGACATAAACCATAAAGCTGGATTTCTGAGGTGTTTTCAGTGTATCTCTCTTTCCCTGAGAGGCATAAATCTAAATACATGTGGATTTTTGTTTTACATGTCTGGAGGCAAATATCCCTTTTGGATATATCTCAATCTACATAGATTTGTCATTAAATGAGTTTTTACCAACACTTTAGCCATGTACATAATTCTTAGCAGAACCTATTGCATAGATAACTTGTACTTATCAAACTTGTAATTATCTAAAAAAAAATAAAATTGCCACTGAATGAGAAGATTTCCATAGCATACAAAGCTAGATAATTTCACATGTTTCCTTCTGAGTGTCTCCAAGAAACATCTGCTGGAATCTGAAGGAGAAAGCTACGTTCATTCTCATGTGGAAATTATTGCTCTTGTCATAAGAGCTATTGAAGGACTCCATAAATTGCTGAGACTCTTCAACAAATCAGAGTAGAAATGCTCCTTTCACCTAGGAAGCCCCTTGAGCAGGGTTCGTTCATAAATTAGAACTATAGCAAGAACATGGAAGAGACACCTAAATTCATTCAATCATTGATTGACTAATTCATTCAGCAAGCCTGTATTAAATACCTACTATGGTACAAATTGTGTCCAGCGGACTCTTCATGGATGTTATCTTCAACTAGTACATTTGGGCCTAATCTCATTATTAGGCCCTGAGGAGCAGTTTGCTCTTCCAAAGACAGTGTAGGACAGGGAAGAGAAAGGTATCATGAATTGGTACCAGCCTAAGGAGCAGAATGTAGAGGGACCAAACAGGGAAAGGAGCCCAAGAGTTCAGAGGTCATCTGGAGAAAGTCACAGTAAGAACTGGAGCTAGGAAGAGTCAGGTCTTGGAGGAACCGATTAAATCATAATGACATTTAATCAATCGACAAGCATTTATTAAGCACTTACTAGGTGCCAGTCATTGTACTAAGTGATGAGGATAAAAAAAAAAGACAAAAACAATCCCTTCCCTCAAGGAATTTATATCTTAATTGGGGAGAATACAGATCTGGGCTGGATCTGGAAACTCCTGGATGAGAAAAAGCCCTCTTTTGAGTCAGGTTTGAACCATCTCAGGAATTTATAGACTTAGTTGTCTAGGGCACTGAGAGATTTAGTGACTTGCCCAAGGTCTCATAGCCAGTCTATGTCAGAGGCAAGACTTGAACCCATGGTTTATTTGGCTGACTTTTTAGCTGCTACACCACACTATATCTCATTGGGGGAAGATAAAAATGTAAGTAAATATATGCAAAGACAAAACAGAGCAGGAGGAAGATAATTTTAGAGGGGAAGGCTCAGGTAGCAGGTGGGGGGGTGGGGAGGTACTGCGCAAAGATCCATCTTCTTGGCATTTGAACTGAAGACTGGAAGGAAGCCAGGGATGCCAAGAGGTAGAGGTGAGATGAGAGAGCATTCTAAGCCTGGAGCATAACCAATGCAAAGGCACTGAGACAGGGGATGAAGTGCTGTGTGTGAACAATGGCAGCTTACAGGACTGTACAGAAAGAGAGTAAAATGTCAGACTGGAAAGTAGGAAAGGGCCAAGGTGTGAAGAGTATTCAATGACAAAGGACTTCATATTTGATCCTGGAAGTAATAGGGAGCCATTGGAGTTTACTGAGTCAGGGGGTGTGTGCGGTACAATCCAAAAGGCCCATTAGGGAAACCACTTTGGTGGTTAAATGGGGGATGAATTGGAGAGGGTACAGACTTGAGGCAGAGGGACTAATTAGGACAGTATTGTAATAGTCTAAGCAAGAGTTGATAAGGGCCTGAACTGCATGGTGATGGTGTAAGTGGAGAGAAGGGAACATATCTGAGAGATGTAATGAGGATAGAAATAGTAAGATTTAGCAATTTGTTGGCTATACAGTTACAGATGAAAGGGACCTGAAAATCATCTTCTTCAACCCCTTCATTTTTTAAAAATTTGTTTTAAAATATGTCTTTTTGATGCTCTTTGTTTTTACATCACAGTCATTTCATATACCACCCTTCTCAGATTGAATTCTCTCCCTTGTGTCACAGAAAAAAACAATTAATTCAAAACATCTGTACTGTGATCTCATTTGCCAAAGTATACAATATTCTGTCCTGGTAGTCCCCCACCCCTCTGAATGAGAAAAGAAGTATGTTTCATTTTCTATTCTCCAAGATCTTTATTGTTAATCTCCTACCTTTACAGATGAGGGAAATGAGGTCTCAGAAAGAGAAAAAGGTCACACAGGCAATATATGGATTATTATTATTGAAACCTAGGTCTCTACTCCTGTTTTCATCTATATTGCCTTTCAAAGCATCCTACAGGGGAAAAAAAGCAATCCTCCCCTTTTTTTCTGGAACAAAACATAGATGTAATTTTAAAAAAAGGTAGTAAGAAACAAAGAAAGATAGTAGCCATTACTTAACACACTGATATAGGTTGTGCCATCTTTTAAATCAAATACAAGCTCACGTTTGTTGTTGGTTTTGAATCGTTATATACGCCCTGTCAATTATATCCTGTCAGTGAGGAAGAATACTGTCATGATGGCAGAATGGTGAGGAATACACCCTGTTTTGATACCTTACATGCCATTAAAGCCCCCAGAGCATGTGATGGCAAAAGCATGTTCCAACCTCACCTTGACTTGTATGAAAATTGATGCTTACAAGGAAGATTCTCAACATTCTTACTGGCTTCTGCCTAAGAGTGCTCAGAAACTTGTGCAAACAAAGCTGAAATCATAGCACTTGATTCTGTTTTTGCCAGATAGTTACTCTGTGCACACACACAAGTCCCCCAGACAGGTTCTGTAGTCTTGGTGACTTTCCATCTTTAGAGAAATCCTTCCCCCATGTAATTGGAGATTTCGAAAGCTAACATCTTTCAAATGGCATAATACAGTAGCTTCCTCCAGCTACTGTATCCCAAAATGATATTACATAGGCAGAATCTTTATAAAATAAGCCCAATTTAAAGGGAGAAGGCTGATCTGATCTTAGTCCAGGTGAATAGATAGAGGAGAAGGACACTGTGTTTAGAAAGATAAAGCAAACAAGCACTAGTCAAATCTTTTAAAATGTCAAAATAAAAAGTTCTTTTCTGAGTAGTGTGTGTTCCCTTTGGGCAATTGCAACATAGGACCTGACAGGTGTACCTTCCCAACTCATCCACCTTGATTGCCGTAAGATTGGGACTTCCAAGCCTCTCTGAACTTATTAAAAAAAAAAAGAAAAGAAAAAATGGGAAAATACCCCTCCAGTGTCAGCACATCATCTAAAGAAAAACATAATTATCACCCTTTTGCTGCTGATGTTACAATGCCGGTGGTTCCTGAGTTGGGCAGGAGGCTACAGATTATTTATTGATTTCCCCCTAATGTTAGCGTGTTCTAAAGAATAATTACTGGTGTCATAGTTAGCCACGACGTTCTGAGAATGGTAAGCCCCTTTAGTTAATGCATGGCATATGTCGGAGGTATTCAGCTAATTCACATATCTGTCTGCACTATTAATAGAGAAGGTTACATGCCAATTATCCAGGGTTCAATCAGCCCGTTAGCATACAATAGCAGCAGTGTTCCGAGCACTTGATGTGCCACATTCCTCGCAGACATTATAAGCAGCTGGTCTAGATAAAGACTACTGGGGCTTTAATATGGAAGATGCACTTCGGATACAAGCAAAACTTGAATGGAGACTGGATTGCTATTTTGCAGGGGCAGCTTAATCTGCTTCCTTTCTTTCTTCCTTTCCTTCTTTCTTTCTTCCTCTTCCTTCCTCTCTTTTTCCTTTTCTTTCTCTTTCTTTCTTTCTTTCTTTCTTTCTTTCTTTCTTTCTTTCTTTCTTTCTTTCTTTCTTTCTTTCTTTCTTTCTTTCTTTTCTTTCTTCTTTCTTTCTTTCTTTCTTTCTTTCTTTCTTCCCATTCTCTCTCTCTCTTTGTCTTTCTCTGTCTCTCTATCTCTCCCTGTCTCAGCGTAGTGGTATGGAAGTTTACTGAGGTTTAAGCCTGGGGCGTGCTCAGGCTTGTAGGGGATGGGGGTGGGGAGGGAGCCACAGACAGGGATAAATGGCTGAAATGACAAAGAAGACAATAATAGGGATGAGTGAAAAGGTTCAGCTAAAACAGAGAACTTGCACACAAACCTTATGCTGATTTTTAGAACTGGAGAATTCAGGACCTTTTCTAAGGTTCTAAAACTTTTAGGGACAGCACTTTTCTCCCCCCTTTTCACATCCTTTTTTTTCTTTTTTCTTTCTTTTTTTTAAAGCCAGAAGCTGAACTAGAAAGACTTAAATATCACACACAAAAAATGCTGCTTCCTGTGGTATTTCTGGCCAAAAACAGAAGCAGAAGTATTTCAAATCTCCCGAGAAAGCCCCTGTTCTCACGAGAATTTGCCTCTGTTAGGGTTTGGGAGAAGAATCTAAGGATTTGGGTGTTCAAGAGGGCAACACTTCTACCTGAGGGCTCCAACGTCATGGCTGTCCCCATTTCACAGATGAGTCTTTGGGGCAACTGAAACACCAAGGGGGCCAATGACTTGCTGAAGCTTCCCTAGCCAGCCAGCCTCTGGCCAGGCTGAAGGGAATACCAGTCTCTTGTTGGCTCAGACTTTGTATAACCCAAATGTAGTAATCTAAGTTGGTGAGAAACTACAATACTTTCAAACAAAACACCATCATGAAAAGCTAATAAGCGCCAGGCAGATCAAACTCATCCTCAGTTTGTCTGCATGCTATTTCAGCTTGCTGTGGATTTTTTCCACTCTCCCAGATGCAAATCTAATCATTAACTGCATGAAGAACAAGGAAGTAAAGGGGAAGGGGGCTGGAGAGAAGGACAAGTATTTATTTGTATGTGCAGACTTGAAAAGAAATTCTGTCAGATTATTTGGCTAAACATAAAAAGGGAGAGGCTGCTAGCAGCAGCCCAAGTAATGGGCAGTGGTAGTGAGGCTGCTGTGGACTGTGTTGCTGCTTACTTCACCACATGACAAGCAGACATTCATCTGTTCCCATGGAGATGTTCCTTCTACTAGTCAATCAGGCACTGTTGAGGTCAAACAATAGGCATTGCTTCCTTTTCTCATCTTTACAAATAGCAGCCCCCCACCCACCAAAAACAACAACAAAATTACATATTAGAAAACCGAAATTTAAATGGCTTCTTAACACACGTGTACCTCCAACTATTGTATTTCCTGCACGTGACAAGATAATGGGGATGGCTCTGATAGCTTAGTGTGGAAAGAGGAGAGGGGTGTGCATGCAGGGTTCATTTTTAAAAGGAGAAGTGAGTTTGTCACTATGTCTTTTCATTCATTTGGCTTCTGAACTTTGTTTTCTGAAAGTGGGTAAAATTCTTAATATGTTAAGGCATTATGTGTTGAGATTTTCCAAGCAGCTGTGTGATATAGTGCGAAGCACGTCATACAATATATAACCAGAGCAAACAAAACTGTTTCTGAAGGATGAAAGAAAAAAAAAAAGCCGGAACTGCTGGAAGTCTGATAAGTTGTCAACTTCTTTCCTGACATTTCCCTGTTGTAATGCTTCACATACACAAATGATTCTTCCCCTTATTTATCTATATGGAGCAGATCATACACACAATTATTTGATTGAATCTATAATTAATGCTCTTTTGCTATTAATGATTTAAAAAATTTCTATATATGCACAAAAAGTTTCCATATATACACATATAAACTTACCCTAACAAATATATATTATTTACACTTACTATCTATGAGACTTTGGATTAGTGATTTCGCCTTTTGGGGCCTCAGTTTTCTCATTTGTAAAATGAAGGGTTAGAAAAAACTATTCTGTTAGGTCCTTATCCTAGGATTTTCCAAGGGATTGAATTAATTCAATTCAACAAGCGTTTATCAGGTGTCTAGAATGTAAGTTCTTTAAGGGCAGAGGGGATTTTATTATTTTCTCTGTATCCCCAGTGCCTAGTCCAGTGCCTGGAACCTACTGTCATTTAATAAATGATAATATCCACCTTCAGAGAAAGAACTGATGGTATTTGAATACAGATTGAAACTTTTTTTTTAAACTTTCTTTATTATTCTTGTTTTTTTGGTCTGTGTTTTCTTTTGCACCATGGCTAATGAGGAAATGTTTTGCATGACTGCACATGTATAATCTATCTCAAATTGCTTGCCTTCTCAAGGAGGGAGAAAGGGAAGGAGAGAATTTGGAATTCAAGATTTTAAAAAAATGTTAAAAAATTTTGTTTAAATGTGAGAAAAAATTAAAAATAGTAACACCTGGCATTTCTATAGTGTTTAAAGTTTGCAGAGCTTTTTTTACAAATATTATCTCATTTTATCCTTGTATTGACCCTGGAAGGTAAGTACTATAAATATTTCAGTTGTAAGTATAAGAAAACTGAGGCAGACAGAGGTTAAGTGACTTGCCCAGGGTCACACAGCTAGTAAGTAACTGAAGTCAGATTTAAACTCAGGTCTGGTGCTCTTGATTGATTGTTTATCAGGTGCCAGGCATTGGGCTAGGCATTGGGTATACAAACAATTCCTGCCCCCAAGAAACTTACATTCTTTTAGGAGGATTCCAAAGGTATGCAAACAAGTAAATATTTAACTTTAGAACACTGGCTTTGGGAGAATATTAAACGACAGGTTTGTAAACATTTGGCTACAGTGGTATGATAGCAGCTGATATCAGATGAGATGAACACAATTAGAAAATAAGCCATCTGCATATACAAAATACAATTCTATTTCAATAGTTTATTATAGCTTAATCTCTTCTCAGTTTGGATTTACATAAGGTTACATTTCTGATTAGCCACTTCTAATGCTTATGTCTTTCTCCCATTATTTCTTAAACTTGCAAATGAGAGAAGAAGCCATAATGGGGAGAGACATGGGATAAAGGCTTTCTTCCAAAAGAACCAGAAGGGGGAAACCCATTAAAAATGTGAGTATTTATTAATATCCTTCCAGTCTGATAATACTTAAAAGGCAGGATATCAAATATGACTTTACAAACAGACAGCTGCTCAGTTCACTTTGATAATAATGCAACAGGAAATGGCAAATGACATGAGTCGTTGGGATTTTATCATTAAATAATTCCATTCTTTCAATGAAATCACTCCAGTCTGGATCAGTAAAGCAGGATAGTCAACAGAATGGTGGTCTGAATTTCTAAAAAAAAACAGGCAGGTTGTGATTTTCCACCAACCTTCCCTTTCATACCACAGAAAGAGGGTGATGGCTCCTCCTGGGGTGGGCCAGTCTGGAACAAAGATGTGAAAGACATTGTTCCTTGAAATCAATCATTCCATGAACATTTATTAAGTGCCTGTTCTGTGTCAGGTATAGTGTTAGGCACTGGGCATACAAATACGTAAAATGAAATAATTTCTCCTCTGAAAGAGTGATAATAATATTATTTATTATTATTATTATCACTCCATGGATTGCAGCTAGGATTTATATAATTACACACATACACACATATCTCACAGCTAGTATTTATATAGTGCTTAAAGGTTTGCAAAGCACTTTACAAATATTATCTCACTTTATCCTCACAATAACTCTGGAAGGTAGGTGCTGTTATTGTCTCCATTTTACAGCTGAGGAGAAAGGCAGACAATTAAGTGACTTACTCAGAATCACACAGCCAGTTAAGTATCTGAAGCCAGATTTGAACTCAGACTTCCTGATTCCAGTATGGCTTTCTAACAACTTCACCAACTACCTGCTTCCCTAACAAATTAACTTTGCTGGAGGTTGGTGTGGGATGGGGAATCCAAAATAAACGTGCAGAAAAACAACTTGGATTTGGGAGTCAGATCTTATGGATTTCAATACCATTTCTGCCATTTTCTAGCAATATGACCACAGGCAACCACTTGGCCTCTCTGAACATCAGTTTCCATATCTCTAAAATGAGTACAATATTCCTGGTACTGTGCAAGATTAGTGTGAATTATTATGGTGATGATAATGTTAAACTAAATGTTAAGTGACACTGAGGAAGGCACCCTGGGCTTGGAGTTAAGAGCAGGCTAAACTACCTCTGACAGTAGATACACATGTGACCTTGAATCAATCTAGATCTAAGCCTCAATTTCCTCACCTGTAAAGTGAGGATGATTATGCTTGAAGTACTTAACTCACCGTTGTTAGGAGGATCAAATTACCTAATGTATGCAAAGGGCTTTACAGCTCTTAAAGCATAATTTAAATGTCAGCTAGCTACTGATAAACAGTTTACAAAGCAGAACCTTCCCTTAGATATTCTGTTTTCCCCAGTGAAAAGAGGAGTCTCACCTAACATTTCTCATATAGTAAAAGGCCAATTTTTGCAAGTGACTGTTTTTAACCTGTCCTTTACTCTCAGCCCCACTTCTGAAAGCCACTTTGCTTCACAACTGTCCTTACTGTTCTCCTATCTGGGAAGAAAGAATTGAATTAATTAAACAGAAGAAAGTAGGGTTTTCTCTTTTGATGATTGAGAATTTAGCACATTCAGGAAAGAACATGGTTATCAGTGATATTCCCTGTAGTTTTTTTCATCATTCATTCCTCCATTCTGAGGGGGAAGATTTTCTTGGAAAGGCAGCCTCCATTCTTGGCATTTTGGAGATGCCAAACTCCCTGGGTAATATCACTTAGCAGTTTATTGAGAATCGAATAGTCCTCTGCTTTCGAAGGTATAGAGAGTTCCCTGGTGAGAAAATTCCCTTCATCAATGCAGGTCAGCACCTTCCCTGCAATTTATAGTCTTAGACAGACTAAGTGTTGCCTAGAACAACTAGAGGTTAACTGACTTGCTTAGGGTCCGAGAAAGAACATAGCAGACTCAGGACTTGAAGCCATGTCTGTCTGGCTCGGAGGTCAGCTCTCTTTCTATTAAGCCATGCTGCCTCACTATTAAAAATGCATCTTTAGGAATACTGAGGGATTCTCTTCCATCCATTGCTTTCACACTCTGTCTTAATGTGCCAAATTAGATGGTGGCTCTCACATTATAGGTGCAGATTCAGACTTCTTTTTGCTCAGTAGTAAAGCCATTAGGGATTTAGAACAAAGTATTAGGTGTCCTTGGGAAGGAGTGGGTGTAAACCCGTGCACAGCAAGATGAAGGGAAGGGAAAAATGGGGGAGGAGTCCGATTGCATTAGACAGACAGGAAACAAGGTGAAATCATCTATGTTCCCCCACACCTTTTTGCTCAGTTAGCCAGGTTGGGGTGGTTTTTTTTTTTGAATAGTGCATAGCAAATGATATTTAACATGGCAGTAAGGAAACATGAGTCAAAGGTGGAGGACAGGATTAGTATCTTCTAAATGCAAACTGGAAGAACAACCTTACAGCAGTGTCAAAAGAAAATTCATTGGAAAATTAATTCAGGAGAACGGTTTGACAAGGTTATCCACTAACAACAAAAGAAAGGCCAAATCAGGAAATGTATTTATAGGGCAAACTTAAGAAATGACCCCAGAGTTAATGATTAAGAGTCATTGGAAAACGTATCTTCTAATGTATTTGCGGTTGAAATTTGTAATCTTTGCTGTTTACCTCCTGGCTCCTAGAATTCTCTTCTGGTTAGTGAAAGAAATGGGGCAGAATAACATATACTAATGCTAAGAAATGCCACAGTAATAGCAGGAAATAGAAGAGACAGATTAATTCAATTCCCTTTTTTTCCTCCCTAAGTCAACAATAATTTATTTAGCACCAAGTGTATACAGAGCACTGTGCTGGATACTCAGGCAGATGTAAAGTTTAATTCAGTGGGAAAAAAGCTAGGATGAAAACTAAAAGATCTGGCTGTGCTACTAAATGTCCCTGTGGGGCCTTGGCCATCCCTTCCCTCTCTTGGCATCAGTTTCCTGCTGTATAAAGTAAGAAAGGTAACAAAGATGAACAGTATAGTTTTGGCCGTAACATACTGAGCTAATTATATATTTTAAAAAGAAGTTGTACATATTAAAGATTCATGGTTTCAGGTACAATCCTTCTTTTCCTTCTTATCTGTTCTACTTTATTATTATATGGAATTTTCTGTTTGTTAAGTTCAGAATTAAAAAAATAAAGTTAAGTAAGGGGGTGACACTAGATGATCTTTAAGGGTCCCTTCAGCTTTGAATTCTAAGATTCTAAGTAAAATGTGTATATTTGATAGTAGTTCATATTTACCTGGGGCAATATGGTATAGTAAATAAAGAGTCATCCAGGAAAACCTGTGTTTGGGTGCCACTCTGACACACAGCAGCTGTGTAATTCTGGATATATCACGTAGCCTGTTCTCACTCTAGGCAATGGTCTAAGACTTTAAGTAGCAGAGAAGGTGCCAACATTCATTGTTAAAGGGAATTTGCTCACTGGAGAAATCCTTATACAAATGAAATAGGTCCTCATCCCTATCAGGTTGGGCAAAGCATTCTTCTTCTGGCCTCTGGTTCCAATCTGTAAAATGACAGGGGCTGGAAGATCATCCCTAAGATGCCTTTCAGAGCTATATCCTATTATTCATATTTGTGAGGCAGATTGTCCAAATGTTATTATTATCCCATTATTCAGGTGAGGAAATTGGAGCTCAAGTAGGTTAGGTGACCATCTCAAGGTAGAACAGAAACTGACAATGTCGTGCTTTGAACTGAGCCCTTCTGACTCTAGGTCTGGCATGTTTTCTCCCACACCATGATGGCAAACAAATGACAAGGCATTTAATAAGCTCCAGAAAATTTTTAAAAATGAGTGAAAACTGATGATGGAAAACTATCCAAAGAATTGCAGAGATAGAGCTTCTTATTTCCCCTCTTATGTTGTATAGGAAGTAAATAAAGACTTGTTTGCCTATGAGTTTATCTGAGAAGTACTATATGCAAAAGAACTGGATTCACAAGGTGCCTTTAAATTCTCTTTCTCTAATTTGGAGGAGACCTTCATAGTCAGTTCTCACTAATGTGTATGGAGAACAACTGACCCATTCTCATACGTGGATACATACATACATACATACACACACATACAATACAAATGAATATTTGGGAAGGATTGAAAAGGGAGTGTATTATTGACCCAAAATATAGCCCATCCCAATTTAGGTCATTTGTCTATCCTACTCATCTCTCACCTGGTGTAGTGGAAATAGCCCACCATTTGGAGCCAGAAATCCTTAATTCTAGCCTGGCTCTGATGCTCACTGGGTTTGTCAATCTGGGCATCAGTTAACTTTTCTGTATTGCAGCTACCTCATCTGTAAAATAATATAATGACAATTTTGCTGATGATATTTGTCCAATAGCAGATTTGTCTAAAAGTTGGGAAGATCTGGACTCTAGTGCTATCTTGGAGTATGCTGATATGAGACCCTGGGCTAATCACTGACCTCAAGCATTGTATCATAGAATTCAAAGCCTGAAAGAACTTTAGAGATCATCTAGTTTTATTTTTTCTTTTCTCTCCCTTTCTTCCTTCTTTCCTTCTTTCCTCCTTCCCTTTCTCTTTCTTTCTTTCTCTTTCACAAATGATCAAACCAAAGTTCAGAAAAATAAAATGACTTTTCTCAAATCATGCATATGGTAAGTAGCAGAGCTACAGTCTGAACTCAGGTCTTTTGACACTAAATCATTCTTTTCATTCCACTTGGGTTATTGTGAGGAAAGTGTCTTCTAGCCCTTTAAATGCTATATAATTGTGAACTCTTGTTATCTTTCTTCTTCTCTCTCTCTTCTTTCTCTCCAAACACTGCCTTGGAACGAAATGTTTCTCCTAAGACAAAGTGAAGAAATATTTGTGGCCAAACGCTGAGCCACCTCTCACCTGGTAGAACCAGTTGGGCAATGGAAAAGATCACACTGAGCCTCAGCCCCTCTAGGATGGAGAAGAATCCCTGGCATTATGTCTGTTTGTTGCTGTTGGTTTGCCTATGTTTGTGCAATGCCTTGAAAATTCCCAGAAGCTAAGAAAATTCCTCTTCCTCTGCACCAAAAACAAAATCTTACAAAAATTATCTGTACGTATGGGACAGACCAAAGATTGGACAGGTTAATAACAGTAGCTCACTTTACCTAGCACCTTATAGTTGACAGAGTCAACATTATCACTCCTGGAAAAGACTGTCAATCAAATGCTCTATGGCTGCCCTCCTCATGCCTCTTACTACCCAGACCAGGGGTGGGGAACCTGTGGCCTCCAGGCCACATATGGCCTTCTGGTCCTTGGGTGTGGCCTTTTGACTGAGTCCAAGTTTTACAGAACAAATCCTTTTATTAAGAAGAAGTCAAAGGGACACACTTGAGGACCTAGAGGGTCACATGTGGCCTTAAAACTGCAGGTTCCCCACTCCTCACCCAGACCAAAACACTTTCTGGCGATCACGCCAGAATGGACAAGCATTTAAAGCACCTACTATGTGTTAGGTACTGTGCTAAGCACTGGGGATACAAAGAAAGGTAAAAACAATCCAAACAAACAAAGAACCAGTTCCCGCTGTCAAGGAGCTAATGACATATATTTTGTCTTCCCTTATTAGACTGTAAGCTCCTTGAAGGGAGGGACTGTCTTGCCTTGTCTTGTATTTGTATCCCCAACACTTAGTGCCTGAAACATAATAAGCACTAAATAAATGTGTTTTCATTGATTCTTCATATGATCCTTTAAGTATTATTAACCCCATTTTAGAGATAAAGAAACTGAGATTCAGAGATTATCTAGTCTATTCTCCTTATTTTCCAGATGTGGAAATGGAGGTCCAGAGAAGTGAAGTGATTGACTCAAGGTCATACAGGTAGGAGATGACAGACCTAGCATTTAAACCTGGGTCTTCTCTTTCAAGTCTAGTGACATTTCCATCAATGTATTTGTTGTTTAGTTCATTTTTACAGTTGTGTCTGACTCTCCATGACCCCATTTGGGATTTTCTTGGCAGAGATACTGGAGTGTTTTGCTATTTCCTTCTCCAGCTCATTTTGTAGATGAGGAAACTGAGGTGAACACGGTTAAGTGACTTGTCCAAGGTCACACAGCTGGTAAATGTGTGAGGCTGGATTTGAACTCAGGTAGATAAGTCTTCCTTACTCCAGACCCAATACTCTATCCACTGAGCCACCTAGCTGCACTAAAAACCCATAAATGTCATATTTTATCATCAAGATTTGTCTACATTAAAGATTAGAGAGAAATGAGGGTGAAATGTTTAAAAAGTTTAGAGAGTTTAAAAAGGCTTAGTGTGGGAGAGAGGCAGAATGTGGGAGTGAAATGAGAGCTGCACATAGCAACAGAAGATGTGTAGCCAACTGTAACACTTGGGATCAAAGGACTATAGATTTAGAGCTAAAAGAGGTCTTAGAAGTCACCTAGTCCAGCTCCCTGATTTTACAGATGAAGAAACTGAGGCCGTGAGAGGGTTAAGTGAGATCACACAAGCAGTGAATGGCAGAGTCTGAATTTGAATCCAGGACATGGCATAGCAAAAAAAGAGTTGGCCTCAGAGCTGGATTCAGGTCCTTCCTTTGAACTTACTGGCTGGGTGACTCTCACTGCCCAGGCAACTCTGTAGAACTAAGTTAGGTGCTGGAATCATGAAATACATCTGTGAAATCACTAGTCCTGTCTAAAAACAAAAACACAAACAAACCAAATCCTTATGGGGTTGCAGGATTGTGGTCAGGAGCAAATGAGATCATGGACATTAGACATAGTGGTATAGGTGGTTTAGTGGGCTGAACTTGGAGTCTGGAAGACCTGAGTTCAAATCTTGCCTCAGACTCTTACTGTGTGACCCTGGGCAAATCACTTAGCTTTTGTTGGCTTCAGTTTTCTCATCTGTAAAGTGAGAGGGAGGAGGTTGAGCTTAATGGACTGTGAGGTCCTGAAAAGCTCTCAGTCTATGATCCTATGACTTTTTCAAATTAATGCTTCTGTCTTTCCATATGCTAATAATGACAGATTCATAGCTGCTACTACTAATAATAATGTTTGAGTAATACTTTGACTCTAAAATGTGGTATAGTGAAAGAATAGGAGATTGTTATCATGATAAGTCAAAGAAGCAGGGGAAGGGAGGAGACCAACTAGGAAACAGTTATCTCCGGCCACCACCTGCCTCTCGGACCTCCAGCACAGAGCTAGCTCTTCTCTGGGCTTCAGCTTCCTCATGAAGAAGGAAGAGGTCAGAACTCATATAGAGCACTTGAAGGTTTATAACATGCTTTCCCTAGGAATGGCTCTGTGAGCAAGGAGGTACGTGCTCTCTCCTTGTTTTGGAAGCAAGAAAATAATTACCAAGTTAAAATAAATTCAGTGATTTCTCAAATAGTAATTCTTCCCATCTCTACTGTGACTACCAGGGTGACCTTGGGCAAATTCTGTCATCTTTCAGGGCCTCTACTCCCATTTAGATGATCTTTAAAGATCTTTCCAGCTTAAATTGCAGTGATTTATGTTCCTTACCCTCAAGGAGGTTATTTTAAGATGGAAAGAACTGGTCTAAATAGTTGAAAAGTTAAATAGCCTAACTATTAATAAGTACAAACATACCAGAAAAATCATAAGCCAATTTCTATGTAGTTGCCAAATGAATTATTTAGAGAAGAAGAAGAGAGTTTTTGGGCTCACTGTGGGAAAGAGCCACTATGGACTGGGGCATGTGGGGAAGGCTTCAAAGAGGGGAAGAAGGAGGAGAGGGGAAGGAGGAAAAGGGGGGGGGTGAGAAGGGAAGGAGGGTGAGTAGAAAAAGAGGTGGGAGGAGGAGGTGGGGGAGGAAGTGGAAAGGGGGGGAAGAGGGGGTGGAGGGGGAGGAGAGAGAGAAGGAGGAAGGACTTCACATGGGCCTTGAAGGATGAATGGGATTGGACTAGATGAAGAGAAAGGAAGATGTCCTTTTAGCAAAAGCAGCCACATGAAGAAAGGCACAAAAAGCCCTGAGGCATGTTTGGGGAACTTTGAATAGATCAGATTACTTAGACTGAGGAAGTACCGACAATAACTCCCATTTTTACTTTAAGGTTTACAAAACACTTTTCTTACAACTACTCTCTGGTGCCAGGGACCCTGGGTTCCTATCCTGCTCCTGAAACTTTTTCTGTGCCCCTGGGTGCCTTCCAAACCTCACTTTCTTCATCTACTAAGTGACGGGATTAAATTACATAGACTCTGAGGGCCTTCCAAACTCTAATTCTATGATCCTAGGTAATAATTAATATTTAGTATTTATATAGCACTTTAAGGTTTTCAAAGCATTTTATAGACATTAAGACATTATCTCACTGAATCTTCACAACAACCCTGTGAGATAAATGTTATTATTATCTCCATTTTACAGATGAGGAAATTGAGACTCTGAGAGTTGAAGTGACTTACCCAAGGTAAGGCACAAAATGCTAGACCTGGAGTCAGGAAGACTTATCTTCCTAAGTTCAAATCTGGCCATAGGCACTTATTAGCTGTGTGACCCACAGCAAGTCATTTAACCCTATTTGCCTCAGTTTCTTCATCTGTAAAATGAGCTAAAGAAGGAAATAGCAAACCACTTCAGTATCTTTGCCAAGAAAACCCCCAATGGGGTCATGAAGAGTCGGACATGACTGAAAATGACTAAAACCTGAGGTCGCACAGCACATAAATGTTAGAACTGGAACTTTAAACCAGGTCTGCCAAACTAACATGTGAGTCCAACATACTTTATACCAGTGATGTAAAGCTCAAATAGAAATTGGTAGTGGTGGTGAGGTCTAAATTGTACATAAAGATCCTTGCGTCCTCATATCACTTAAAAAAGCACATGCTCACATTATCTATGTTCTATTGTATTGTTCTTTATTTTGTGAAGTATTTCCCAGTCACATTTTGGCCTGGCTCTGGCAGCACAGGAAGTGTGGGGCTATGTGTTTAACACCTCTGCTTTACACCTTTCCTCTCCAGAGGTAAGAGACAGCTGGTCAGACAAAGTAGAGTTGCTTGTGGAAGGTTTCAAGCTTCAAACTAAGTAGTTTACACACAGAAGGCTTTGGAACAGTGGAACTGACATACTCAAAAAATTTATTGCTCATTACCATCAATAGACATTTACTGAGCAGATACTCTGTGTAGGGGACCATCTTTTTCATGCTTCTGAATAAAAAGAAACAAGTTATTACACATTTCATTAAAAGAGGCAATATGGTGTAACAAAAAAGGGTTCAAGGCTTTGAATTCTGCTCCATGCTAGCTGTGTGACTTTGGCCAAGTCACTGTCTCCCTGTGCCTCAGCTGCTCACTGTGAATCCCCAAGAACCACCTTAATCTAATTTCTTCATTTTAAACATGAGAAAACTGAGGACCATGAAAAAAGTTCTGGATCTGGAGCCAGGAAGACCTGAATTCAAAGCCTGTCTCAGACACCTTATAGTAGCTATGTGACCTTAAGGAAGTCACTTAACTTTTGTCTGACTCTGTTCCTTCATCTGTGAAATAGGGATAATAATAGCACCTACTCTCTAAGGTTTTTATGATAATAAAATAAGATACTATTTTAAAATGCTTTGCAAACCTTAAATTGCTATATAAATATCATCATCATTGTTGTTATTATTATCATCATTATTGTAAAGGCTTAGTTCTTTTCATCCTCATGTTCCTGGGACCTAGTACAGTACTTTACAAATAAGAGGCATTTAATGAGTTGAATAGATTACTTCTGTACCTCAAAAAACCATTCATTTCCTATGTATGTATGTTTCCTCCATATATGGCTGAGGTTTTCATGGGTTATTGTGGCTGAAAAAAATCATTACCTGGGAGTCATTTGGCTTCTAGTGCTGAATTGAGCTAAGTTGGCCCTCAGACAGCAGATAGACAGTCACTGGGTCCATATTTTAAGCTTTTTCCAGCTTAGTAGGAGATATCAGAAGTCCTCAGGCTTTGCCCAGGGTCACCATGAGCTATCAGAGGAGGACCTTGGTGGCTTAGCTGGAGAAGACATTTAACCTATCTGGCTCCCCACGGAGAGGAAAGTGCATTGTAAAAGGCTATAGAATGAGAAAGTTCTCACCTGCCTCCTAGGGTGGTGGCAAGGATCACAGCTATGAGTGAAGTGACTTGCTCAAGGTGATGCAGCTAGTATTAAATTACAAAGCCAAAACTTAAGCCCTTAAATCTTTAATCTGTGCTTATCTAGCTGCCATCAATCAACAAACATTTCTTTGGTGCCTACTGTGTACAAAGCATCTTTCCGGGAGACAAAAAGATTTGGATGAGTCAAGGTACCTACCCTCAAGGAATGTTTAATATTGGAGAAGACACAAATTTAATTTGATCCCACAACTCAACACAAGTTTAAGTACCTACTATACCCAAGAATACATGAAAAGTCTACTATAAAAGTTATAAAACAAAGTGCTACATAAAGGCCAAACACATTGCATATAGTTTGTTCTTAATAATTTTTAAAAAAAATTCTGTTGCCATAGATTTGTTTATTCGTGGTGACCACTCTCCAATTAAACTGTAAATTAGGACCTAGTATGATAGAATTCAGAATCAGAAGAGCCCTGACAAATTATCTACCTTTCCTCCTTTCCGAATTCCTACTTCCCCTACTTTACTAAAGAAGGAATGGAGGCCCAGAGTATTGAAGTCTATTGCTTAAAGCCACTCAAGTAATAGCTGATTGACAGAGCTGGGGTTTGAACTTCTGCAGGGACTCAAATATTCTAGCCAAGGTAATCCTACTTGCTGTTGTCATCTAGCCTCTCTGCATTTGCATAGGCTGTCCCTCAGGCCTGGAAAGTGTTCCTTTTCATCTCTTAGAATCCTTAACCTTCTTAAAACTAATCTCATTTTCTACCAACTGATGTCTTTCCTGCTAGAGATTTCTCCCACCTTAAATTGTCTTGCATTTACTTTTCTGTTTACCTAGTGAAGCCACTGGAGTGGCCCTGTCTCCTTTTTGTCTTTGTGTCTTAGGCCCTGGCAGCTAGGTGGTGCAGTGGTTAGAGTGCAGGGCCTAGAATCAGAAAGATGTTATCTTCATGGGTTCAAATATGGCCTCAGACACCTACTAGCCATGCGACTCTGGGCGAGTCACTTAACCCTGTTTGCCTCAGTTCCTTATCTGTGAAATGAGCTGGAGAAGAAAGTGGCAAAACAGTCCAGATCTTTGCCAGCAAAACCCCAAATGGGGTCATGAAGAGTTGGACACTATTGAACAACAAAATCTGAGAGCCTAGGGCAGTGCCTGACATACAGTAGGTGCTTAATAAATGTTTGTTGAATTAAGTTGAACCTAAGTCTCCTGAAGTCGTCTAATCCTTTTTTTCTCACATGCTGTGTGTGTTCTCTTGCATCAGGGCCTCCTGTTAAGTCCAAACTCCTGTGGGTTCTTGAGAATTGATTTATATTTTTAAACACAGCTTTCAGAACCATGTAAATAAAAGTGAGGTCATCTCCTGAATCTGACCTGCACACTGGATGTACGCAGGGCTCGGGCAGTGGGAGGCCTTTGCTGTTATATGTAGCCCGAGCTGGTTTGCATGGCACGGCAGGGGAACACCTGTGCCACCAGGCCCTCTGAAAGCCATCTGACCCAAAGCTCCCAGCAGCTGTAAACATTCATGCAAATCACAAGTAAGTAGCAGAGAAAGGAGTTACCTCTCTGGCTGCTCTCTTCTAACCAATCCCGGCAGACTTCTCATCTCCCCCAGAGTCTCATCCTCTGTGAAACAGTTGACAAAGTCAGACAGGGTTAAGGAAGAAAGTATCTCTCAGCATAGTGGAGGACTCTACAGCCTTTGTTTTTGTGGTTACAGTTCTGTGTTCATTGTGGGACAACCCCTCAACAGAACAAACAGTTGCACTTTCTGCCTCTGTCCTTAGGAGCTGCTGTCTCTCTGTGGATGCCCTATTATTTAGTTACACACCAGAAACAGTGTCACCTTCCTGCCCTCTTGGCTCCTAGGTTGGCATTAAAAATAGATCTGAGTAACAATATCACTTTTAAAAACATGAAAATACTTGTCTAGCCACTGAGAGGAAGTGAACATTCTATCACATAGAGGGACTGTTTTTGCTTCTTTTTGTATCTCAGTACTAAGGACTGTGTGCAACACATAGTCAGCACTTAATAAATGCTTGTTGACTGACTGATTGGCTTCTGACTGACTTCTGATTGACTTCTGATACTGAAGGCAATCTACAGCAGTGAAAGAATCCAATCACCATTCTGTGAAGCAGCCAGAGCAGATGTTATTGAGAAGCAACCTAAAGTGAGAGAAAGAGCATCAGATTTGGAGTCAGACCTAGTAATTCAATTTTAACTGGGTTATCAGTCTCAGTTTTTCACCCTATAGAATGGGATGAATAATAGTTGGAGCTACTTCATGGGGTTGACCAAACAAGATAATCTATGTAAAAGACTTTTGAAGTTTTATTAATTTTTATTTTAATTAATTTAATATTAATAAAAATTTAAAATAATGTATAATTACTTTTCATTTCCCAGACAGATAAACAGGCTTAGAGAGGAGAGAATGATAACTTACATTCACGCAGTACTTAAAAGTTCACAAAGCAAAGGTCCAAGGTCACACAACCTGTAAATAGTAGATATAGGACTAGGAACTTGTTCCTGAGATTATATGTCTCCTACTTTGTCACTACACAATGAGTTCAACAGCATGCTTGCCAGCTGTGAGGAAAAACTACTTTGACAATGGCTAGAAGATGCACAGACATTTTAATAACCTTTACATACATATAGTCACCAAGAGGCAAACTGATTAACTCTCTTTTGTCTTTTGCTATCTTGGTAAAGTTATATTGAATTGAAAAGAAGTAATAAATAATTTAACTTTTTTGTGACAAAAAAGATTAATTCACAAGAAGTAATAAGATAATTGAAAAGAAGTAAAAGAAGAATTGAAAAGTAATAAGAATAAATAATAGCTAGCATTTCTATAGCATTTTAAGTCTTAAAAAGCACTGCACAAATATTCTCTCTGAAGACTTTGAGTTCCAGTCCTGAAAGAGGTTTCTGTTGCTAACTTGCTGGGTGATCTCTTGTGAGCAAGTAACCTCCCCTTAGTTTCTATAAAATGAAAGGACTGGAAATGGTTATCTCCAAAGTCTCACGTTCTGTGTCCCCTATTCTTAAACTCTTTCCAGCACTGACATTCTATTTTCTCTATCTTAAAGTCTCTCATCTCTGACATCTGATATTCCAAGATTGTTTACAGCTCTAGAAGTTTATGGGTAACCTTCAAAATCTTTCAGCTTCCTCTTCCTTTCTTCAAACAAGATAGATTCTACAAGATATGTATTTAAACTTCCTTGATGAAGGAATGACTAATGTTCTGTGCATTTTCTCTCCCTCATTAGCAATTTCTCGAGTTCTTACCACTTTTCTCCTCTCATTTTCATCAGTTAGGGAAGAAGCTACAGACAATTTAACCGAAGCATTTTGTAAGCCACACCCTGAGAAAGCAAGCAGAGCCCTAGAATGGCAAGATCAGACTTTTTAAAGAAGGGAGGGGACACAATAGGCCTTGAGGATCTCTTAGATTAGATTGCTTTAAAAAATTTTTTCAGAAGGAGCTGTAGTTAATCAGGTTATATTCTTGTTTATAGATGTTGCTTGGCTTTCCATTCATGTTTTTCTTTATTATTTGTCACCTTTTTTTTTTGGCAATCTACTAGCAAATTAAAGTCAAAAAAGGAAGTAGAGGAAGAAACAGAGGCAGAGGAAGGAGGGAACCCTGGAGCTACGGTTAGATCAGGTTACTGACATTGGCTCACCATTTGTTGTGCCACCATCTGCTATTAAACATCAGCTAGTTAACAAGATGGTGGCTGTTGCCAATAACTGCTATGTTTTGGAAAGTGACTTAGTTGTAGATTTGAACCTATAAACCTTTAGATCAAGGGTTCTTACCTCAAGGGGTCCATGAATTAAAAAAAAAAGATACTCTGATAGCTGTATTTCAATATCATTGGTTTCCTTTGTAATCTTATGTGTTATATTTTATTCACTTTAAAACATTATTCTGAGAGGGGGTCCAGAGGCTTGCCAAAAGGATCCATGTCATAAAAAAAGGTTAAGAACCCCTGTTTTAGAAAATGGAGTGTGTTCTATTATGGGATGTAAATCTCATGGGTCAAAAGGCTGAAGAACTAGAGGAGGTATGTTATACTCTTAGGAGAAAAAAATGTGCTAAAGACTACATTTGCAAACAAGTACATATGCTTTACCAAGGCGTGATTTGTTCATTTGTTTGATAGGCATTTATTATGTGGCTGCTGTGTGTAACACACCGTGTCTGGTGCTGTTCAGATACAAAAACAAAGACAAACAAATAAACCTTGGTCCTTCCTCTGGAGGAGTTGACAATCTAATAGGTGAGATAAGTCATATACAGAGAGAAATATAAGTTCAAATACAATGAAGAGGTCATGAGAGGAGTATAAAGATCAAATGAGGGAGAAAGATAACCTTCATCTGGGACAAAACCTTTCTTCCCTTCACAAAATTGAAGTCCTATAATTGATTTATCACATCAAACTATAGTCCTCAAAATAGGGAGGGGGGAATGAATTTTTCTAACTTTCTTCTGTGTTTGTGTCAATACTATTCCAGACAGGTCACATAATCACAGAATTTGAGAGCTGGAAGGCCAGAGGCCATCTAATCCCACACCCCCCTGAAATATCCAACATACCTGACAATTGGCCTCTACTTGAAGACCTCCAAGAAAGGGGAGCCTGCCATCTCTTAAGGCAATCCACTCCATTTTTGGACAGCTCCAATTATTAGGAAGGTTTTCCTGATACTGAATACAAATTTTCCTTTTTATGGTTTCTACCAATCCTGGTTCTGCTCTCTGGCAACATAGGGAACAAATCTAATTCCTCCTTGAAATGTTGTTATTTGGTTGTTTCAGTCATGTCCAACTCTCTAGGTCTCCATTTGGGATTTTCTTGGCAAAGATACTAGAGTGGTTTGCCATTTCCTTCTCCAGTTCATTTTACAGATGAGGAAACTGAGGTAAACAGCGTTAAGTGACTTGCTTAAGGTTTCACAGCTAATGTCTGAGGCCAGATGTGAACTCATGGACACGAATCTTCCTGACTCCAGGCCCAGGATCTATCCACTGCACCACCTAGCTCTGTGTGACAGCCCTTCAAACACATGAAGACAGTTATTCCCCTCCATTGCCCCACCCTCACCCCCTCATGAATCTTCTGTTATAAAGGAGCTGGCTCTGTTGACTTGCTACCTGTGTGGCCTTGGACTAGTGCCCCTTTTGAGTGTCATATTCCATAGCTATAAAATGGGGGAGGTTGAACTCAATGGGATTAACAGTCCTTTCCAGGTTTAAAGCCTATGAGTTAGTTCCGTATAATAAAAAATCTATCACCTTTGCATTCAAAGCACTGCTACCTCATTTGACCCTCACAGCAACTTGTGAGGTAGGTACTGTAGGACAGTTTCTATGATCTCCATCTCACAGAGGAGGAAACCAAAGCACCCAGAACTCCAATATGTTTCTTAAGGTCACATACCAATGAAAGAGCTATGGATTCTCCATCTGGCTTGTCACTGATTCACAGTCCAATGCTGCCAGGCATAGCAAAGTGACTAGCATCTTTTATTCAGGTGCAGTTTCAGCCATCTATTTTGCACTCTGTGTGTGTGTGTGTGTGTGTGTGTGTGTGTGTGTGTGTGTGCTGTGTTTGTGATCAGAGCTATGACTATGATCAATGCAGTTAGTTCCTAATGTAGATACTCCTATTCTATCATATACCTGTCTGCAACTTATTGTCTTAGAGAATTGCCATAACTCTGAGAAGTATAAGTAACTTGCCTAGGGTCATACAGCCAGGCAGGATCTGCATCTGGATTTTCCTAATTCTAAGATTGTCCCTATAACCAACCATTGCACCACCCTGCCTCTCTCTCTCTCTCTCTCTCTCTCTCTCTCTCTCTGTCTCTCTCTCTCTCTGTCTCTGTGATAATGGTTTGAAAGTCAATTTAAATGAAGTTTACACTTCTATAGCAGCATATATAGCACTTAACATATTAGTTCACACTTATATAACACTTCTTCCAGCTCAACTCACTCTCTGGACTGCTTATCCCCTGAGGTCTGCCCTTCCTCCTGGTTAGTGCATCCTAGGCTGGGATCACTATTTCTGGGATCATCAAGGCTCCAGTCATGTTGCATTTTTTATTCCCAGTTTAAGTCAATCTCTGCATCGCTCTAACTCCCCACTAGGCTCAGAGGGGTGAAGGAACTTGCTCATAGTCACACAGCTAACTAATCAGTCTGAGGATTTCAATCCAGATTTCCTAATATCAGATCCATTGATCTTTCCACTATATTATAATGCCTTTCTAGCAACAGATGGTCATGCATAAGTCTTCTGACTCCAGGTCCAGCCCCATTTCCACTATTTCCCATTACCCCTCACAAGACTGCTTGCTTTAATTACCATAATTCTGTCTTCAGAAATCGAACAATTTTAATTGTTGTTGATTTCATGTTATGAACAACAGTCCTTTCCATAGTGTATCTCTAACCTGTAGTACATTGCTGTCTGCTGAGCTTAAAGAAACCTTGCAGTATCTTTGGGAGTGGCCGTGGGTGTAAATAAACATTTAGGTAATAATCTCATACAATTGCAGGCTACCTTTTAAGCAAGGGGTGTTACCCCCATTTTCTGGAAGGAAAAATTGAATCACAGTGTGGCAAAATGACTCTGTGGCTATGACACAGCAAGTTTGTAGCGAGCCCGGATATAAAATGGAGACCTGCTGATTTTCATTCTTATGTTTTAGATTATGGAAGAAACTGGTGAATTTCAAAGACAGGTATTTATCTCAGTGATAAAAGTCCTCATTAATTATGATACCACCTTAAAAAAATCTGAATGTGCTAACAAAACCTACTGGCTTCACTTATATCAAAGTGTCTTTTCAGCATCAGTTTTGGCTAAAATGTGACATTTTGCATTTATGCATTTGATCAAGTATTTATTCAGAGTCAGAAGGGTACTAGATGCTGTCAGAATGCAATAGCTGCCTAGTGGGCACCTAACTGCATTTTAATAGGAACCTTCAGTGTTATTCTAAGAAAGAAAATAAGGTTGGGAGTCAGGAGATAGTCATGTGAAATTAGGGAAGTTATATGACTGGGCCAAGATCTATTTCACAGATCTTAGGATTTAGAGTTTGACAATCCTTTCTAGCTCTGATATTTTAATGTTCTAAAGATCCTTTAGCTCTAACATTCTCTGTTTTAAGGTCCTTTGCTATTCTAACAATGCCCATTTTACATTCTAAGGGACCTTCTGACCTAGGTCTTCTATATTCTAAGATCTTTGGCAATCTCTGAGAGTCTTAATCATGAATAACTAATATTTATATAATATTTAAAAGTTTATAAAGTACTTTATATCCATGATCTTATTTGATCATCACAATAAAACCCTGGGAAGTAGGTACTAAAGGTATTATTAGCCCCGTTTTACAGATGATAAACTAAGGCTCTGAGAGGTGAAATTAACTATTATGCAGCAAAGTAAGTGTCAGAGGTGAAATATCAATGCTGGTCTTCGTGACTCCAGATCTACTACTAATGTCTATCAACTATATCACATTATGTGAATTCTAACCTTTTCCAGTATACATGTATTAAGGAAAAAATAGCTAATTCTAGATTTCTCTACATAAACTAATGGGAGTAGAACAACCAGTGTATACTTTACTCTGTAGCAGGTAGGTTTCTGCATGGCTGGAGGATTAGGATTCTTTACTATCCACATTAGACAACTCTTGAATAATGTGGCTACCACAATGTTTTTATGTTAAATTAAACTTTGAATACAATTGAGCCTTGCAAGGCTGCTTGACCTATTGTCTATAGTTGTAATAATAATAAGAAGAAGTTAACATTTATATATAGCTTTAAAGTTTAAAAAATATTTTTCGTATGTTATCTCTTTGGATCTTCATGACAACTCTCAAAAATAGGTGCTATCATTATCCTCATTTTACAGATGGGGAACCTGAGACTGAGAGAGGTAAAGTGACTTGCCCAACATTACAGAGCTAAGTAAGTAGGATTTGAATTCAGGTCTTTATGACTCCAAGTCTAGCACTTCCACTGTTCCGCCTAGCTGCCTATAATTTAAGCATTAGGACATAGGCACCACGAATCCTATCCCAGGGCTTTATTACTGACAGCCTTATTAATGTATTTATAAGTCCATCTTACTGCATGTTATGCTTGGAGCATGTTCAGAACCTGGGAACAATGTCACGATAAGGTTCCAGTACCTATAGACATGTAACTGCTGCAACTAGGGCAGTGTGATGGGACCTTTGCCCCAAGGCACTGAAGTTTAGTGGGCTCAATGGGTCATGTACTCTTTCAGCAGGTAGAAACAACTGAGCTTAATAAACAAGTTAGCAAGAATAATTCCCTAAATTGGGGAGCTACTAGACAGCACTCAAGGAAGGAGGTGAGTTCCTCTTTGATCAAGTTCTGCCTTGCTCCTTCCTCCAAGTAACTGTGATCTCCTGGTATCCCACAGTCTCTGTCCATGAAAGTTAGTGACTGCCCTTGGACCTCTCTCCCCTCTCCCGGGGTCTTGTGCCCTGAGGTCTGAAGTCTTTCCTCTCCTCCCTCCACTCCCCCACTTATCTTAATAGTTGGTTTGAGCTTGCCTTAGGCATCATATTTACTAGCTAAATCTATGAGTATTCCCAGCAGATATTATGAAATGAGACTCAGAATATTTCATGTTCTGTGAAGGAATAATACACATGGGGCGGAGGAGTGGTGCAGCAAGTTGGGGGTACTCAGGGACAAAATTGAGAAAACCATACAGTCAAGCAAATACTTCAAGTGCTGCACTTTGCCTAGGTCAGCAGTCAAAAGATGAGAACAGTCTGTGTCAACAGATGTTTTCCAAGATCACGTCCTCCAGGGCTTAATATCATGAGCTATCAAACTCGTGTCTGAATAATGAGGACACTCCTTCCTCAGGTCTCCCAGTTGAAAAGTATTTCATGATAGAATAATAACATGATAACCTCATTAAGTTATTTTTAGTGTTTCATAAAGATTTGTTCTCCCTTCCTTTTTTCTTACCTTTCCTCCCTTCCTCCCTTCCTTCCTCCCTCCTCCCTCCTTCCTTCCTTCCTTCCTTCGTTCCTTCCTTCCTTCCTTCCTTCCTTCCTTCCTTCCTTCCTTCCTTCCCTCCTTCCTTCCCTCCTTCCTTCCTCCTTCCTTCCTCCTTCCTTCCTCCTTCCTTCCTTCCTTCCTTCCCTCCTTCCTTCCCTCCTTCCTTCTCCTCCTTCCCTCCTTCCTTCCCTCCTTCCTTCCCTCCTTCCTTCCTTCCTTCCTTCCTTCCTTCCTTCCTTCCTTCCTTCCTTCTCTCCTCCTTCCTTCCTAACCATCTGTCTGTCCCCCTCGCCCCCTTTCTCTCTCTATCTCTGTCTCTGTCTTCTCTCAGAAGCTCTTCTTAACCCACACCCCGATATGAAAAGAACCAGGGTGTTATCATTTGACTTGGGAAGAATTCAAAAGGATTGCATTTCCCGTTGAGTGTATTAGAACACTGGGCCAGTGTAAGCCCTCCCCAAAGAGGGAATTGCTGACAAGCCTACCACAGACATGCTGCTGTGTCTCTTCCTTTCTTTTATAATCCAATTCCTTGATAATGGGAAACACATCTTGGCAGAAAACAGGGCTCCAGATTTTCGCTGACCTTTCAGGAAGATGATAATCCACTAAAGTATAATCTTTAGGATTATCCATTTGGATTCCTTTAAAAAAAAACACCCCACAACCCAACAAAACCTTAACCACCAACAACCTTCAGAAGTGATCTTTTCCACCTAAAATTTTCTTAAAGCCCTTTATAGGTATCTTTTCTTTCTTTTATCACATTCTACCTCATCTGAGTAATGAATAGCAATTTCCCTCCATTAGACTCAAAACTCCTTGGGAGCAGGGACTGAGTTGTTTTTTGTCACTGTTTTCCCAACACCTGGCACAGTGTCTTATACCTAGTAGAGGTTTAATAAATAAACATTTATGTAGTGCCTACTGTGTGCCAGGGACTGTGCTAAGTGCTTTTACAAATCTCATTTGATCCTCACATCCCTGCTAGATAACTGCTATTTTTATTGCCATTTTACGGTAGGGAAATTGAGGTGAATATCTATCTACCTATCTATCTATCTATCTATCTATCTATCTATCTATCTATCTATCTAATTTTAATGATTTGCCTGTGGTCACAAAGCCGGTAAATATCTAGTCTGGGGCTGGATTTGAACCCAGGTTGTACTGACTCCAGGTCTAGTGTATTACCAGCTGTTTCTAAATATCTGTTGAATTGAAATAGGGAAATAACAACTGGACTTGAAAGAAGCAAGAAGTTTTCAGAAAGTAATTTGTATAACATTTTGTAACTTTTTAAAAACTCATATCCTATAACAATACAATGTTAATACAGAACAAAATGTGAGATCTCTGTGTCTTACGTCCTCTAATTGTTGTTGTTTGTTGTTTTTCGAAAAGGGCCAGTGACATGACAGGTAATGTCTTGACTTTAGTGTGAATTGGATTTAAGTGAGACAGAGTTGTGCAGAGTCATCAGCCTCATTCTCTCCTTCAGCGTCATCTAAGTCCAGTGACAAAACAAAAGTCAGGATGAGTGGCGACGGCCAGGGATCCAGTGGATGACCTTGGTGTCTTTGATGTCTGACCAAGCTGTAAGGGGTCCACAGCTCCTGCTTCAGCCATTTTCATGGCCTTTGGAACAAACTATTCTTATCTGCTCATTCCACCAGGGAATTCCACCATCCCCCCAGTCTTTACATGCTTGGGATAGACATCCCCCTAACTCACTGACATATTTGAGGCCTGTTGGTTACCCTCAGCCTGGTTTAGCCTTTCTGCTGACATGGTTTAGTAGGGTTTCGCTGCTGCACATGCTACAGCTTCTTGGAACCCAGATGAGGGTTGGGTGGCAGATGGACACCAAAGGTAGATGTGCAGCCTTAAAAAGGGTTTGTCAAGCCCTTAACACCCCAGACACCCTCTCCCTGATTATAATGATTTTAATAATAATCATTGCCATTTACATAGCTTTTTATACGTTACATAGTACTTTTCTTACAAAAAGCCCATGAGGTAGATGTGAGTTTATTATCTCTATTTTACAGGTGAGGGAGCTGAAGGTCACAAAGACAACATTACTGCCCCGAGGTCGCACAGCTAGTAAGGAATGGAACTAGGTTTTGTAGAATAACAGAATCTTAAATTTAGGAGGGTTCTCAGAGGCTCTTTAAACTAACCTGTACCTGAACCATCTTATAGGTGATTATCCAGATTTTGCTTGAAGGCCTTAGTTATAGAGAAAGGAGAAAAGAACAGGTATCTATTAAGCACCTACTATATGCCAGGCATTATGCTATGTACTTTATAAATTAAAAAAAAAGTCATATAGGTTGCCTCCCATAGCAACTATGTCACTTTTAGAGAACCCTAATTGTTAGGAACTTTTCCCCTATATCCCCTGCCTGTCTAGAGTTTCTCCAGTTGCTTTTAGTTTAGCAGAGTAAGCTTGATCCCTCTACTAAATGACAATTCTTCAGATAGTTGAGGATAGCTCTCATACCTCTCCCCACATCATCTTTTGTCCAAGCTAAACAGAGCCTTTTAAAAAACCATTTTCATATGGATTGATCTTGAAGCCCTTTGCCATTCTGGCTGCTCTTCTGTTTCTCAGTTGTATCAAACTCAGATACAAATAGATCCCGGCTGGCCTCATATTGGCTTAGAAAACCACACCTGAACATTATCTATGTTCTGTTGTATTTTTGTTATTTTGCTAAACGTTTCCCAATTACGTTTTTATCTGCTTCAGGCCAAACTCCAGAGTTTTGCCAGTCCCTTGCAGAGTGCCCATTATGGGTTTGACACTTCTGCTCTAGACACTCCAGCTTAACAATGCTTTTCCTAAAAATGATGCCCAGAAATGAATATAATCCTCTACATGTGGTCTGACCAGGGTGCTGTTAGACTATCACTTCTGCACACTATGACTCTCTTAAGTTTATGATTACCTTTTTAAACTGCCAATTCACACTGTTGACTCGTTTAGATCTTACAGTACATTAAAACCACAAGATCGTTTTGGAACAGTTACCTAGCCATGCCTTTTTCATCTTGTACTTGTGAGTTGACTTTTTAAACTTCAGGTAATCTTTACATTTATTCATATCAATATCATCTTACTCTATTCTGATAGTTTCTGACTATACAACCTACTATAGTAGCTAAACCTTTTACCTTTGTGACTTTTGCAAATTTGATAATGGATAATAGTTGTAAAGTACTGAACACAACACCTTGTACATAGTAGAAGAGTAATAAATGCTTGTTCCCTTCCCACCCCTCTTTCCTTTGATAAGCATGCTGCTATTCATGCCCATATCTAAGTCACTGATAAAAATATTAAAATTTCAAATCTAGTTTATGTTTATAAGGGTAGGCAGGAATTGTCTTTCCAGTCTCTAGCATTAAACTTTGTACACAGTGGGCATTTAATAAATAGTTGTTGAATTAATTAACAAATGAATTTAATTGTAGATTAACTTTGACCAATCGGTATACTCAGCAGATGCAGTATTAAGGTAAATTTAATTTTCTGGGTGACTCAGGGCTAAGCAATGATCCCCTTGCTAAATACTTTGTAAATCGTGTTGAAATTCTTTTCTATCTTAATAAGGATACTCAATGTATTGGAATTTTTTTTTAATGATATATAGAACCTTATGCTCATCATTCTGAGCACCAGTGACTTTCATCCAAGACTATAGATGGATTAATTAGATGTAGGAGTCTAGGCTGAATCTGTGCACGTCCTAGGACTCCTAGAAGCTTTATTTCTTTTTCAAATTGTCCTGAATTTCAATAACTTTTTTTTTATATCTTCTCAATTTCACTGTTGGAGAAGGAAATGGCAAACCACTCCAGTATCTTTGCCAAGAAAACCTCAAGTGGGGTCATGAAGAGTCAGATGTGACTGAAAATGACTAAACCAAAAAAAAATCACTTTGGGGGAAAATCTGGTTGATTAATAAAACTTCAACAATTTAATGATTTGTGGTTTCATTAGTGTGGGTTCTCCTCCACCCTATATAGTACGTCACTTCAAACAAGGCTCCACTCTGTACTTAGAAAGTATTCAGTTCAGCCATGCTCACTTCTAACCCTGCTTCTCACTCCAGACTTTCCAGCATTTACACATCTAGTTAATTTGCTTTCTCAAAATAGAGAAGCTACCTCACCCTTTTCAGCTAGCTTTCATTGTGTTGTTTTCCCGAATTAGAACAGAAGCTCCCTGAGGGTAGGCACTATTTTTCCTTTTGTTTGTATTGGTATTCCCAATATTTAGCACAGTGCCTGGACAAATAAATGCTTAATCTAATCTAATCTAATGCGATCTGTTAAAAGTCTTCATAATATGTTGTGGGAAAAAAAAATCTATCTTCTGGTAGCCAAACTTTTTCAAACTAGGGTAGTTCTTGGTCGACACACAGACTGTCTAGCTGGGTAAGAGGTGCTCTGAGGACAGATACAGCCTATCAAAACCTCCATTCCAGGATGAAATATAAGAGAACATTAGCAGACTTATTTAATAATAATTAACAATGGCATGTATTTCTATAGTGCTTTTTAGTTTATAAAGTGTTTTCTTTGCAATAACCACATGAGGTAAATAATGTAAACATAACCCTTGTGTTAGAGGCTCTTTAACAACACAAAGGACCCTCACATACTTGGGTACCTGTAATTTAACTAACTCATGTTGTTGTTTAGATATTTCAGTAGTGTCCTATTCTTTGTGACCCCATTTAGGGTTTTCTTGGCAAAGATACTGGAGCAGTTTACCATTTCTTTCTCCAGCTCATTTGCAGATAGGGAAACTGGGTTAAGTGACTTGCCCAGGGTCACACAGCTAGTAAGTGTCTGAGGTCAGATTTTAACTCATGATGATGAGTATTCCTAACTCTAAACCCAATAATCTATCCTCTCCACTACCTAGTTGCCCCTGAGGCAGAACATAGGAACTTCAATATTTACATTCCCTTCCAGGGTAACCAACGGCTCCCCTTAAAAGCAGTTGATCTCACAAGATTTTGAAAAACAGAAGCAAATATTTGCATTGTAAAAGATACAGAAAGAGCTAGCCTCTTAGCCAATAGAAATTCAAAATATTTTTCCCTAGGCCATTAGTCATTCTTCCTCTCAGGATCTACACAATTCCTGTGAGTTACAGTACTACTCTGAATGGTGCCCTAGCAAAGTCAAAGTTAGACCCTTATCTATCCCATTGCCCTTTCATCAGCAACTCTCCCATTATAGATGCATCACTATTTCCGTGTACTTTCCCCACCCCCCACTCCTGAAAGGGACTATGATCTTTCTCACTGCTGTAACTCGGCTTGGCTCTGGCTTTTTACTTTCTACTGTTCAATTTCCCTCTAGTAACTGTTTTTGACTTACAAATGGTTGAATTATTGGAGGGATAATATCAAAGCCTCTGCTCATGATTTTCCAACTCTTTTATACTGCTGGGACATCAAATGGTCTGGACTATTTAAACCTTCTGTTATTTTATACCCAGGTCCCACAGCCTTACCTTCAACATACACAGTTTCATTGGGTGATTGTGGGAGGGACCTTTTTTTGGTCCACTCAAATGTATCTCTACTTTCCACTTCAGATTGTCTTAGGATGTTATATAGCCTTTTATCAGTGTCCTTCCTCCAGGACCTTCTGCTGAATCTTTCTACTTCCTCTCTTCTTCCTGGGCACCTGGGCCAGTTTATGTAAGTTAACCTGGAATAGTTAGTAGGGAAATTCCAGATGGGAAGGATGAGCAGCTTTTAGGCCTTGAGCCAAGAGAAGGCCACAGATTTGTGGCCTCACCACACAGATATTATTCCCATTATAAAGGTGAGAAAACTTTAGGTTAAGAGAGGTCAAGTGACTTTCCCAAGGTCATACAACTAATTAGTAAGGGTAGGTACCCAGATCTGACTCCAGGTCCAATATTCATTCTGCTATACTGCAGTGAATTCCAGTGAAGTGAACTTTTATTGCTACATGTATTGGTAGCTCCAGAGAGCAGAGCAGTGTACTGAGATCCACAGTCTAGAAATCCAAATGTCATCCTTCATGAGAAGAAAAAAATAAAAAAGACTAGCAAGTGGACAAACACTTTGCAATAAAAAAAAATCCTGCTTTCAGTGGATTAACATTATTTTTGGAACAATTCAATTAGCAAACACTCAGAGAGTAGAGGCAAATGTACTAGACTGGGAGTTGGAAGACCTGGGTTCAAGTCCAGGTTCCTATATTACTGAGGTATGTGACCTTGGTCAAGTTATTATCTCTTTTGGGGTCTTAGTTTCCTCCTCTGTAAAATAAGAGCATTAGACTAGTAGCTATCTAGATGAGCCTAAAAGTCTCTTTTAGGGGCAGCTAGGTGGTGCAGTGGCTAGAGCTCTGGCCTTGGAGTCAGGAGGACCTGAGTTCAAATCCAGCCTCAGATACTTGACATTTACTAGCTGTGTGACCCTAGGCAAGTCACTCAATCTCCATTGCCTCATGTAAAAAAAAAGTCTCTTTTAGCTCAAATATTCTCTTTTGTGAATATAAAATTTATAACTGTGTAACTATATATATATATATATATATATATATATACATATATACGTACCTACACACACGTGGTTATTGTGTGTGTATGTGTGTGTGTGTGTGTGTGTGTGTGTTGGACAGAAACTGTAAAAGTATAGTGAGCTGGACTCAGAATTGAACAACAGAATAGGCTGGAATGACTTTGGGAAATTGCAAAGTTTTTTAAAAACAGAACAGAACTTATCTTTTCCCTCAAAACCTTGGTTTCTTTCAAAATTCCTTTTTATTATATAGTGTACCACTCATCACTCAAGCTCACAGCCTTGGATTATCTTCAACTCCTCACTTGAACTCATCCCACATACCCAATGCATTGCTGTCTTTTCTCTTTTATATCTTCATATTCTCTTGGTCTAGCTCTTATTACCTCATGCCTTGGCTACTGCAATAGCCTTCTGGCTGGTCTTCCTGCCTCATCTCTCCCCACTCCAGTTCATCCTCTACTCAGCTGTCAAACCCATGTTCCTAAAGCACAGGACTGACCATGTTATTCCTTCTCCTCCCTCTACTCTCTTTCAGTAAACTCTGTTGGCTCCCTATTACTTTCAGGATCAAATATAAAATCCTCTGTTTGGATTTTAAGGCCCATTACAACCTGGTTCTTTCCCATCTTTCTAACTTTTTTATATTTCATTCCCCTCTATACATTTTATGATCCAGGTACGCTGACATTCTTATTCTCCTTCATACAGTTAGACTCCGAACTCCATTAGTTTTCATTGGCTCTGTGCTCCTTACCTGGAATGCTCTTCCCTCACTCCTGACTTCTGGTTTCCCTGGATTCCTTTAAGACTCACATAAAATCCCATCTTCTATAAGAGGCCTTATTTAATCCCTCCTTCCCTCTGTGCCTTCGCTATAACATTACTTCCCATTTACACTCCATAGATCTCATCTGTTCATGGTTGTTTATGTCATCTTCCTCATTAGAATGTGAACTCTCTGGGGCAGCTAGGTGGTGCAGTGGGTAGCGCTCTGGCCTTGGAGTCAAGAGGACCTGAGTTCAAACGTGGCAGACACTTGACACGTACTAGCTGTGTGACCCTGGGCAAGTCACTTAACCCTGATTGCCTAAGCAAAAACAAACAAAAGAATGTGAGCTCCTTGAAGGCAAGGAACTATGGTCTTGCCTTTCTTTGCGTACCTAGTGCTAAGCACAGTGCCTGGCACATAATAGGAGCTTAATAAATGCTTGCAGCTTGTCTTATTTACTGACTTCCTAAAAAGAAATTCCTATCTTTTTATACCCCAGAATTCTTCAAGACATAGAATATTACAATCTTTGAAGAACTGAAATTGGAGACATGCCCCAAAGGGTGATGGAGAGGTGTAGCAGGTACTAGCTGGCAACAACAAATCACAAAGAAGGAATTATGCAAAAAAAAAAAAAGAGGAGGAAGGATTGTCATCAAAGAAGTGGGAAAGCTCTTGCATTTCCCTGGTATCCATGTAATATAAAAATAGTTCATGGAACAGTCCTAGCACATTTGGTAAATTTTATTTGAGAGGACATGAACAAGAGTTAATAAGGTAAGGAGAGATGGATAAGTTGTAATGTGTATCTGTAACCATGGCTCAAAGGGCCAATGATGTGGGACTGTCTCCTCACTAGTGGAGATGGTTTACTCCTGTGCCTGGGTGAGGGGTAGGCAGAGTTGGTGAAAGTGGGAGAGAAGAGAGATCTGGTCTCTTAAGTTTCTTCAGGATCTTCTGGTTTCTAGCTTTGAGAAAGAAGATCCTCAAGGCTGACCTCTTCAGGTTGCTGAAGGGAGAGAAAGACTGAGAAGAAACCAGCATGAGAGGAGCTGGCAATTTCTATCATCAACTTCTTCTCGCTCTGTCTCTGTCTCTCTCTTTCAGTCTGTCTCTCTGTTGAACTGAACAATCTCTTTCCCAGTGGGAGAACACCTTTAATCTGAATTATCTGGTGTATATTCTCATATGTATGTTTTCACTTTTTCTTATTTTGCTTTGGACTTGGATAAACAGGTTTCTTTGCTATGCTCTATGAACACATATAGCATATGTAGAACTGGCATCTGGTGGGAGTCAGAATCAAATATAGAACTTGAGGCTCCTCTTTCTCTACTGAGAAATAGCAGTCAGGAGTTTTGCTTGAATCTTAAACTAGACTTACAATATTTTAGAGAGAAGATAGATTTAATTCTAGCCTGGTGCCTCTTCTCTCTGAGGAGAGAAAAGTGGTGAACTTCTGGTTGCAGCATTCTGCTTCCCCTTTTAGTAGGAATTAAAGTTTCCCTTGGAGAAGCGCTGGGAGAGTAGTCTAGAGATGTCTGTTATCTCTGTGAGCCACATTGAGACAACCAGATTACACATCATTGGAGACACTATTCACAACAATAGAAACATGAATTCGTTACTACAGCAGTTCTTAAATTTTTTGGTATCAGGACCCCTTTACAATCTTAAAAAAAAAGAACTTTTTTTTATAAATGAGTTATATCTATTGATATTTATTTTAGTAGAAATAAAGTATCTTCATATTATGAAAATAATTTGGCTCCATGGACCCCTGGAAGGATGTTGGGGAATCTCCAGGAGTACGAGAACTGTACTTTGAGAATTGGTGCATCAGTGTATTAGAGTAAAACTTATTAATCTTTACTTTTCGAGTTCAGGGAAAAGGCATTGAAAAACCCCACATGAACACTGACTTCTCCTTTTAAGAAACCCTAACACATTTGCTTCTTCTAACATCCCAATTGTTTACTGTGAAATTCACCAAAAAAAACCACCCCAAAACAGCATCTTCATCCCAGATATTTATAAAAGCTAACAAATTCATTAAAAACTTGCTTTTGTTTATGCTCTCTTAATTTGGTTTAAAAAATTTTAAAGAGGGGAAGATAGGAAGAGGTTAAACCATTTGAGATAAAAACTAGACTGGGAAGTGAGGATTATTTAAGCAAGTATAAGCATTATAAGTCTACAAAGGAGGCACAAGTGTTCTGTCAGTTCCTTTCACAATAGCATTTAATAGCTTTGACACTTTCTCACCATCCCCTCCCTCTAGGTTTTCTTGACCCTGCTTTTTCCTAGTTCTCCTCAGTATCCGACTGCTCCTTTTCATTCTCTTTAGTTGAATCTTCAGGGCACACCCACCAATCTTGTAAGTGTACTCCAGGGCTCTATTCTGGATTCTCTTCACTTCTCCCTCAATACCATTCTGTTTAGTGATCTCATCTGCTTTCATGGATTCAGTTATCATCTCTATGGAGAAGAGTCTCCATTTATATCATCCAGCTCCAGTTTGTCTCCCGAGCTTCAGCTGGGTATTGCCAACTATCTTTTGGATGTCTCAAACTGGTATTTTTTAAAAAAAGAAAGTGATTGCAGTAATCCAACTGAGAGGTGATAAGAGCCTGAATTAGGGTAGCATCTGTGTGAGTAGTGAAAGGTAGATATATGAGAGAGGTGGTGAAGGTAATAATGATAAGGTTTGACAGTAGATTGAATATCTGGGGTGAATTCAAATGAGAAATCCAAAGATTATATCAAAGTTGCAAGCCTCAGTAACTGGAAAAACATGGAGTCCTGGACAGTGATGGGGAAAAGAGAAAAAGAGAAAGTTTTAGGGAAAGATAGTGAGTTTTATGCCTATGGGACATTCAGTTTGATGTCATGTCACTGGTCCTTTTCGAAAAATAACAAACAAAAACAATCAGAGGACATAAGACACAGAGCTTTCACATTTTGTTCTGTATTAACATTGTATTGTTATAGGATATGAGTTTTTTAAAAAGTTACAAAATGTTATACAAATTACTTTCTGAAAACTTCTTGCTTCTTTCAAATCTAAAGTCCAGTTGTTATTTCCCTATTTCAATTCAACAGATATTTAGAAATAGCTGGTAATACACTAGACCTGGAGTCAGTACAACCTGGGTTCAAATCCAGCCCCAGACTAGATATTTACCAGCTTTGTGACCATAGGCAAATCATTAAAATTAGATAGATAGGTAGATAGATAGGTAGATAGATAGATAGATAGATATTTGCCTCAGTTTCTCTAACTGTAAAATGGCAATAAAAATAGCAGTTATCTAGCAGGGATGTGAGGATCAAATGAGATTTGTAAAAGCACTTAGCACAGTTCCAGGCACACAGTAGGCACTACATAAATGTTTATTTATTAAACCTCTACTAGGTATAAGACACTGTGCCAGGTGTTGGGAAAACAGTGACGAAAAACAACTCAGTCCCTGCTCCCAAGGAGTTTTGAGTCTAATGGAGGGAAATTGCTATTCATTACTCAGATGAGGTAGAATGTGATAAAAGGAAAGGAGAGATACCTATAAAGGGCTTTAAGAAAATTTTAGGTGGAAAAGATCACTTCTGAAGGTTGTTGGTGGTTAAAAAAAATACATTTTTATTGATATCTTTTCTTACATCACCAAAATTTCCCCAATTTCCTCCTAGAGAGCTATCCCATGTGACAAATAATATAACAAGAAAAGAAAAAAAAATGAAAAAATCAAAATATGCACAATATACTACACTTGTAGATCTCTTCAGAGGTATAGGATGGGAAGTGTCTCTTCATGTCTTTCCTTTGGAGTCATGCTATTCTTTGTAATTTTGCAACATTCATTTTAAAAAATTTGTGTGTATGTGCTTTCCATTTACATTGTTGTAGCAATTGTGTATCTTTTTTTGCTCTATTTATTTCACTCTACATCAGTTCATACAGATCTTTCCATATTTTAATGCATTCATTATTTAATACAGCATAGTATTCTATAACGTTCATGTATAAGGTTTGTTTAGCTCTATTCCCCAACGAATGAGCATCTATTTTGTTTCCAGTTCTTTGCTATCAATAAAAAGTACTGCTATAAATATTTCGGTGTATATGATGACTTTCTTTTTATCAATGGTCTTCTTAGGATATAAGCCTAGTAGTGGAATCTTTGAGTCAAAGGGTATGGGCATTTTATTCACTTTATTTGCACAATTCCTATCTCCCCCCCACCCCAAATGGTTGTGCTGCTTTACAGCTCCACCAACAATGTATTAGTGTATTTCTTTTCCTGCACACTTTCAAGATTTGCAATGGCTTTCTAATCAGTCTTGGTTGCCTAAAGTCTTTCCTCATTCTAAAGCATTCTCTATTCAGATGCCAAAGCGATTTTAAAAAATGTATAGGTCCAATTATGTCACCACCTCCCCCTGTTCCACTCAAGAAACTCCAGTGGCTCCCTATGACTTTCAAGATCAAACATAAAATATTTTGTTTGGCATTTAAAGCCCTGCGCAACTGAACACCTTCCTACCTTTCCAGTCACCTCACACTTTGCTCCCTTCATCTGATCAAGTTACATTGACCTGCTTGTTCTTCCTCAAACAGTATTCTCCATCTCCTGATTCCGTGCCTATTCACTCTCTCATGCCTAGAATCTCCTTTCTCATGTCTGTCTCGTGGCTTTCTTTAAAACTCAGCTCAAATCCCACCTTCAGTAAGGACTTTACCAGTCCTCTTCAACCCCACCCCATTCCCCAGTGCTTTTTTTCCTGAGATGACCTCCTATTTACATTCTGTATGTATGTACATGTGCATATGCATGTGTGTACACACTTATACACATGTATATGTGTTGTGTGTGTATATATATATATATATATATATATATATATACACACACACACACATGCAGATATGACATATACATAGTTATTGGTATGTCGTCTCCCCCATTATAATGTGAACTCCACGAAAGCAGGGGGCATGTTTCTGCTTTCTTTGTATCTCTAGTCCTTAGCACAGTGCCTGGAACATATGGTAAATGCTTAAGAAATGTTTGTTGAATGGCTGACTGATTTTACCCACAGTCAGTTTGGACTACACCATCCTTCTAAACAAAGATTTAATGGCATGGCCTTGACTTTGAGAAGAATTGGATTAAAATCCTTAAAAAACAAACTTAATAGCTGTGTGTCATGGGCAAGTCACTTAACCTCTCTGAGACCCCCTTTCCTCTTCTGTAAAACTTGGATAATGTCTATAGTATCTACCACCCAAGGTTTTTGTAAAAATCACATGATGCAAAGCACTTTAAGTATCCATTCTTATTATTTCCTTGAACCACCAGTTTAGTGTGAGATTCAATGGAAAATTTAATAGTATATGGGCAAAGGGTCTGATAATAACAAATATTTAGTATTTCACACATATTTTCTCCTTCGATCATTAAAAAAATACAGTGAGATAACGAGTATGAGAATTCCCATTTTAGAGGTAAATTTCAAAGAGTAGCAGTGACATGCCCCAAATCATACATTTAGTAAATGGTAAAGGCACAGTTTGAATTAGCAGTACTGACTCCAAATCCACGAATGGCCTTTTTGCTTTTCTACCTCAGTAATGGGAGCGTGTTGAGCTTTACAGAAGAAAGGAATCTTATCGATCTCCATAATCTTTATGATCATTTTCTCAGGCCATCTTCAACAGGCTCTAAGCTCCCCCCAAACCTGAGGCAAATCTTTCTGTGACATCAGTAGTCAGGTAGATAAATCTAACTAGGTCAGAATTGTGAAATCACTCAAGGTGGTGGAGGGAGAAGGAAAGCTGTAACAGATAGAATGTTGGGGCTAGAAAGGCCCTTGGAACACAGAAAGTCATATGGTGGAGCTAGAAAAACTTAGAACACAGGATGTAGAACGTTGGAATTGGAAGGAGCCTTAGGGATCACAGAATCAGAAAAACATGGAATTTTAGAGTTGGAAAGAACCTGAGAGACCCTATAACCCAACTTATTCCTGAACAGTCATCTTGTTGACATCATTCCCAACAAGTACTGATTCAGCCTTACCTTGAACGCTTTCAGTAAAGGGGAATCTATTACTTTCTAAGGCAGCTAATTTCAGTGTTGAACAGTGCTAAATTGTTAGTATATATTTCCTTATCTCCACCTTAAATTTCGGCCCACTGTTTCTAGTTTTGTGCTCTCAGGTCATAAAACATAGGTGTAATCCCTCTGCCACAAGATAGCATTAGCTCTTCAAATAATTTAAGACAGTAATTATCAATCAATCAGAAAATATTTATTAAGTACTTATCATGTGACAGGCATTGGGGATACGAAGAAAAGCAAAAACACAGTCACTGCCCACAAGAAGATCACATTCTAATAGGGGATACAACATCAAAGTATATATACACACATACATACATATACATTGAGCACATATGGTGTGTGCATATAGAGTATAAATGAAAAGGGATAGGCACACAGAAAGTCATATGGTAGAGCTAGAAAAACTCAGAACCCAGGATGTAGAATGTTGGAATTGGGAGGAATCTTAGGGATCACAGAAATCAGAAAAACATGGAAAACCCCTCTGAGGGTAGGCACTGGCAGTGAGCTGGATCAGGAGATGGGAAGTGAGAAGAGCCTTAATGAATCCGGGAAGCCAGGAGGCCAGGGTGAGGAAGGAAAGCATCCTGGGCCTGGGCAGGATGTGGGCAGCCAGGACAAAGGAGTCAGGAGATGGAGTATAGAGACAAGAAAGCCAGTATCACAGTGTATGGAGGGAAGTGAAGTATAAGAAGTATAAGAAGGCTGGGAAGGTAGGAAGGGGCCAGGTTGTGAAGAGCTTTACCATCCAAACAATGGCTTTTCTAGGTAATCCTGGAGGTAAAAGGGGACCAATTGAGTTATTGAATTGGGGGAGGGGTGACATGGTTAGACTTGTACTTTGGAAAAATCACAGCCAAATTCTCTCTAGGTTTCTCTTCTCTAGTTCCTTTAGCTGCTCCTCATACTGTGTGATCTTTTGAGGTCCTTCGCCATTCTGGTAGCACTCTTCTTGGTGCTCTCTAGCTTCCTAAAATGGGGGACCTAGAAATGAAAACAATATTTAAGATGTGGCTTGATTAGGGCAGAGCTCACAATATTATCACCTCCAGATTCCTGGAAGTTTTGCCTTTATTTTAACCACATGAATTTTCTTGGCTGCCATAACACTATTAACTCAAGATGAGCTTGCAATTCATTAAAAGTCCTGGAATATTTTCTGATATACTGTGTCTATACATACCTTCCCCCAGTTTATACTTTTTGAATTGATATTTGGAACCCAAGTGCCAGATTTCCCATTTATCCCAATTCAATTTCACCACATTCTCTTTTACCGAGTGTTCTAACCTATCACTATCTTTTAGAATACTGACTCTATTTTCCATTGTATCTGACATCTCTCCTAGATCCCAACTATCCCTCCAAAATACATGTTAACTATATCTTTATTCAAATCATTGATAAAAATTTAAAACCATATGAGACCAAACACTGATCAATCAGTCAGGCCACTTAAGACCTAACTTAGAAGAAGATCATAGGATCATAGTAGGTCTGAAAAGGACCTCAGAGGGCAATCTAGTTCAACTCCATCATTTTACAGATCAGAAAACTGAAGTATAGGAAGACAGTGACTAGACCAAGGTCACATAGGTTTTGAATTAGAAGCTTTTGCATAAGACTCACACACACAAATGCTAAAAATGATCTATAGGGATCAAGGGAAGAATTTCCAACAATGTTTGGAATCAGTGATTCTATCAGGTTTAAAATACAATATTTTCTGAAATCGTAAGTGCTGATGAGATCCCAAGTGAAATAGTATAGAGAGAGAAGAGAAAAAGGCCCAGATCAGAACCTTGGGGTACCTCCATTGTTAGTGAACATGACATGAATGAAAATCCAAGTATGGAGACAGAGAAGGAGCGGTTCTACAGGTAGGAGTAGAACCAGGAGAGAACTTGGAGTGTCATGAAAACCTAGAGAAGAGGGTATTAAAGAGAAAAGGGTCACGGACTGTGTCAAAGACTGCAGAGAGGTCAAGAAGAATGAGGATTGAGAAAAGGCCATCAGATTTGGAAATTAAGAGATTATTTGTAATTTTGGAGAGAACAGTTTCGGTTGAATGATGATGTGGGAAGTCAGACTGCAAAGAGATAAGAAGAGAGTGAGAGGAAAGAAAATGGAAACGCTTTTTGCCAACGGCCTTCTCAGGGATATAGCCATGAAAGGGAACAGAGATATAGCGTGATAGTTAGTGGGGCTGTCAAAGCAAGTTTCACTTTTTGTTGTTGTTATTTTTAATTTGAGTCCTCATGTGAACTACAGGTGGGCACATTGCAGGTTCTTAATAAATTTGAGTTGACTGACTCATTAGTTTAATCACTGTAATGAAATTAAATGCAAATGCCAACTGCAGTCTTCTCCAAAAAGGTAAAAATATTTACTTCTAGACACATTGGAAATTTGAGCACTGGACTTGTGAGTCAGAAAACCTGTGTTCAAGTCTAGGCTTTGCCACTTGTTAGCTATGTGAACTTGGGCAAATCTACAATGCTGCTGCCACTGCTAAGTAGCATTTATAGAGGTTAGCAAATTGCTTTACAAATATTATCTCTTTTTATTCTCACAATAACCTTGGGACATAGGTGCTATTATTATCTCTATTTTAAAGATATAAGGACTTCAGTTAGTAACTGAAGTTAAGTGAATTGCCCAGGGTCACGCAGCTAGTAAATAACTGAGGCTGGATTTGAACTCGGTCTTCTTGACTAAAGGGCCAGTAATTTATCCTGTTTGTTATCTAAGAGCCATATTTTTTTGACTTCTGTAAAATGGATAATGATAAATTGCCATGCCTCAGAGGTCTAGTGAAAATCACATGACCTATTTCACGTTAAGTGCTTTGTAAGAATAAAGTGCTATATAAATGTGAGCAGTTATTACTTTTCAAGAACTAATAAGTCCAAGAAATAAAATGTCATATGTTTCCTCTACACCCAAACTCTATACTCCTTAAACTGCCAGACTAATTAAATATGGTAGTCATTACTCCACTTTTCCCACCACACATTACATAACTTTGTCCCTGAGTACTCTGATGAAGCATTGAGATCAATTCAATTTAGTTCATTATTCATTTATTAATTAGCTTACCAGTGCTGAGTCCAGCTAAACTTTTGGGGAGAGACAAAGATTAGATGATTTCTGGCCTTCAGGAAACTCACAGTCTAGCAGACATTTTTGTGCATAATTGTCTAAAATGCTTAATTTAAGGGATCGTTGAATCACAAAGACTCCACTGTTAACCTTTCCCATTGATTCTTTTTTAAAAAAATTAATTAATTATTTTTTGGCTAGACAATGGGGTTAAGTGACTTGCCCAGAGTCACACAGCTAGTAAGTGTTATGTGTCTGAGGCCAGATTTAAACTCAGGTCCTCCTGAATCCAGGGCCCATACTCTATCCACTGCGCCACCTAGCTGCCCCTTCCCATTGATTCTTAAAGGCCCAGTCTACTGGGGACCTGAGGGTAGGGTAGGGTATATAGAAGAGGGATGAGATATTCTTTATCAATCAATCAACAACACAGGAGAATAGCCTGAACTGATAGAAAGCACACTTAACCTAGTAGTCAAGAGACCTGGGTTCTGGTTTTGATATTAATTTGTTTTGTGTCTTCAGGCAAGTTAGATTCCTAATAGGGTGTATAAATTATTGGGCTGGAAAATAACTTGGTGAAATCCTTGCAATAAACTACTTTTCTTTATAAATAAGGACACTTTGGCCTTGGGTACCTAAAAGATGATTGGAAATATTATATGGATAAGACACAGCATTAAGCTCTCAACTAATTCTTTTATGAGGTATTTTGGTTTCCCCCAGTGGTCCTAAGTGAAACCCTGAGATGATAAACACTGACAGCTATGTTTCCATCAACATGAATGTTAAGGCCACAAACCATTCATTTAATTTCCTAAGTGGAAAATTGTTTTTAAATGCTGGCAGGAAAGAGTATTTTAGAAGCAAAGCTGGCCCTGAGTTATTCAAATACAAAAACCTCTCCAAATAGTAAATATTATTTTTCCAAAATAAACTAAGATATAATCAAAGTGCCTCCATTTATGGCCTGCATTTTGATGAATAGCCAGCCAGCACTGCATCTACAAATGTGGATTTAAGAGAGCTGACTACAAAGTTGTGCAATAGTGAAGGCTGTATTAAAATACCTTAAAAAGTTTGCTTTGGAAGGATACTTGTCAGATTTGTTGGAATGGTTATCCTGCTTCTTTTTAAAATTTTTTTTTATTTTTTTATTTTTTATTTTTTCCATATGCTTTTGAGTTGAAAATTTTTCTCCCTTTTCCTCCCCCCACCCCCCCAAGGCGGTGCACAATCTGATATAGGCTTTACATTTACATACCTATTAAACATATTTTCACATCAGTGAAGTTGTAAGTACAAATTAAAACCAATAGGAGGAACCATCAGAAAGATGAAACAAAACTCAACAGAAGGTAAAAATAAGTGACAGCGATTCGACTTCCATAGTTCTTTCTTTGGATGTGGACAGCATTTTCCATCCTGAGGCCTCTGGAGATGTCTTAGATCCTTGTAATGCTGAGAAGGGTTCAGTTTAACAATCTTAGTCATTGCATAACGTGGTTGTTATTGTGTACAAAGTCCTCTTGGATCTGCTCGCTTCACTCAGCATCAGACCATATAAGTCTTTCCAGGTTTTTCTGAAGTCAGCCTGTTCATCATTTGTTATAGCACAATAGTATTCCATTACATTCATATACCACAACTTGCTCAGCCATTCCCCAATTGATGGGCATCCTCTCAATTTCCAATTCTTTGCTACCACAAAAAGAGCTGCTATGAATATTTTTGTACATGTGGGTCCTTTTCCCATTTGTTTGATCTCTTTGGGATATAGCCCTAGAAGTGCTATTGCTGGATCAAACGGTATGCACATTTTTGTAGCCCTTTGGGCATAGTTCCAAATTGTTCTCCAAAATGGTTGGATCATTTCACAACTCCACCAACAATGTATTAGTGTTCCAATTTTCCCACATCCTCTCCAACATTTATCATTTTCCTGTTTTGTCATGTTGGCCAATCTGATAGGTGTGATGTGGTACCTCAGAGTTGTTTTGATTTGCATTTCTCTAATCAATAATGATTTAGAGCATTTTTTCATATGACTATAGATGGCTTTAATTTCTTCATCTGAGAACTGTCTGTTCATATCCTTTGACCATTTATCAATTGGGGAATGGCTTGTGTTCTTATAAATTTGTCTTAATTCTCCATATATTTTAGAAATGAGGCCTTTATCAGAGAGACTGGTTGTAAAAATTCTTTCCCAATTTTCTACCTTCCTTCTAATCTTAGTTGCATTGGCTTTGTTTGTGCAAAAACTTTTCAATTTAATGTAATCAAAATTATCCATTTTGCTTTTCATAATGTTCTCTATCTCCTGTTTGGTCATGAATTCTTCTGTTCTCCATAGATCTGATAGGTAAACTATTCCTTGTTCTCCCAGTTTACTTATGGTATCAGCCTTTATATCTAAGTCTGAACCCATTTTGACTTTATTTTGGTATATGGTGTGAGATTTGGGTCTATGCCTAGTTTCTGCCATACTTTTTCCAGTTTTCCCAGCAGTTTTTTTCAAAGAGTGGGTTCTTATCCCAGAAGCTGGGGTCTTTGGGTTTATCAAATAATAGATTACTATAGTCATTGACTACTGTGTCTTGCATATTTAACCTATTCCACTGATCCACCTCCCTATTTCTTAGCCAGTACCAAGCAGTTTTGATGATTGCTGCTTTATAATACAATTTAAGATCTGGAATTGCTAGGCCACCTTCCCCTGCATTTCTTTTCATTAGTTCCTTTGATATTCTGGACCTTTTGTTTTTCCAAATGAATTTTGTAATTATTTTTTCTAACTCTATAAAATAATTTTTTGGTAGTTTGATTGGTGGCACTGAATAAGTAAATTAGCTTAGGTAGGATTGTCATTTTATATATATTAGCTCGGCCTGATGTTTTTCCAATTATTTAGATCTGATTTTATTTGTGTGAAAAGTGTTTTGTAATTGTGTTCATAGAGTTCCTGGGTTTGTTTCGGGAGGTAGACTCCTAAATATTTTATAATGTCTACAGTAAGTTTAAATGGGATTTCTCTTTCTATCTCTTGCTGTTGGGCTTTGTTGGTAATATATAGAAATGCTGATGATTTATGTGGGTTTATTTTATAGCCTGCAACTTTGCTAAAGTTGTTTATTATTTCAAGTAGTTTTTTACTTGATTCTCTAGGATTCTCTAAGTATATCATCATGTCATCTGCAAAGAGTGATAGCTTTGTTTCTTCTTTGCCTATTCTAATGCCTTCAATTTCTTTTCTTCTCTTATTGCTAAAGCTAAGGTTTCCAGTACAATATTGAATAACAGTGGTGATAATGGACATCCTTGTTTCACCCCCGATCTTATTGGAAATGCTTCTAGCCTGTCCCATTACATAAAATGCTTGCTGAAGGTTTTAGGTAGATGCTATTTATTATTTTAAGGAAGACTCCATTTATACCTATGCTTTCTAGTGTTTTTAATAGGAATGGGTGTTGTATTTTATCAAAAGCTTTTTCTGCATCTATTGAGATGATCATGTGGTTTCTGTTGGTTTTGTTGTTGATATGCTCAATGATGCTGAGTTTTCCTAATATTGAACCAACCCTGCATTCCTGGTATAAATCCTACCTGGTCATAGTGTATTATTCTTGTGATAAGTTGCTGCAATCTACTTGCTAGTATTTTGTTTAAAATTTTTGCATCTATATTCATTAGAGAAATTGGTCTATAATTTTCTTTCTCTATTTTGACTCTTCCTGGTTTAGGTATCAACACCATATTTGTATCATAAAAAGAATTTGGTAAGACTCCTTCTTCACCTATTTTCCCAAATAGTCTATATAGTATTGGAATTAATTGTTCTTTAAATGTTTGATAGAATTCGCATGTAAATCCATCTGGCCCTGGAGATTTTTTCCTAGGTAGTTCATGAATGGCTTGTTCAATTTCTTTTTCTGAGATGGGGTTATTTAAGTATTTTACTTCCTCTTCGGTTAATCTGGGCAATTCATATTTTTGTAAATATGTATCCATTTCACTAAGATTGTCAAATTTGTTGGCATATAGTTGGGCAAAATAATTCCTAATTATTGTTTTAATTTCCTCTTCCTTGGTGTAGCTTCACCCTTTTCATTCTTGATACTAGTAATTTGGTTTTCTTCTTTCTTTTTTTTAATTAAATTAACCAAAGGCTTATCTATTTTATTGGTTTTTTCATAAAACCAGCTCTTAGTTTTATTTATTAGTTCAATAGTTTTCTTAATTTAAATTTTATTAATTTTTCCTTTGGTTTTCAATATTTCTAATTTGGTGTTTAGTTGAGGATTTTTAATTTGTTCTTTTTCTAGTTTTTTTAGTTGTATGCCCAATTCATTAATCTCCTCTTTTTGTATTTTATTTATGCAAGCATTTAGAGATATAAAACTTTATCTTGCTTCTTTTTAAAATATATTTTTAGGATTATAGCTCATAGGATCATTGATTTAGAACTAGAAGAGAAGCCTTAAGAGGTCACCGAGTTCAACCTTCTTATTTTAACAGATGAGGAAACTGAAGACCATGGAGCCTAAGTGGCTCACATATCTAGAGGCAGGATTTGAACTTAGGTCTTCCTGACTCTTAGTCTAGCTGTATCCATTACTGTATCCATTGTGCCTTTCTTTAAATATTTTTTAATGATGCATTTTGTCTTAACATCACAGTCCTTTCTCATTCACCCCCTCCAAACCAAACCCTTTCTTGTGACAGAGGAAAAACATTAAGTAAAAACTTCCAATGCAGAAACCAAATTTAACTGTGCATATAATCTGTATTAGTATTCCCTCACCTCTGTGCTATGAGGGAGGTTTCTTGCTTCTTTTTCAATGCCTTTAAGTTGGTAAGTTGTCTGCTTATACATTATATCTATTAAAATATTTAATGTTCAACTCAATTCAATCTCAACAAACATTTATTAAGCATCTGCTATGTGTGAGTTTTCCCATTAAATGTCCAGCACCACTGTCTCATTGTGACATAGGAGTGATCCTGAGTTCTTGAAGGCTTTGCCTATGGAACAGGTCCTTGTTACCGTTCAGTCATTTCAGTAGTGTCTGACTCCTTGTGACCCCGTTTGGGGTTTTCTTGGCAAAGATACTGGAGTGGTTTGCCATTTCTTTCTGTAGCTGAGGAATCTGAGGCAAACAGGGTTAAGTGACTTGCCCAGGGTCACACACCTAGTAAGTGTCTGAGGCCAGATTTGAATCCAGGAAGATGAGTCTTTCTAACTCTAGGCCCTGCACTCTATTATACCACCTAGCTGCCTAGAAGAGGTCCTACTAAGCTAGAAAGATTTGAAATACAGTAGATGAATGTCTTTGTCAAGATCAGCCTAGCTTAGAGAAAAGCTCACCTCCAGTGGTTTGGCCATTATGTGTTCATTGTTTCAGCCATTTACACTAAAGTGTGGAGGGACCAAGGGAGTAGTACCATGGAAATTAAATCACCGAACCTTGAAGTATGTCAAATGAAACCATTTACTCATTCACTATAGTCAATATCTATAACTGACATGTTAGCAAACAAAAGCCATTGTAGCAGAAACAATGGCAGTAGAGTTGTGTCAAACATACCAGCATCATTTGGGCATATTACACATTACAGTCAGAGGATTTGTACAGATTTTATACCAGCTCCTCAACCCTGTCACCACTTGTTTGCTCTGATTCAGTGATACCGGCCTACTTATAGTTTTTCCCACAGGCTACTACATTCTATAACTGTGCCTTTTTACTAGGGGGCCCTCATGACTGGAATATTATCCCTTCTCACTTTCGACTATGAGTTCCTCAGTTCTCCTTCAAGACTCAACTCAAATCCCAGATTCGCTCGGAGGTCTTTTCTGGTGACTCCCTGCTCCTTCCCCCACCACACACATACTGCTACTGTTTTTCCTCTGAGATTAACTTCTTTTTTTTTTTCCTTTTTAGGCAATTGGGGTTAAGTGACTTGCCCAGGGTCACACAGCTAGTAAGTGTCAAGTGTTAGGTCTGAGGCCGGATTTTACTTCAGGGCTGGTGCGCAGTGGATACACTGCTCCACCTAGCTGCCCCCTGAGATTAACTTCTGCTTCCGCTGTATATCTGTTAAGGGGGTGTATGGTGTATTCAGGGAGAACTAGCACCTCTGGCGTGAAGCTTGTGGAGCCCTTTTCCTTTGGTTTCCACCTCTTACCCAACTCTCACCTGTGGCTCCAAGAAGCTGTAGCATGGGCATCAACCATTCCCAGTAAAACTGTCTATACAGAGGGGCTAAATCAGGTTGTGGGTAACTGACAGGCCTCAAACCCATTCTATCCCAAGCATGTGAACACTTCTCATATCAGAATGGGTGTATAAGAACAATTTGTTCCAAAGGCCACGAAGACGGCTGAGACAGGAACTGTGGAGCCCTCAGAGCTAGATCAGACGTTGAAGATGCCGAGGTCATCCACTATCTTGCTAGTGGGTGGACTTTGATGACTCAGGAAGAGAGCGTAAGGCTGACACCTTTGTGCAACTCTGCCTCACTTAAATCCAATTCACTTTCCAAGTCAAGACATCACCCCTCGATGTCACTGGTCCACTTCAGAATAAAGGACAAACAACATCTGTATGAATATAGTTGTTTGTATGATGCCTCCCCTATTAGAATTTGAGCTCCTTGATAGCAGGGGCTATTTTTGCATAGTGCCTAGCACGTGATAAGGAGTAAAAAAAAAAATACAGTTGTTGATTAACTGATTATTTGCTTTGTGAATTTGGGCAAGTCATTTTCCCTCTCTTGATTTTAGTTTAAGGGGGTGGGGAAAATCCAAAAATTAGGGAGTCGGACCAAGTGATCTAAGATCTCTTCTAGCTCTAATTGTGTTCTAAAGTCCCAACCAGCTTGGAACTTCTATCTTCTAAGGTCCCTTCAACTCTAACAGGCTATAAACATAACTTCCTTCTAGTTCTAACGTTCTGTACTCTAAGGTTCTTTCCAGCTCCAACATTCTCTATTCTAAGGTGACATCTAACTCTAATGTTCTTTAGTCCATATCCAAAAGTTTTTTCTAGTTCTGATGTTTTATGAATCTATGATTCAAGAGTCTTAGATCATTGGTATGTGAGGAAGGATATTAATGCATAAATAAAAATATGTCTTTGGAACACAGGAATTGGAAATGATATCTGTATCTGCAGGATACAAATACAAATACAGCATGGGTCATGCTGCTGCTGACTTCAGTTTCTCCTTAAAACTGTGACTGTTTCTGAAGAAGAGGTTTAGAGAGGTTTGGCTCAGGTTACATATAATTTCTACACAAATTTCTTCTTTCTACTCAGAGCCTCATACTTCTCAGATTTCCTGATCCCTGAAATCAATAGATCTTTTTCCTCGAGAAAAGTATCCACTGATGATCAGAGCCAGCTGCAGCTTTCTTGGCCTTCTGTTTTCCACTTAATTTTCACATTACCAAAAAAGAACTTAGACATTTCTTCTTGAAACCAAAGTGCTCCAGATGAAGAGGCTGAGCCAAGAGTTACAGGATGTCCTCTTTAAAAAAAAATATTTACTTCTGTATTTGGAGTTTATGTGTCTCACATCTTTTTGGCTTTAATTGCCTAAATTGCCACATAATATAAACAGAAAAAATTCAAAAGTAAACTGCATTATACTAGTTAGAAAATGGTCACAAAATCGCCACACTGGCACTAATTGTACATTTCCTTTTTGAAAATAAAAACATGAAAGGAGGAACTAAAGTCTAAATTGCTGTTGGGGATTGCTTTTTTTTTTTAAGTGGCAAGATTTTTTTCTTTCTTCTTCATGGTGTGATGGAAACAGCTGTGGATTTAGACTTAAAAGACATGAGTTCAAATTCTACTTGTAACAGCTAGTAACCCCTACCTCCTCATACTGGACCTGTTTCCTAATTTTTTTTTCTAAAGACTAGGTCTCTCTCTATTTTTCTCTGTCTCTCTCTGTCTCTGTCTCTTTCTCTGGCCCAGCCTGAAAGGAGCTACCGATCTGCTCTGTTTTCAAACTGAGCTGGTTTGTGACACCCTGGTGACACCTGGGTGCCCCTCCCCATCCCTAGCCCTCACTCTCAGTGGCTCACTATCTTAAAGCCGAACTTAGTTTGGACACCTTTTGCTTAACCCACTATAGCTCAAAACTCCCAAGCTCAGGAGATCTACCGCCTCAGCCTCCCCATAAACAGGTTTTACATCTCTGCCAGGCATTATGCTAAGCAGTGGGGATAGGGAAGGCAAAAGACAGTCCCTGTCCTTGAAAAGTAACAGTCCTTTCATTTGTAAAATGGGATTAAGCATATTTGTACTAACTACTTTACAGTGATGAACTGAAACTTCTTGTGACACTTTCAAAAAATTATGAACTTGACAAAACATAAATAAACAGGAATATTTTCATAATCAAAGAACAAGAAAAAGATTTTATATGAAACTCTGACTGTTGTGTATAGATTATTTTTTAAGTCTATGTAAAATTTAACACGATAGCATCCTACTTTCTTCAATATATTTTTAAAATGTTTTATTGACCAACATGTGCTACTGCTATCTCTCCCTTCCACTCTCCCTGCCTCTCAAGATAAAATTTAAAAACATGTCCCTTGTGACATATATATGACACTTTTCTGAGGCTTAAGCATCCCAAACTTTGTTCTCATATTTGGGAATTAATAAAGAATGACTAAGCAACTTAAAATATGCCTTGATGAGTAATGAATTGATGAAAATATGCATTGATAATATCAAATTATACTTTTTAGACCCAGAGATGTCCTCCTGGTAACAAGGTATAGGGGGTAAAGTGCCAGCTTGGAGCCAGGAGGAGAATCTGGTTTTAAGTCTCACCTCTGATACATACTAGCTAGGTAATCCTGGGCAAGTCTCATAATCTCTCAGTGCTATTGGCAAACTCTCTAAAACTATTTTGTTGTTTAGTTGCTTTTTCAATCATATCTGACTCTTGGTGACCCCATTTGGGGTTTTCTTGGCAAAGATACTGGAGTGGTTTGCCTTTTCCTTCTCCAGATCATTTTACAGATGAGGAAACTGAGGCAAACAGGGTTAAGTGATTTGCCAGGGTCACTTGTTGTCCTTCACTCTCCAAGTGTCTGTGGCTGGAATTGAACTCAGGAAGGTGAGTTTTCCTGACTTCAGGCCCATCACTCCACCCACTGTGCCACTTAGCTGTCCCCTCTAAGACTATAAATTGCAGCAAAGATATAATTTTTTAGAAAGATTTTCTTTATCTGAAAGTTCCTTATAGCAAATGAAAGTCCAGGTCCAGTTCCTATCACCTATGTCTATGTCTGCCCATTAATTTGCAAGTTACATTCTGGAGGACTTGAAAGGCAGATCAGATGACCATTCATTGAGGCTTTTGTATAGGGGATGAGTAATGCAGGTTCGGTTGGACTAGATGGTCTCTGAGGCCTCTTCCAGGTCTAAGAGTCTATGAATTGGGCTGTCACAAATTGTGCTTCCTTAAGTTAACATACGAATAAACCATTTTGTATTTGTGTATGTGGTGTCCTTTCACTGTGTATGCCTGCAATATACACTTTGTGTAAACAATCAATTGATAGGTAATCTTTTGTTAAATGCCTACTACATGCCAAGCTGTGTGCTTGGGTTTAGCCACACCCTAGCCTTTAGCTGCTTTGAAGATGCATATTGCATCCTAAACCTAGACCCATAAACAGGCTAGCTTGCTCTGAGTTGGATAAGGTGTTTTCTCTTTGTCATAAGCTAATGAACTCAGACCTTTCTACCTGCCTGTGGTTGTGCCATCTGGGACCTATCCTCCTAAACCAGAGGAGTTAATCCTTAATCCTTTTTGGATCATGGTCACTTCCCACTATCTAGTGAAGCGCTAATGAACTCCTTTTCAGAGTAATGTTTTTAAATGCACAACATAGAATACAAAGGATTGTAAAGGAAACTAATTCTGTTAAAATACAGTTAACAAAATGGAAACAAAAGTTCCTAAAGCCTGGGTTAAGAACCCTTACCCTCTTTATTCTACAAAGACTCAATCAGGATAATACAGAAGAACATGAGCAGTCTTATTAGTTATGTTAGGTTCATCAAACATATTACAAGAAACTTTATATGTAGTTCAATTCAACAGACATTTATTAAGTACCTACAAGGCGTAGTATGTAAAGAAAATCAAAAAGGGGGGCGGGGGGAAATCCCTGCCCTCAAGGAACTCATAATCAATTTTTAAGGATCATTCTTGATCAGATAACACATTTATTTGTACTGGATAAGCTTGGCTCCCAGGCCAGGAAGCTGACCTACCTATCTGGTCCTCTGTTTGGTACATTTATACCATCCTTGCTGTTGTGTTTTATAGAACAGGTTTATCCAGAGGCCAGTAATTATAATCTTCCTTCTAATATTGTCTGATAAGGTACATTGTTCTCTTGAGTAAGGTGACTTTTGGATTGTGGGTCAATTACACATAGCTATTCTGTATAGGGTAGGGTTCTCAGAAAAAGGACTTTATTCATGCAATCACAGACACTCCCCTTCCTTCCATATTCTTAGTGGGTGTGTACCTCTCCTAGAAAATAAAGCAAAACAAAATTGGAAAGGAACTATCCATTTACTATTATCCTATTCTATTCCCATTATCCTTTTCTATTTCAAAAGGTGATTTTTCCACTCATCAAAATAACTTTGCCTTTTTAGGAAAAAAATTCCAAGATGTGTTGATCTCTTTGGTTTCATACATAACATGGTTTAAATGAAAAGAGTAAGAAGAAAATTAAGATCATTCCTCCTGGTCTGCCCCTTCCAAAGGGATGAAGCAAACAAATAGCAGTATGACTAATTTTGTCAGTGTAATGGAGTTTCTGGCTTTCACGATGAGTTCCCTACTAAAAAGGCAGAGTAAGATCCTTTCCAGACATTTTTATTTCCCTTGTTCTCACAGAGGATTTTATTTCCCATTTAAGAGGGAAAAGCTCACTTTCATGTGCTTGGAAACTTCCCACTGAGCAGTCTTTCCATAAACACATGGTTAGTTTCAATAGAAGGGATACTAAGATGTCTATGTAAATTGCATATGTGTCTTCTCCAATTTTTTATTTCAAAATGTGATGGGAGAGGCAGTTCCTGTGCTTGGTCAAAGAGTCCTATGAAAACCAACCAACAGGATGGGGCACTTCCCTGCTCTCCCTTCCACTCCCAGTACATTTCAGGGCAATCTGTGGGGTCTATCTGAGATTTTTCAGGATCTGGATTTAGAGGGCATTGTTCAGGAGTTGAGTCTGGGGCAGGGCCTTTTGAGTCTTAAGGTCCAAACAGGTGGATATTTTGAAGGAGTTTCTATTTGACCCAAACCCTTGTTCATGTAAACACCTTGGGGCAGATTCATAGCTTCCTTATTGGCTATCGTTCTTCATTATGGCTTGGGAGACTATGAATCACCTGCCTCCTGAGAGATCCTAATTTCTGATCTTCCTGAGGTCAACTCATTTTGGAAGAATCTATGATTTCACTGGGGTGGCTGCTCCCTACACAGATGCACATTGCAACCCCTCCCTGCCTTGGTTGGTTGGTGATTTCATGAGTTTCTGGGGCCAAAACAAAAACAAACAAAACAAACAAACACCCCCCCCCCCGACCTATCAACTCTTGGCCAACATTCTGGAGGGAAACTTCTACACATTTGGGCAGGTCATCTGACAGCAGCTGCAGATTGTGCTTCTGCCAAGTCATTTTAGCTTGGTAGGTCATGCCAGAGCTTGTGCTACCCTGACATGACCTTTGAGAACCCAAGGGCATCTCCAAACCATGACAAGGACTTCAGTGGAGGTAAGAACATAGATCTAGAGCTGGAATAGTAATCCAGTCCAAACCACTCAATTTTATTAGAAATGAAATGACTTGTTCAAGATCACATAGGAAGACTTGGGATTCAAACCCAAGTCCTTTAACTCCCCTTGAACACTCTTTCCACTATGTCATACTGCCTCTCCAGTGTTAAACTAGAGAAATAATGAATTGGGTTTAATCCATGAAAAAAATCAAAATATCCTCTACAATCTGGCTTGGTTTAATAGATTTTTATGTTTTCCAAGTGTTTCTCATAAATGTTAATGAATCGTATTCCCTTTGGCTCCAAAAGTAGCTGAATCAAGTTAGTACACTTAGGGAGGGACCCAGAGGTGAATTACTGGCCCAGTTCAAGGAGCGGAGTACTCCATTTCCTTCTTCATTTAGTTTCAGTATCATGACTCACTCTTCAGTAGGGGAGAGAAAGTGTATCATCCCAGCTATAAAACAGAAGGTCCCTAAACTATTTCTGCCAAAAAGGCTTTTTTGAAGCCAGGCTAAAGTTTGGGAAATCACTGTAGATACTGCTTTTTATTTTGAATCTTTTTCATTCTCAATTTGGAAATCATGTTTCTTTTTCTTCAGGTCATTGGAAGATTTTGGCCCTTTCCCCTTTAGACATTGCGTGTTCCTTTCTCCTTCACTTTCACTGTCTAGAATCAAAGGGTCTTTGAGCTAAGGAACTTGGAGACCGTCTAGTCTAATCCCTTCATTAAAAGATATATTTTATATCTTTCATTTTTTAAATTAAACTTTTCTTTTGTTACATTTTAAGTACCAAATTGCCTCCCTCTTTCCCCATCCCACACTAGAAAAAGGCCACCATTTCTCTCTCTCTGTCTCTCTCTCTCTCTCTCTCTCTCTCACACACACACACACACACCACACACACACAACACACACAGGCATTTTTGTAAAAACATACTATGCATAAACATACTATGTTTATATACATGTAAAAACATACTATGCATACTTCTATTTATCGGTTTTTTCTCTGGAGGTAGATGGCATCTTCTTTCATAGGTTCTTTGTAGATGATTTGAATATTTATAATACTCACAATAGTTAAATTGTTCACAGTTATTCTTCAAACAATGATGCTGTTACTGTATACAATGTTTTCTTGGTTCTGCTCATTTCATCCTTTATGATTTTATCCAAGTCTCCATGTTTTTCTAAAATCAATGTGTTTGCCATTTTATAACACAGTAGTATTCCATTACAACCATATAACACAACCCCTCAATTATCCATTTTTTTTTTGCGCCCACAGAAAGAGCTACTATAAATATTTTAGAATATATAGGTTCTTTTCCTTCTTTTATGCTTACCTTGGGAAACAGACTAATATCATTACTGTAGGGTCAAAGGGTATTCACAGTTTTATAACTGTAGGCATAATTCCAGATTGCTCTCCAAAATGGTTGATTCACAGTTATACCAACAGTGTATTAGTGTTCCAATTTATCCACATCCACTCCAACATTTGTCATTTTATCATTTTAGCCAATCTGATAAGTGTGAGATGATATTTCAAAGTTGTTTTAATTAGGATTTTTCTAATCAATAATGATTTAGAGCATTTTTTTCATATAACTCTATATATCTTGGATTTCTTCACCCAAAAACTTCCTGTTCATATTCTTTAACTATTTATCAATTGGGGAATGACTCATATTCTTATGAATTTGACAAAGTTCTCTATATATTTGAGATATGAGACCTTAATCCAAGAAATTGTCTCTAAAAATTTTCCCCCAATTTTTGCTTTCCTTCTAATGTTGGCTACACTGGTTTTATTTGCACAAAACCTTTAAATTTAATGTAACCAAAATTATCCATTTTACATCTCACAATGTTCTCTATCTCTTATTTATTCATAAGTTCTTCTATACATAAATCTGATAGATAATATGTTCCATGTTCTTCTAATTTACTTGTCTCCCTTTATGTCATGTATCCATTTTGACCTTATTTCAGTAAATGGTGTAAGATATTGGCCTATACCTAATTTTTGCCAGACTGCTCTCCATTTTTCCCAACAATTTTTATCAAATAATGAATTCTTACCCCAAAAGCTTAAAACTTTGTCGAACACAAAGTTCTTATAATCATTTACTATTGTGTATTGTATGTCTACTCTGTTACATTAACCCATATTTCTATTTCTTAGCCAGTACCAGATAGTTTTGATAATTATCACTTTATAATACAATTAAAGATCTGGTACTGCCCAATCTCCTTCCTTTATATATTTTTCATTAATTTCTTTGATATTCTTGACCTTTTGTTCTTCCAAATAAATTTTGTTATTATTTTTTCTAGCTCAATTAATTTTTTTTGGTAGCTTAATTGAGATGCCACTGAGTAAGTAGATTAATTTAGGTAAAATTGTCATTTTTATTATATTGGCTCTGCGCACTCATGAACAATTAATATTTCTGCAATTATTTAAGTCTGAATTTATTTGTATAAAAAGTGTTTTGTGATCATGTAGTTCTTGGGATGGTCTTGGCAGGTATACTCCTAGGTATTTTATGCTGTCGATAGTTATTTCAAATGAGGTATTTCTTACTATCTGTTCTTGCAAGGTTTTGTTGGTGATATATAGAAATGCTGATGATTTATATGGGTTTATTTGTATCTTGCTACTTTGCTAAAATTGTATTATTCCAACTTTTTAAAATTTCTTATCCCATTAGATTGTGAGCTTCTTGAAAGCAGGGACTGTTTTTCTTTTTGCTTGTACATTCAACACTTGGCACAGTGCCTGGCACATAATAAGCAAGTAGTTAATAAATGCTTATTGCCTTTCCTTTCTAATCCAAAAGACATGAACAAGTAATAGACAATAATAGCTCACATTTCCATTGTGCTTTAAAATTCATTACAACCCTGTGAGGTAGGTAGTATAAGTGTTATTAACCCTATTTTATAGATGGGATACTGAAATCGGCTAAGTCCTCACAGAAGACTACAAAGCTAGTAAACATCTCAGATGGGAGAACACAGATGTTTCCTGACTCCATGTCCACTAACTCTTTGAAAAGAAGATATAGAGTTCCTAGATTCTATTTTGAGAAATAACTGAAGAATAACTTGAAATATCTGTGATCCTTAAAGAAATAAAAGACAACCTAAATGTCTAGAAAAATATTCAGTGTTCATGGCTAGGCTGTGCCAATATACTAAAAAATAATACTACCAAAATTAATTTTATACTTTTAATCCTATGCCAATCAAATTACCAAGGAGATACCTTACAGAATGAGATAATAACAAAATTCATTTGGAAAAACAAAAGATTTAGAATATCAAGGAAAATGATGAAAAGAAACAAGGACAAAGGGAGAAGAGAATAGCACTTCCAGACCTCTAACTGTATTATAAAGCAACAGTCATCAAAACAATCTGGTATTGGTTAACAAACAAAGGAATAGATCAATGGAACAGACTAGACAAGGGGGATTCAGAAACAATAGAATTCAGTAGCTCAGTGTTTGATAAAGTAGAAAACATAAATTATCTTGGGAAAAATTCCTTATTTGATTAAAAACTGCTGGATAAACTGGAAAGTAGTCTGGCAAAAATTAGGCTTGGACCAACACCATATACTATATTCCACAATACAGTCCAAATGGATATGGGAGCTCCATATTAAAAATAATACTTTTTTAAAAATTAGAAGAGACACAGACTGTTAAAAGATGTATTCTTGACCAAACAAGAGATAGAAGCAATCACAAAAGACAAAATAGATAAGTTTGATTAGTTGAAACTGAAAAGCTTCTGCACAGAAACATTAATGCATCTAGAATAAGATGGGAAGTGGTTCAATGGGGAAAAAAATCTTTGCATCAAATTTCTCTGATAAGGTTTTTGTATCCAAGATATATAAATAATTTACCTATATATTTATATGTACATGTATACATATGTGTACGTGTGTATACATACATACATACACATGTACATATAAAACTAATAGCCATTCCCCAGAAGATAAATGATAAAAGGATATAAGCAAACAGTTTTCAAAAGAAGAACTGAAAAATATTCACAAAAACAGGAAAGAATGCTGCAAATCACTAGTAATGAGAAAAATGCAAATCAAAACAACCCTGGGGTTTCACTTCACACCCTGAAAATTGGCAAAAATGACCAAAAAATGGCAACAGTCAACCTTGAAGGGTTGTGGAAAGACAGGCACACTAATACGTTATGGGTGGAACTGTGAAATGGTACAACCATTCTGGAAAGTGATTTGGAATTATGCAAATAAAGTGACTAAAATGTATGTAACTTTTGAACCAGAGATCCCATTACTGGGCTTATACCCCAAGGAAGGCATCCATAAGAAAAAAGTCCCCATATACTCCAAAATATTTATAGCTGCATTTTTTTGGTAATAGCTAAGAATTAGAAACAAAGTAGATGCCCATCAACTGGGGAGTGGCTAAACAAATTATGGTGCAAGAATATAATGGAATATTACTGGGCTGTAAAAATTATATATGTGATGAATACAGAAAAGAATATGAACTGATGCAGAGTAAAATAGGCAGAAACAAGAAAATAATATACACAGTAATTACAATGTAAATGGAAAGAAAACTACTGGGGCAGCTAGGTGACACAGTGGATAGGGCTCCAGCCTTGGAGTCAGGAGGACCTGAGTTCAAATCTGACCTCAGACACTTGACACTTACTAGCTATGTGACCCTGGGCAAATCACTTCCCCTCATTGCCTCAACGAAAAAAAAAAAACCAAACCAACAACAACAATAACAACAACAATAACAACAAAAAACTTCCAAAATGATCAAAAGTAAATGTAACAAAATTATAAAGATTAAACAGGACTTAAATGAAGAGATATGAGAAGACATCCCAGAACTACTCCTTTGTGGAGGTGGGAGGTCCACAGATCTTACACACTGCACATGTTTTCAGATTTTTCCAATGTGTTGATCAGCTGGGCTGATTATTTTTTTCCTATCTAAAAAATACTATTTATCATATGGGAGGGGTTTCTGGAAGGGGAAGAGGGAAGGATACTTGGAATAACTATGGTGATGTAAGAAACAAAACATCAATAAAAACTTATTTTAAAAAATGTGCAGTATTCATGAGTCTTACAGTAAAGCTAAATTTTATTATTAATATCATTTATATAGTTCTTAAAGGTTTGCAAAACACTTTGGAAGGAAGGAAGAAAGAAACGAAGGAAGGAAGGAAGCATTTACTATGTGTCAAACACTATGCTAATTGCTAAGGATACAAATATAAGCAAAAAGAAAGACATTTCCTACCTCCAAAGAGCTTACATTCCAATGGGGGAAGATGACACACAAAAGGCAGCTGAAAAACAGGGTATGGGGGGAAAATACCCACATGGGGGCATGATTTGAAAGGCCAGAAAGTCAAGACCAGGTCTAGGAGGGGAATGAAGGCCGGACAGCCTGGGGTCCTTCGCAAAATAGTGGCTCCAGAAGGAACTTGCCAAGGAGAGAAGGGGAGCAGGCCTTGGGAAGGGATATTCCAAGGAGAGGATGCTGCTGTCCCAGAGCAATTAAGCCCCAGGCACTGAGGGGAAGTTCCAGAATGAGCCGGTGGTAGAAGAAGCAGTTTCAAAGTCCAAAAAGTCAGGAACCTAGCCTAAAATATCTCATCTGATTGTCATAACTTACCCTGTGAGGTAAGTGCTATTATAACCCCCATTTTACAGATGAGGAAATTGAGGCTGAGAGGCAAGTGCCTTGCTCAGGATCACACAGCTAGTAGGTATCTGAGGCAGGGTTCGGATACAGGTCTTCATAACTCCAAGTCAAGACATTCTATCTACAGCACCGCCTACCTGCCTTTTCAAGTCCAAAAGATACTGAGATCGTTCTCAAGATCTTGACAAAATCAAGCCTCTACCTGACAAACATAATAGTAGTTGACATTTATGTACATTATCCCTCCTGCCCTTCTTACTGGATTTATAAAGCAGGTGTTATTATCCCCATTTCACAGATGAACAAACAGGTTTAGAAAGGTTGTGACTTGTCCACAGTTGTACAGCTAGTCCATAGTAGAGGCGGGATTCTGACCTGACTTTCTCCTGACTGCAAGACTGGGATTCTTTCCACTATACTAGTCTGCCTCCCTAGATGATAATAAAACACTTAGAAAATTAAATGCTCTTTAAATGTTATCATAGGACAGATTCCATTTGATATATTGGCTCTTAGGGAGGGAAAGATCTGTCAGAATATAATGTTATGTGTCACTCACAATGACCTTCTAATGACTGAATACCTGTGATCCCTGAATGATAATCAGTTCCAATATGCAGCCATTCCTTTAGATATACCTTTTTAGATATGCTAGCTTTTCTTAAAGAACAAATAACCACTTATTCATTCCTGTTTTGAACTTATTTCTCCTTTGACTATATCCCCATATTTTTGGGGAAAGGCTCAAGGGACTTAGTTAAATAACTCAACTCATTGGATAGCATACTTTAGATCTGAGAAAGTTGGATGGACATCTAAAATGGAGCAAGACTGCAGCTGCAAAAGAACAGAAAACAGACATTTGGATGTGCTATGGTGCATACAGTTTCAGCTGGGTTATAATCAAAGCCTTGGAACTAACTTTATGAAGTCAGACTTGCCTTTTTTTCTTTTCTTCCTCAACACCCATTGTTAGATCCTCAGCTGCCTGGTCTTGGTTCTACATGGCTTTACTGGAAGATGCAAATATACCCGTTGGAAAGATGAACCAAGCTTTCCCATGAAAGATGGAATCTGCTGGGAAAGTGAGGATTAATGAGTTTAAGCCACCCATAGAAGGCATTTAGATCTAGTGGGGATCCTAGAAATCATGCTAATCTCTTATTTTGTAGATCATAAAACAGACCCAGGGAGAAGAAAAGACTTATCCAAGACAAGTGGAAGATCCAGGTTTTCTTTGAATGACAGCTCTCTGACTCTAAATCTTGTGCTGTTTGCCACCATATCAGAAATGTTTGTCACTGGGAAAAGGCCTAGATTCAGGTGCCCATCGAGGGGGCAAGATAAACAAGTACTTAAACCAAGACCAAACTCAGCCTGATTCAAGAGAATGATAGGTACCATTAAATGTGCAAGAGATCAGCAAATATTTCCTTGTATTTTTATAGCAGGTAAAGTCCCACGAACCCAGGAGAAAAGACCAAATGCTAGAGCAGCTACAGATTTTCTTAGGCATAATGAACTGCTAATATTTTTAATCCCGATCTCAGCTTTACCATCAACTGGATGTGACCCTGAGCAAGTCATGTCCCATCTCTGAGTCTCACAAACCCATCTCTGGATTTCTCTTGTAAAATAAGATTAGAACTCTGAGGTTCCCTTCAGCTTTAAGATTCTAGAAACAACAAAACTCCAATTGTTGGGATGATTTGAAAGCCATGAGCCCTCCAAAAACCATCCACCAAAGGCATGTTCTGGAGGTAGCATGAGACGGATGGGGAGGAGGGGGCAGAGTGTGTCTCTTTCTAACTATAGAAATTGTTCCCAGCAGAGAAGGTTCAGAACAGTATGGATGCAGTTCTCTCTGGCTGTTAAGCCCAATGAGCACTGTTAGAGTGGCTTTTAGATAACCTGCTTAAAGAACCCTAACTGGACTACAGCTGAGATAAATGGACCCCCACTGTGGCTGTGCAGATACAGTACTAAGATTCTAAAGGCTTACAGTTAATAATAATACCAGCAGCTCCTCATATTTCTGTAGTACTTTGAAATATATAGAAGCCCTTTTCTCACAGGATTCCAGGGTGGTGCTAATATATATTCTCACTTTATAAATGAGAATGCAGAAGGAGGTAAAGTGTTTGTCCATGGTCACTTAGTAAGTAAGTATCAAGGTTAGGATTCAACTCTAGGTGTTTTCACAATGTCTTGGTGTCTTTCTACTCTACCATGTTTCATTCATTCATTCAACAAGTATTTATGCTTATTGATTAGTAGCATGGAAGCAATGTAGTCCAATGACTCAGTAATTAGGACACTAAGGCTTCAGAGTGGATGTGTGGTACAGCAAATTAAGAATTGGAGTCTCTCAGTCTGGTAACTTTCCCAATGTTCAGAGTAATGAATGGACTTACCTTCAAATTCCCATCACACACCCATACGCAGGTCTATGTTATGATAAGAAATATCATTGGGAGAGTGTTGAAAGGATCCTATGCATTCAGCCTTTTAACATCGGGCTCTTCCATACTCAGGCTGATGGTGGCTCTGCTTCCAGAGATTACTTCAGGATTCTGCCACAGCCAGGTCAGGCTCCAGCTTGCTTGTCTCTTGAGGTGCCAACAGCTTACCTCTATTAGCTTTAACATCAGGTACAGGCCAAGTGCTGCTAGCTGACTGACTCCACTTTTTCTAACTCTTCTAGAGGCCATGGCAACACTTAATTTTGCCTTCCAAGCACCAAAGTCTAGCCATTGGTTGACTGACATAGTTTACCCTTATGGAATTAGGGCAATGTTGTAGACTTTGATCACTAAAGGCAGGATGGGAAGAATGGAATTCTCCCCATGGCCAAATTAAATATCTGAATGTGACAAGCACTACAGCAATTGAATGTATCTCATAAATTTTGAATTTATCACAGACCATTGGAGAGAAATCTTGCTAGATCTGAAGTGAGGGGACTTGGGTAGGAATCCTATTTCTGTCACTTGGTTAATTTCTAGGTAAATCATTTAGTCAGCATCTTTGAGCCTCAATTTCTTTTTCTTTACTAGTGAGCTGAACTAAATGACGTCTAAGGTCCGGACCTTCCAGGTCTAAATTTATGGTCCTACCAGCCCACTACATGGACGAGCCACTAAGCTGAGCTTAAGTCTTGTCACTTTTTATGTGTTACCTTGGGCAGGTCATTTTAACACTGAGCTCATTTCCCTGTTTGCAAAATGAAGATGATATTTCAATCACCTATCACACAGGGTGGTTTGTGAATATCAAGGAATGATGTACATAGAGCCCTTGGTAATCATGAAGTATCCTATCAAATTGAAACATCATCACCTCTGGCTGTGCCACTAACTGGGCAAGTTACTCCCCCTCTCTGGACTTCTTTTATAAAATAAGGAAATTGGGTCGCCTGATTTCTTAGGTTCTTTCCAGTTTTAATGTTCTAGAAATTAAGAAACCAATTTGATTTTGTGGTTCCTTTTAAGGGAAACTAGACAGCTGTTTAGTATGAAAAAAAAGACTTCAAGGAAACATGATTATAGTCTTTAAATATTGAAGGATTATCATATGAAGAGGAATTAAATTTGTTCATCTTGGCCCAAAAGAACAGAACTGAAAAGTGGAAGTTATAAGGAAACTGATTTCAGCAAATGAGAAAGAAAAAAATGCAATCTGTCTATAAGTGGAGTTTAGACTAGATGGCCTATGTCCCTTTGATTCTAAGTCTATATGTCTATGATCTTCAGCTATATTTATAATTAAGTTCTTGGGGGAGATTAATGAGAACTATAGCAAGCTCCCTACCCTCAGTACCAAAAATATCTGTTGTGCTCTGACGATTTGCCCTATGCCAAGTGCTATATATAGACACCTGAGCTTGAGCACTTGTGAGTCCTGTTAACCTTTGAAGCCTACCTATTGGTCCTAAGTATGATTGGCCTGATTAGGGTGGGGAACCTGAGGCCTTGATGCCGCATGTGACCTTTGACTCAGTCAAAAGGGCTGCATTTGAGGACCTAGAGGGCCACATGTAGGCTTGAGGCCACAGGTTCCCCACCCCTGGCTAGTACATAGAGCGCTGGCCTTGGACTCAGGAAGACTCAAGTTCACTAATACTAGTGTGGCCTTGGGCAGGTCACTAGCTTCCCATCTTGTTTCCTCACCTGAAAAATGGGGACAATGATACCAATAGTACCAACTTTACTAGGCGGTTGTGAGGACCAAGTGACTTAACATATGTAAAGGACTTTGTAAAACTTTAAGGTGTTATGTAAATTAGCTATTAATATTATTCGTAGGATTCACTTTCTGAAGAGTGATTTATGTAGTACAAATTCAGTATACATTGAAGGCATAAAGAAATGGAATTTGAACTTTAGCTTTCCAGTTCAGAAGAAACTGAGACAGAGGCCCAGGTCATTAAAAAGACCAGAATGAATGAAAAATGGGCAAAGGTCATGCTATGATACATCCCTACGTGAAGCCAAGTTCCTTGTAAGTCAGGGAATCCCAAACCAGTGTATTATCAGGGGATACAGGGAATATTTGACAAATAACAATATTATCTTATTGAAATATTCTAGATGCTTTTAATTAATTTCTAATTAATAAAGGCACAAAAGGATACTTTTGTGAATGGAATAGAATAGAAACAAATTAATTTCTTTATTGTATTTTGTATGTGAATACAGTATTTATGGTAAACTGAATAATTTATTTCCTTTCATATTGAATAGGGGGGTACAGGAAAGGTTATTGAAAAGCCAAAAGGGCCATGGAGATTTAAAAGTCATGTCATTCACATCCACGACTCAAAAATATAATTCAAGGTGGGATCAACTCCCCCACAGACAATAGGGAAATCATGAAGGAATTTGCATTCATCATCTTCTGTCCAGCCTTAAAATATCATGAGGGAACAAGAAGCATATCACATTTGTCATGAACAGAGAGAGATCAGATCCTACTTTTGCCACCTTCTGTGTGGCCTTGGACAAGTGGTTTATCCTCTCTGGGTCTTTGTTTCCTCCTCTGCAAAGTCTAGACCAGGGCTCCAATAAAGTCTAGCCTGCAGGCCAAATCCCTTGCCTGTTTTTGTATGGCCTTTCAGCTAAGAATAGTTTTTTTACATTTTTGAATACCAGACTTGGCCCTTGGCCCATAGTTTACTAACCTCTGGACTAAACGATTTCCTCCTTTCAGATCTAAATCCTCTGATTTGCTTTTTCTTTCTTTTGAAAATATTTATTTAGTATTATATTTTTCACCAATTATATGTAAAAACAATTTTTAACATTTGCTTTCAAAACTTTGAGTTCCAAATACTCTCCCTTCCTCCCTCTCCACCCCCCCCCATTGAGGAGGTGAGCAAAGGTGCATAGGTTATACATGTGTAGTCATGCAAAACATATTTCCATATTAGTCATGTTGTGAAAAAAAAAAACAAACCATAGACCAAAAAAAAAAACCTCTCAAGAAAAATAAAGAAAGTTAAAAAAAAAAGGATGCTTCAAGCTGTATTCAGATACCATCAGTTCTTTGTCGGGGGATGGATAGCATTTTTCATCATAAGTCCTTCAGAGTTATCTTGGATCATTGTACCGTTGAGAACAGCTAAGTCATTCACAGCTGATCATCTTATAATATTTCTGTTACTTTGTACACAGTACATTTCACCTTGCATCAGTTCATGTAAGTCTTTCCAGGTTTTTCTGAGAGCATCCTGCTCATCATTTCTTGTAATACAATAGTATTCCATCACAATCACATAGCACAATTTGTTCAGCCATTCCCCAATTGATTGGCGTCCTCCCAATTTCCAACTCCCTGCCACCAGAAAAGAGCTGCTATAAATATTTACATACATATAGATCTTTTTTCTTTTCTTTTTTTTTTTTAAATCTCATTTTGGATACAAATCTAGTAGAGGCATGGCTAGGTCAAAGGGTTTGCATGGTTTGTATAGCCCTTTGGGCATAGTTCCAAATTGCTCTAAAGAATGGTTGAATCAGTTCATAACTCCACCAATAGTGTATCAATGTCTCATTTTTTCCCATATCCTCTCCAACATTTGTCATTCTCCTTTTCGGTCCTATTAGCCAATCTAATAGGTATGAGGTAGTACCTCAGAATTGTTTAAATTTGCATTCTTCCAATCAATAGTGATTTAATGCATTCTTTCATATGGCTATAGATAGCTTTGATTACTACAGCTCTGAAAACTGTTCATATCTCTTGATCATTTATCAGTTGGGGAGTGGCTCCTTTTTCTGGAAATTTGACTCAGTTCTCTATATATTTGAGAAGTGAGGCCTTTATCAGAGAAACTTACTTCAATTTTTTTTCACAGTTATAATTGCTAAATGTATTTCCCTCCATCTATCCCCCCCTATTTATTCTATTTTCTCTCTTTCCACCCTGTCCCTCCTCAAAAGTATTTTGCTTCTGACTACCACGTCCCCCAATCTGCTCTCCCTTTTATTTCCCCCCCTTCTCTTATCCCTTTCCCCTATAGCTAAATCTATACCCAATTGAGTGTGTATGTTATTTCTTCTTTGAGCCAATTCTGATAAGAGTAAGGTTTATTCACTCCCCCCCCCATCTTCCCCTCCACTGTAAAAACTTTTTCTTGCCTCTTTTATGTGAGATAATTTTCCCCATTCTACCTCCTTTCCCTTTCTCCCAGTTCACTCCTCTTTCTCACTCCTTAATTTTTTTAGATATCATCATTTCACATTCAACTCACACCTGTGCGCTCTGTCTGTATATACTCCTAACTGCCCTGATAATGAGAAAGTTTTTATGAGTTACAAGTATCATCTTCCCATGTAGGAATGCAAACAGTTTTAATCTTAAGTCTCTTATATTTCCCTTTCCTGTTTACCTTTTTATACTTCGCTTGAGTCTTGTACTTGAAAATCAACTTTTCTATTCAGTTCTGGTCTTTTCATCAAGAATGCTTGAAAGTCCTCTATTTCATTGAATATCCATTTTTTCCCTGAAGGATTATGTTTCTTGGTTGTAGTCTTAACTCCTTTGCCCTCTGGAATATCATATTCCAAGCCCTCCCATCCTTTAATGTAGAAGCTGCTAAATCTTGTGTTATCCTGACTGTGGCTCCACAATACTTGAATTGTTTCTTCCTGGCTGCTTGCAATAATCTCTCTTTGACCTGGGAGTTCTAGAATTTGGCTATAATTTTCCTGGGATTTTTCATTTGGGATCTCTTTCAGGAAGTGACAGGTAAATTCTTTCAATTTCTATTTTACCCTCTGGTTCTAGAATATTAGGGCAATTTTCCCCGATAATTCCTTGAAAGATGATGTCTAGGTTCCTTTTTTTTTTGGTCATGGCTTTCAGGTAGCCCAATAATTTTTAGATTATCTCTCCTGGATCTATTTTCTAGGTCAGTTGTTTTTCCAATGATATATTTCATGTTGTCTTCTATTTTTTTCCTATTCTTTTGGTTCTGTTTTATTGTTTCTTGATTTCTCATAAATTTTTTTTCTCATAAACCTTCCATTTGCTTAATTCTAATTTTTAAGGAATTATTTTCTTCAGTGAGCTTTTGTACTTCCTTTTCTGTTTGGCCAATTCTACTTTTTAAGGAGTTTTCACTTTAGTGAATTTTTGTGCCCCTTCTATTTGGCCAATTCTGCTTTTCAAGGCATTCTTCTCTTCATTGTCTTTTTGTACCTCTTTTACTATTTGGCCTAGTCTCTCTCTCTCTCTCTCTCTCTCTCTCTCTCTCTCTCTCTCTTCTCTCTCTCTTTTTCTGGCTAGGCAATGGGGTTAAATGATTTGCCCAGGATCACACAGCTAGTAAGTGTTATGTGTCTGAGGCCAGATTTGAACTTGGGTTCTCTTGAATCCAGGGCCGGTGCTCTATCCACTGTGCCATAGTCTCTTTTTTAAGGTGTTATTTTCTTCAGTATTTGTGTGTGTGTGTGTGTGTGTCTCCTTTAACAGACTGTTGACTTTTTTCCCATGATTTTCTTGCACCACTCTCATTTCTCTTTCCAATTTTTCTTCTACCTCTCTTACTTGATTTTCAAAATTCTTTTTGAGCTCTTCCATGGCCTGAGACCAATTCATATTTTTCTTGGAGGCTTTGGATGTTGGGACTTTGACTTTGTTATCTTCTTCTGAGTGTGTGTTTTGATCTTCCTTGTCAGCATAGTAACTTTCTATGGTCAGAATTTTTCTTTCTGCTGTTTACTTATTTTTTCAGTCCATTTCTTGACTTTTAACTCCTTTCTTAAAGTAAGGCTCTGCTTCCAGGGTGGAGGGGGCACTGTCCCAAGCTTCAGGTTTTTTGTGCATCTGTTTTCAGAGATACTTCTAGGGACCTCTAAGTTTTCAGTTCTTCCAAGGTGGTATGATCTAAGGAGAGGTGTTTACTATTCTCCTGGCCTATGCTCTGGTTTGTGAGTGACCACAAGCACTCTTTCTGACCTGGAACTGTGAGGAGGGTTTCTCCTGCACTGTGGCTGCAAGCTCTGGTGTGCAAGTGCTCCTCCTCACCCTGGGACTGCCACCCAGATCTGGACAAAGCAACAGAGTCTCACCCCCAGTGCCAGCCAAGAGACCCCTGTAATCTCCTTCTGATCAACCCCCTTACCATCTATGGGCTGAGAAACTCACTGCTGAGGCAGCAGCTCCCAAGGCCTGTTTCTGGTTTGCTGGGACCCAGTCTGTGCTGGCATGGCCTGCTCTGGACTGTGCTGCACTCTACCCCAAGTGCAACGTACATTTCCTGCTGATCTTCTAAGTTGTCTTTAGCTAGAAAACCTCTACTTTTGTGGGTTCACTTTAGGAATTGTTTTATGGCATTATTTAAAGGTGTTCAGAGGGGTTTTAGAGAGTGGTCAGGCAAGTCGCTGCCTTTTCTCTGCCACCTTGGCTCTGCCTCCTAAATCCTTTGATTTTTTTTGACAATCATAGCTATTTCTTTGCTCCCCACCCCTTTCTTTGGATTGTTTTACCTTATCTCACCTGTTTTTGTGACATTTTAAAACCATAAGTCCAGCAACTTTGCTTAAGATGTACCCTAAATCCCTGGAAAGAGCATATTGTCTGATAAGCTTTTATGATGAGAGAAGGGAACAAAACCCCACATGCCATTGTGATATCCCATTCCCTCACTCTCTGATTTCTCTTCCCTTTCCTCACCCTTCCTACTGCTGGATTTTATACCCCACCCTATGGATGCTCAGGTGTTTGCAGCCAATTAAGTTTTCCAACATCACCTCAAGAAACTGTTGTTTAATTATGCCTAATTATGGGATTGCCAGCAGCAGCTGCAGGAGGGCTGTTAACTCCTTGCTTGCCCAACTAGTCACAGCTTTCCTGTGCCACTGGTTATGCAATAGCTAAGGTTGGATCCCAAGCAGGATTTATCTTCTTCCAGATTACTCCCTGGGGACTCTCAGAAGTGCAGCAGACTCCACAGGCTTGTTTCAAACTGGTTTTGGAATCCCTGATCCTTGCCTACATTGGGAAATGTTAATTAGATGTGAAGATAACGGTGTTGGGACACAGTTACTCAGATAGAGGGGATTTATACAAAGCTGGATCTGAAACAGGACAAGAAGCCATGGGGAAGAGAGAAGACATTGAAGAGTATGTGAGGAGCAATCAGTCAAACAAAGTAAATTTGGACAAGTAAAGAAAGTTACATAATATCAGAAAAGCCATATGGGGTCAAATCCATGGTCTATCTAGCCTAGTGTGGTGTAGTGATTTGAACACAGAAGACATGGCTTTGAGTCCCTACTTCGTTATTAACTAGCATTGTGGTTTTGGACCAGTCACTTAACTTCTCGGGCCTCAGTTTACTCACCTGTAAAGTAGAGATCAGAATAGTTGCACAATGTTCCTCGCATGCTCATGAAGAAAACACTTCATAATTTTTAATGGGCTGTAGAAAAGTGAGCTTTGTAAGTTATTATTTTGTCTCTGACAGGGGCACCAAGGGTGATTTTGTTTTCTGAGGTTAGAGTTTTACCCTAAAGACGCCTTTGATAATAACATAGTGATTGTGATGGGATATTATTGTGCTATAAGAAATGATAAGCAGTATGACTTTACAAAAACCTGGAAAGACTTGGATGAATTGTATGAAATGCAAAGTGAAGGGAGCAGAACCAGGAGAACATTGTACACAATAACAGCAATATTGTACGATGAAGAACTGTGAATGAGCTAGCTATTCTCAGCAATACAATGATCCAATACAATCCCAAAGGACTCATGATGAAGTATGCTATCTGCCTACTGAGAAAGAACTGAATACAAGAAGGATGCTTCCTTCCTTCCTTTCTTGCTTGCTTGCTTCCTTTCCTTTTCCTTCCTTCCTTCTTTTTTTCCTTCCTTCCTTCCTTCATTTCTTAATTTTTTTCTTTGTCTTCTTGTAAAAATGACTAATATGGAAATGTTTTTAAATGATTGCATATGCATAAGCTATATTGGATTGCTTACCATCTCAGGGAGAGGTAAGGGGAGGGAGGGAGGGAAGGAGAGATAAAATTTGGAGCTCAAAAATTTTTTAAAAAGTAAAAAAACTGTTTTGACATGTAATTGGGGAAAAACAAAATATTATTTAATTTTTTTAAAGGTGGTAAACTGTTGCTGTTATGCCTATAATATCTCTTGTATCCATCACCTTCTTGGTATTCTCCCTGATACTCCTTAGGTCCCCACTTGCCTCTTCCTGGACTATTGTTGTAATCTCTAACTGGTCTCCCTGAATCTAATCTTTCTCCTCTCTAATCTAATCTTCACACAACTAACAAATTCATTTCTCTAATGGATGTATCTAACCATGTCATTCCCTGGCTCAAAATTCTGTGGAGGCTTCCTTTCACCTATAAGGATAACATACAAAATCCTTAGCTTGTCATGTAAGCCCCTCACAATCTAGTTCCAGACTACCTTTCTAATCTTATTTCATATTAATCTTTTTCTTACTCAATTTATTCCAGCCAAATTAATCTTCAAGTAGTTCCAAGTTCTCATCCTGTCCTCTTCTGTCATGATGAATTCCTGAAGACTACCTCTGGCCAGGGCACTTCCCACCTCACAACCACCGCTGAAATTGAAATTCTTCAATTTTTTCAAGGATTTCAGATGCCTCCTCTTCCATGAAGACTTCCCTGAAACCCTCAATAGAAAGTAATCTCTTCCTTCTGAAGCATTCCTGGAACACTTTGCCTGGACATCTCCTTTGATCTCATCAGATTTTATCTTGTATTGATTTTTTGTGTATATATTCCCTCCCCACCCTTCCTTAGATTGTAAATTCCTTGAGAAAATAGAACAATTGTTTCATCTTTGTATTCTCACAAGTAAAGAACTTAATTGAATTGAACGAGAGGTATAGCTATGTGACCCCGGGCAAGTCACTTAACCCTGTTGCCTCAGTTTCCTCAACTGTAAAATGAGCTGGAGAAGGAAATGACAAACCACTCCACTATCTTTGCCAAGAAAAACCCAAATGGGGTCATGAAGAGTCAGATAGGACTGAAAACAACTGAATAACAACAAAAATGATTCATATATTCCTAAGATTCTATTAGAAATTTCGAGCTACAAGGGACCTTACAAGTAATCAAGTTTAATCCCTTAATGTGACAGACGAGGAAGCTGAGCTCCAGAGATGTCAAATAGCTTGTTCATGATCATATAGGCAGCCGTAGCAGAGCTGGGATTTGAGCCCTGGTGTGCTAACTCCATATCCAGAATTCTTTGTTTCTTGTCCCATTTCCATAGCTCTATCTCTCCGCGTCTGGAGACATCTGAGCTTCTCACATAATTTAGCAAACATTGACAACTTCCTGCATTTTTACCATGTGATGTTGACACCAGTTTCCTTTCAGGGGAAGAGGCTACAATTCACTCCTTGACTTTGTAGATAAGTTTTACATCAAATTTGGCCTTCTCTTTATTCCCATGAAGTTTCCCCAAGTCCATTTTAAAAGTCATTCTACCTAGGTCCATTACCTCTAATACCCCAGGCTGCTTCACTACTAATCCAGTGCAAGATGCTTGACTACTGACTAACTTCTGGAGGTGTCAGTGCTGGGGTCTCCTCTGTCCTGGAGGGAGTTTTCTACCAGAGAAATAAGCCTTTCACTTTTCACTCTGCCATGAGTTCAGATATTGTGAACAGCCAAGGAAATTTACATTTACAAATGAAATATGAACTGACAAATATTTAGGAATACAGAGCTGAATAAAACATGCGTTTGCACTCAAGTTGGAAAAAGAAGGCATGTGCAAAACCAAATATAATACAAGGCAATATTATGTATAATAAATATAATACATGACTTTCTTTATCCCATCAGTTGCTAGTACCTTTTCTCCCCAACACTGCCCCCATCATCATATGATTTGTTCCCACATTGCTGTGGGTCGGGGTCATCTGGGGAGGCAAGATTTGAGCTACCTTTCTAGCCTTAATACACTTCACTCCGTTTCCAGTGTACTATGGTCCAGCCAAACTGACTTTTTCTTACTATTCATCTTCCATCTTAATGTCTATACTCTAATTGTTCCCATGCCTGGTACACACTCCCTCCTCACTTTGACGGCTTAGATTTCCTCGTTTCCTTCAGGGCTTAACTCATGAAGGCTTCCCTAATTCCACCAGCTGCCAGTGCCTCTCTACCCCCCACCTCCCTCCTGTCCATTATATTGAATCTATATTGTTTATACCTATATTTTTTCCCCAGTGCTAGACTGTAGTCCCCTCAAGGGCAGGGACTCTTTTACTTTTGACATATTCTTAACCCCTAGCACAGCATGTGGCACACACAGTAGGTACTTTAGAAATGTTTAGTGACTGAGTTTGTCTCACAATAATAATAATAACCATATAATGATTATTATATATAATATATAATATACAATATACAATATATAATATAAAACTATTATATGTGATATAATTTATAATGTAATATAATAATCATTATATAACCTAATAATCATCATATACCATATATAATGATTATATACAATGTAACATAATAATCATTATATATGATTTAATTTCATTTACTCTTCACAACTGGTATTATTATCCCTATTTTACAGACGAGGTAATTGAGACAGAGGTTAAATGACTTACACAGGGTCATATAGCTAAGGATCTAAGGCCATATTTGAACTCAGGTCTTCCCAATTCCAGGCTTAGCATTTTATTCACTGTACCACCTAGCTACCAGATTTTCCCAGGATACTTGCCAGATATGCATAGGACACTGTGATATAGATACAGATATTGATACCAATAGTGATATATATATAGCTCTCGAGGACAGAGCACCAGGCAGCGGCCATAGTTTCACTGTTCAACTTAATTAATAGAAGACAAAGTGTAGCAGACTCCACAGACACTGAAAAACACTTACTCTGGGACCCCCTTCCAACTCTACATTCTATGATTATATGACCAAGAGGGAGAATAGTCCTTTATATTGCCCACGAACCTTCCCAATTCTTTCCCTACTGCTTTCCTCTCATCATTCACTTTAAAGAAATTGACAGGACGTTTGCATCATTCCCCACTGACGTGCCTTTAGTGGTTTCATGGGGAAAGAGGATTAGCCTAGAAGTAAGGACATGTGTGACTTCCACGTGCTAACCCTCCCATTGCCAGAGGACTGTGGACAAATCACTCACCCTCTCTGCTTTGAACCCTTCCCTGTGCTATGTAAATTTAAAGTATTATTTTTCCTACCTACAGTATCATCTAGGCTGCTTGTATTGTCAGAGTTCACAACTAAAGGAGACAGGGAGAACCAGAAATAGATTGCAGCAATTAATCCTATGCCTGGCAACCGCATACTGTACTAACAGATGAAAAATGTTCACTCCAGGGCTGGCAGCATCAAAGAGTCTGTTTCTATGATGTCGTTCTGCAAACAGTCTGACATGTGGATTTCTAGTCATCAGATTTAATTTAAAAGGTGCCAAAGCAGGTTTTATATATGATGCACCGGTGAGATTTTGCAATGGGTACAAACATATCCAACAGCCAAATACAGAGAAAGGTTTTGTGTGTGTGTGTGTGTATATATACTTGTGTGAGAATGCATGTATATGTCCAAATATGTGCATGCAATGTGTGACTGCATGTGTTTGTGTATGTATATATAAGATAATATGAGAGCTGCGGAAAAGCTGCTGTTTGTAATCAGATAACTTGGATTCAAATCCTGACCACCATTCACTACCTCTAAGACCATGGCTAAGACAGTATACTATTATGGGCCTCATTTTCCTTATCTACAAAGTGAAGCAGTGAAGATCTCTAAGGTCCCTAAATCTGTGATCCTACAAAATCCTTCCTCATATGATTACCTAGACAGGTAGCCTCATGTAGTAGATAAAGGAGTTCTGGATTTAGAGTCAGGAAGACCTAGGTATGGATCACACTTGTGATACTTTCTAGCTGTCACAAATCACCTAACCCAGGGGTGGGGAATCTGAGGCCTCGAGGCCCCATGTGGCCCTCTAGGTCCTCAAGCGTGGTGCTCTGACTGAATCCAAACCTCACAGAACAAATCTCCTTAATCAAAGGGGATAATAAATATAAATAATACCTAAAACCCTTGTTCTATGAAGTGTACACAGCAGTGGTACAAAAAAGGTTGTCTCTGTTTTATGGCCCAGTTCATATGCCACTTTCTCCAGTAAGCTTTCTCAGATACCCCCCAAGTAAGTTATGACCTATTTATCTCCTTGGACCTCATGTAGTAAATTTCCTTGCCATTATCTTATGAATTCCATAGGATCATAAGATAAAATAATAACAATAATAGCTAGTATTTATATAGCACTTGAAATTTTACAGATGAAGAAACTGAGGCTGTAGAGAGGTCATGTGATTTACACAGGGTCACACAGCCAGTAAGTGTCCAGTGCAGGATGTGAACTCAAGCTATAGCACTACAAAGAATCTTAGAGTTCAGTGGTTTCAACTTTTTCATTTTACAGATTAGGAAAATGAGGCCTCCTTGCACAGTTATGTTAGTAGCATACAACACATATTATCATATACTTTAACTATAACTAACATTTATGTAGTGTTTTAAGGTTTGGTAAGTGCTTCACATATATTGTGTGTTTTTGGTCTTTACAACAACCCTATGTTGTGTTTAGTTGTGTCTGACTCTTCGTGACTCCATTTCTTGGCAAAAATACTGGAGTAGTTTGCTATTTCTTTCTCCAGTTCATTTTACAACTGAAGCAAATGAGGGTTAAGTGACTTCCTCAGGGTCACCCAGCTAGTAAGTATCTGGAGCCATATTTGAACCTATGAATGAGTCTTCCTGATTCCAAACTCAATGCTCTATCCATTGTGCCACCTACCTGCCCAGAACAACCCTATGAAATAGACGCTATTACTATCTCCATTTTACAGATGATGAAAGTGAGGTTAAGAGATGTTAAGTGACTTGCTCAGGGTGACTGTGTGGGGCAGGATTTAAACTCAGCTCTTACTGACTTCATGTTCAACAGCCTGTCCACTATACCACCTAGCTGGTATATTTTCCAACTGTAAACTCCATTAAGGCAAGAACCTCTAAACTCTATATCTCCCCTAATACCCAGAATGAGAGTTTTTACACATTGTGCATTTGATGTTTATGAAGTGAAGGAATGAAAGCAGGGTGGATTAAACAAGGCATTGTGGCAAGGTCTCCGCCTTGGAAAGGCAGTCATCTGTCTGGCTCCCCTGATCCCTAAAATTCCCCGCAGAAAAGTATCCACGCATGAGTATATCAGAAGATTCTAAGATTCTCAGCAAAGCCTCCAATTTGACCAGCTTATGAAATAGTTTTGCAAGTCATTTAGTCTTTTCAGGTTGGGGCCCTCATCTGGACTTGTCCCTACCAAGAGCTGCTGCAAAGTGCCTGACTTTAGGTAACAAAGTTATAGGGTGGTGGAAATGGGAAGGATTTTGGAACATAGAATGTGTGAGCTGGAAGGAACCTTAGAACAGAGAACATACAATGTCTGAGCTGGGAGAGATCTTACAACGGAACGATAGAGCTTTAGAGATCAGTAATTTTACACATCCTCATTTCTTAGCTGAAGGAGCTGAAGTACAAAGTTGCACATGTGTGGTACGTATCCATGAGGTAATTCACCTTATTTTCATGTTGCTAAATCTTTTGCGTGACAGATATATAAAGCCACACTGGTTTCTGTTCTTCTTGAGAATTGTGAATTCAAACCAAGACAAACGGTAGAACATCCCACCCCACAGATGTTTAAGTGTATCTTACAGAGGTAATGTCTTACAGACAGTAACAGGCAGGAGTATGGGCACCTCCCTCTGAACTCATAGCATGTGTATGCTGTCATTACTTAGGCATTTACTCATACTGTCATATATCATTATCTGACTCTGTGAGGGTGTGTGTTACCTCCCCAACTAGATTATAAGCCCCTTAAAGGAAACGATAGTGTTTTATGCTTCTCATATAACCCTCACAGTGCCTAGAACAGGAGTGAATACATCATAGGAGGTGAGGGCATCATTCTCATTAACTGAATCGTATAGCTCCTGGGAAAAATCTGTTTTTTAAAATAATTCACCTATGTGTCCATGCTGTATCATTCGATCTGTTATTGTTGAGGATCGTGTTTTCTGGCCAATGTGGGGAACTCAGAATTTTTTTTGATGGGAGAATGAAGATGGCTAAATATTTTCATGTTATCCTGTTTTAAAAGCAGCAAAAGAAATGCACACCTGGCTTATTACTGATCTCTTCTTTCTGGCTGCAAAGAAATAGAAATGATTTCTGGTTCACTGAACAAACTGGTGGGGGGTAGAGTTGCAGAAATGTAGAGATATTCTTACAAAGGCAGCCATTATGTCTGAACAGGTTATAGTCCTGACGTGCTCAGCATTTTGGCTGAATGCCACTTTGTTAATAAATACAACTGGGTAATTCAGCTGGATTTCAGTTTCTGGTCTTTGTCTGGGCAAATCAGAAGGTGCAAGAGTTTGAGCAAATCAGAAGGTACTTATGAAAACCAGGAGTCTACTTTTAGACATAGGCAAAATGTGGCCCAGAGACCAAAACACATGACCTAATCACATTTCACAGGCAGGAGCTATGAGATGCATGGGGGCTGGGGGCAGAGGGAGAAGACATGTACACCCATTTGTTTGTGTTCTATACCCACTAGAAAGAAACTGGGCCCTCTGAGCCAAACCAGTTGTAGGAAAATCGGAGATTGTCACCTTCTTGAGCAAAAAATGACCACTGTTTGATTCTTGGACTCAGTTCGGGTTTCAGTTCACAAGCTCCTACTTGTATTTCATGGTTTGAGAATACTGTGGTTGGTGCTTTCCTGTTTATAAGGCCGGCTTATGCTTTGCTGGTGTCTGAGGTAACATCTCTCTTTCTCTGATCTCTATCAGAGGATCATCTTTCAATTTCTTGCTCTAAAAATCCAACAGCAGCTAAATGGAACACACCCATTCAGTTCCCAGTGAAAAGCCTACCAAAGCTAGTTCACCCAACAAAGGGAAGCTTTTGTGGACTTCCCCAGAAACTAGGAGTGTTGGGGCTGCCTCCATTAACTATCAGAATAAGATTCTCCACAATTTATAACTGAATCATATGAACCGAGGGAGAACATGGAGAGGAGGAAAGCACTTTATGATGTGGTTGGGAAGTTACTGAATATGTTTATCGTCTGGGAACGGAGACCAGCCAAAGATTTTTTTTTTCCCCTTTTGTTAGGGAGAATTTTTCTGGCTTATGACTACACACACACACACACACACATACACACACACACACACCCTTCCAACACTTTAATAAAGCAAGCAAAGATATTTTCCCCAGAATATTTCTACAGTGAGGAATTAAGGAAGTGAGAGGAAGGAGAAAGAAATAAGAATTCTTCCATTCAACAAATAAAACCACCCCTCCCCCCTCCATGCGGCTGTTGAAGTAAAAAATAACCTTGACTTTTTTCCTGATGAAATACTCTCATCTAGCTTTTCGTCTTTGAATGTTTGGTTGCTATGTTTCTGTGGGAACTTTGTGGATGTCTAGTTAGCCCAGATCTTCTGCTAATTTTCCATGTGTGTGAGTGGAGGGTGGGGCTGCTGAGGGGGGAAGGGTTGGGGTTATGTGTATACATATATGTGTATATGTGAAACTGGCTGTAACCTAATAAGTCTCAGCCCATGTGCCATTCATGACAATCACTTCTCATTACTCTGTAGGAATACCTTGTCTATATGCATAGATATATACATATCTAACCACATACACACACACATACACATATACATACATATATACACACATGTATACACACATATATAAAGCATATTATATACCATCCATCTTATCCATCCTTCCATCTATCTATCTATTCATCTATCTACTGATTAGTAATCTACATCCAAAATCATAAATTGATTCTATAAAAATGATATGTATGGATTTTGTAGGAGTATCAGTATAAATGTCAAAAAAAATGCTTGGCTGAAAAATATTATAGCAAGTTTTCACAACTTTGAATTTGGGTTGGGTTATAATACATTAACAAAGTTACTGCAAAATGACAGTGGTCAGTACAATTTAATGCAGTTCTAATGAATATGTGTATTTATATATTTATGTGTATGTATGCTTGCAAAAATATACACACTCTTGTATGCATTCACTTATGCTTGCATTCATGAACAGTTATATGAACACATCTCTATACACAACAGATTAATTGAAAGTTCTTGTGTTTAGCCCCTACCAATCACAGACAAGTATCTAAAGTTCTTCCTCTACCCCAGAAGCTTAACAACAACAAAAAAAACCTCTTTCTACAACAGTCTCAACCTTATTTTTCAAAGTAGAGCAATTAGGCAAGTAGGACAAAGTTCTTCCCTGAGCTCACTATAGAACTTGGAATGACCTCTCATAGGACATGATTCATCATCTCACATGCCTGAATGTTAAGACACTGGCCACACTTCTGGCTTTTGTAAGTAAGTATGAGAGGTGATGGAAATTATAATAGGAAATACAAGAAATGTTGCATGTTCTCCCCCAGTTCCCAAATCCAACTCCCTGGGTGAGGGAGGAGTCCTCAATTTAATATCTTTTATAGAACAAAGGGAAAACAGTATGTATCTATGCACATGTGTGTACACACGTGTATAACTGTATAAGTGTATACACACATATGTGTGTGTATGTATACACACACACACATTCATGCACACATGCATGTGGAATTCTCAACATTTTCCAGAGCAGTCCAGGGCATTGGTATCAAACTCAAATAGAAATGGGACCACTAAACTATAAATAAGGATCCTTGTCAGCCACATCCTGACTTAGAAAACCACATATTTCCATTATCTTTGTTCTATTGTATTTAAAAATATTGTGTTAACTATTTCCCTATGCTTATTTTTGGGTATTTTTATACCCATATTACAGCTGAGGAAACTGAGACTCAGAAAAATTACATAACTTGCCTAAGGTTACTCTTCTAGTAATTGTGACAGCCAGGCCTTGAGCCCAAGTCTCCATCTCTCATCTTCTTTCCACTATACCAGCCACACTACTTTTAGTGTTGTGGGATTTGGTGAGTAAAATTGATATTTATATTATACATTTCTCTTCCCCTCTACACTCCTACACCTACATGCCTGTGATTTCATTGGTCTAGGGATCTCCTTATTATGGGAACTTCCTCTACCAATGCAACTTATTTGTAATTTATAATAACAATAATTAATATTTGTATAGAACCCACTATGTGCCAGGCACTGTTCTAAGTGCTTTCTAATTAGTATCTCATTAGATCCTCATAATAACCCTGAGAGGGAGATATTGTCATTATCCTCATTTTACTGATGAGGAAACTGAAGCAAACAGGGTTAAGTGACTTGCCCAGGGTCACACAGCTAGTAAGTATCTAAGTATGGATTTGAACTCACGTTTTCCCGACTCCAGGCACACTCTCTCTGCTGTGCTGCCTAGTTGCACCTACAAAGCTTATAGTCTTATAAGACTGGCAGTCTCATATAATTGTCTGTGATACAGGTCAACACAGCTAGTATACATAAAAGATGAGATTTGAACCAAGTTCTAGATTCCCAAGTCCCCTCTACCCCATTATAGAGTTTGTTGTTATTATCCTTTTTCAGTCGAGTCTGACTCTTCCTGACCCCATCTGGGGTTTTCTTGGCAAAGATACTGGAGTGGTTTGCCATTTCCTTCTCCAGCTCATTTTATAGATGAGGAAACTGAGGCAAACTGGGTTAAGTGGCTTGCCCAGGGTTACACAGCTAGTAAGTGTCTGAGGTCAGATTTGAATTCAGGTCTTCCTGACTCCAAGCCCTGTGTGCTATTCACTGTGTCCACCCACTGTACATTGCAGCCTTCCAAATTAATTGACCGAACAAGCTCCTTTTCCCTATTTATAGGCCCTTCTAATATGATAACTTCTAATATGATAAACTTCGATTCTAACCTTTCTGTTTGAGGTTCTCTCTTTCCAAAGCGAAGAGGCTTTTCAGTTGCTTCTCATACAGTAAGTACGAAGGTTCTTGGCCCTCTTCTCCATATACGGCCTCCCCCCACCAACCCCTAATTCCTTCCATCCTTTTAGCGGCTTTTTCCTGGACCTTCTCCAACTCCGATAGGAGGTATGGTGAACAGAACGACACACAAGATCCCAGGTGCAGGCAGACCTTGGTTTTGTATAAGAGCAGGATAAGGTTTTCTCTTTCATTTCAAATGCTGCTTTCACTAGTTGAAAATCTCTGTGGAACCAGAAAGAACAAAAGAAAACAGTGCTCTTTCCTCTCTGTCTCTCACCTGATTTCCTCCACTGATGGAGGAAACTCTCATCTCTATTCCTCTCTCCTCTCCCCATCCCCCAAGTTTGGAAACTCATTACCATTTCTAAGCTCACAAAGGAGCTGGAGAAATACCTTTTCAACCTAAACACAGACAGCATCCTCCTGCCCCATTCTACCATGGGGTCTTTGGCTGGCTTTCTTGTTTGTTTGTTTGCTTCGCCTGAAAGAAATCTAGGACAGTAGTTTTCTTTTTATTTCTTCACGATTAGACTTTACTGTTATTATCGTCATCACTTAGACCTCACAGACAAGTCAAGTGCCACCTAAGAGGGTTTTGTTTTGTTTTGTTTTGTTTTTTCTTTTTCAAAATAAGGTCACAGAAGAAGAGGAAGGCCCTGAGGTTAAGAGTGAAGGTCTATCTCTCACACTGGAAGACCAGGCCAGGCCAATAGGTCACAGGTGTTTGCCACATGCTAGGGAGAAAGTGTGATCTTATTCTGGGTGTGGAATCTTTCTGAATCCATCTGTCACAGGCTAGACTTATGAGCATGCTGACTAGCATGTATGTGTGTACAGGCGCACATGCGTGCACAAACTGAGCAGAACTCGACAATTCATAACAGCTAACATTTTTGGTACTTTAAGTTTTACAATAACTTTACATTTATATATACATATATATACATATATATACATATATATACATATATACACACACACACACACATATACATATGTTATGCATATGTATATATTATGAACATAGACAACGAAGCCTTATTCTGAGAAGGGGTGAATAGGTTTCATCAGACTGCCAAAGAGGCCATGACGTACAAAATGAAGGTTCAGAACCTGGAGGTGGGACCAGGATTGTTTTTCATTTTGTCTTCATATTTCTAGAGCCTGGTCCAGTGCTTTTACTCATGTTATTGTTGTTGAGTCATTTTTCAGTCACGTCAGACTCTTTGTGACCTCATTTGGGTTTTTGTGGCAAAGATACTGAAGTGTTTTGCCATTTCCTTCTGCAGCTCATTTTACATGAGGAAACTAAAGCAAACAGGGGTAAGTGACTTGCCTGGGGTCACACACCTAGTAAGTGTCTGAGGCCAGATCTGAACTCAAAAAAAAAAGAGTCTTTCTAACTCTAGGCCCGGCATTCTCTCGACTTCACCACCTGGCTGCCCCAACCTTAAATATACAGGTACCTAATATATGCCTAAAAAGGACAACATATACACACATGTGTGTATGTATGATACATAGAGCTACACATATAGATTTAGTCAGTTAATTACTTATGTGTAATTATATATACACACAACATATGTATATACACAAATATACACATATATGTATGTATATACATATATAGTGGCTGAGTATGTATAAAATTTGATCTTAACAAACCAGGGAAGGTGTTACTTTTAAATTCCCATTTTACAGATGGGGTTACTGAGGCTGAAAGAAGTTAAGTAGTGACTTCTCCAAAGTCCCACAGGATTTGAACTTGGGTTCTCTCTGAGTTTGCAAGTCCAGCGCTCTACCCACTACTCTACCTATTACCTTTGCCTTAGGGCTAGACTTGGTTACTGCATAGGTAAAGAGATGTGGATCCACAATCCCTGACTTGTAGATGTTGTCTCTCTCATTTTTGGGGGCTGGATGCTCTATTTCCCTGCTCTAACTAACTGGCTTGGTCAGTTACTTCAGAATACCAAGACATATCAAGTAATTTCCCTAATAACCCATGATAAAGTCTGTAGAATGAATTTTTCTGTACCTGAAATGTGTCACCTTAGCTGCTCTATACAAATGGAATGCAGCATTCATTCATTCAATTAAATATTTATCCTGTGCAAAGTGAGAGGCAGTGTGGGCCGGTGGACACAAAAAATCAAGGATTCCTCAGAATCAGGAAGCCTGTGCTCAGGTCTACCCCTGACATGTAACTGGTTGTGTCATCCTGGAAAAGTCACTTCAACTCTAATTCCAGAAACTGCAGGATAATTGCCAATTTGTGTTGATAGAGGGATTTTTAACATTGGGAGTTCCCTGAATGAATGAAATCATAGGTCTGGACAAAAACAACAATAACAACAAAGTATGAGGTACTATGCTAGGCAGCAGGGAATTTATTCACTAATTCAGTATCTTTTCAATAAGCATATGTTAGGTGCCTGTATATGTAAGGCACTGGACCAGGTTCTAGGACTGTAAAGATAAAATCAGAAATAATCCTTGTCTCAAGTTCTTAGCCTTTCGTTTGTATGTCATGGCCCCTGTGGCTGTCTGGTGAAGCCTACCCCTTCTCAGAATAAGGCTTGGCTGCCTACATTCAAAATTGAAGCAAATGCAAGACTTCAGAAAGAGGTGACTGAAAAGAAAGATTTAAAAAAAAAAGAAAAAGAAAGATTCCATTTGTTTCCCCATCAAAGTTCATAGACCCTTGATGTCTAAGGGGTCCATAGACCACAGATTAAGAACCTTTGCCCTAAAGGAATTTGAATTCTACTCTAGAGCTACAACTTAATATTAATAACTAATATTTTTTCAGCAGTCTAAAGTTTTCGAAAAGCTTCCCATAGATCACATTATTTAAACCTCCAGATAACCCCATGAAGGAGGTACTACAGACACTATCATCCCCATTTGACAGATGAAGAAACTGAGGCTCACAGAGGCAATAGGTGTGAGAGGCCTGAATCAAACCTAGGTCTTCTTGATTTCAAGCCCAACATTATCTTCTGCACCAGCTGCTTCTCTTAAAATAGCTAAGTTTATACATGATAATTCAAAGAGGGAGAAAGCAGTATAGATTATCCAGTGAATAATTCCTTCACTTTGTCTATGTAGACCCAGGAAGAGAGGGAAGGAATTGAAAGTGAATTACACTTATGTAACATAAGGAAATTGGTATTTTTAAAATGTCAGTAAAAGGGGTTGTGGTGGGTGGGAGGAGAGAGGTGACATCTTTTTCTCTAAATCCTTCACAGATCCTTATCAGATAGAGGTAGGAATTCCTTGGCTTCAATAAAAAATTTGAGCCAGACACACTGAAAAAAATCAGCCCAGACTTGTGCTCTGACAGCCCTTTTACCTCTGTCGGATTTTTTTTTTCAATGAGCACAGTCACTAAAACCTGAGAGATTAACCTACCAAGTGTTAAATCTTTTAATTTGCCGGGCATGGAGCCTATGATCTCAAGTGTTTCCTGTTGTAGGCTTGTGAAGAATTACTGGGCTTTGCTGTTGTTGTTTATTTTGTGGGCACATCTGCTTGTGCATTTGTATTTTAAGGCACGACTAATTAGACAGGCATATACCACCTTGGGGGATTGAGAATGGAGTTGACTAGCAATGTGGGAAAAAGGGGATTTGGGGCATTTTAGTCTTATAGCTAATAATGCTTTTATCCTGGTATATGACCCAGGTGACTGTCATAAGGAAAGTTACAATGTGCTTTCCTGTTTTTGCCCCCCTTATTTTTTTTTTTAACGTTCAAAAAGCCCTGTGGAGAAATGAATCTTTTTTTTCCCCCCTACCTTAACTGTAAAAAGAAACTGAAAGAAAAACCAAGTGCCTGAAACCATAGAAAACTCCTTCTTGCTGATAAGCAGAAGGTAACCAGCAAAAGCAGATCTGGGCAAAGTTGAAAACTCAATTCATTATTGGCCATCAGTCAAAGGGGTGGCTTCAGAAGAACATCTGGCCCAGTGTTTCATTCCCTTACTAATATGGCAAACTATTCACTCAAAGCCTCGTCTTAATTGTGATGTGAAAGGTATTTCCTTCAGGGGATCAAGTTATAATATAAATGATAGGAGGGCAGAAAGAAACTCAGGTCTTCCCCAAAGTACTAAAATAAATTAATCAGGGATCAGAAGCACAGTTATAACTGTATAAAATTCAGCAACAGCCCCCACCTGGGCATGGCCAGGAAGGTTAAAACAGGTTTAGATGGAAAGCAAAGAGTCCTCTAAAAAAACAAAAACAACAACAAAAACCCAATAATTTTCTCTTCCACCCCTCTAAGAGAAGAGAGGCATTCACCCTTCTCCCTGTTTTGCTCTTTAAAACAGGAATCATTTCCAAACTCTTGATGTTTTTCTGCCCGTCCTGCCTGAGGAAGCTTGTGATCCATTCTACCAGGAGCTTCCAGCTAAGGAAGGTCTCCCAGGGAGCCCCACAAGTTTGACTTTTAAATGATGAAATGAGATAATGTCTGGAAAGCTTTGAGTAAAAACCTTAGAGAGCTAGACAAATGCAAATGGAAGCAGTGAACTGTGGGCTCTCTGGTAGGTTCTGGAGTCCAGCGGTAAAGGAGAAAACCTGCCAAACTGGAGACATTTATGCAAACACCTCCGAATGTTTTAGCTTCTCCAGAAGCATTGCTGTCTCCTGGCTTTCAGGGAGCAGAAGTGGAGAGAGCTTTAATGTTAACTAAGGGAAACTATGTGCTTATCAAGCTACTTCTCCTGGGCCTCAGGCTCATTGTCTATAAAATGAGCTGATTTGATTCAGTATTTTCTAAGAGCTCCTTCAGTTCTAACATCTCATGTTTTGTGTTAAAAGATTCCTTCCAGCTCTCCTATGCTCTCTGTTCTTAGGACCCTTGGGTTCTGACATTCTTTGCTCTCTGTTCTTAGGACCCTTGAGTTCTGACATTCTTTGCTCTCTGTTCTAAGGACCCTTTGGGCTCTAACATTCTCTGTTCTCAGGACTCTTTCAGCTCTAACATTCTATGCTCTGTTTTAAAAGCCATTCCCACTCCAACATATTCTACATTTCCTTTCAGCTCTAACATTTGATGTTCTATATTTTAAAGTTCCTCTAGATGCAACATTCTAGGAGTCTATTTTCAAGAAAGGTGTCACTTCCAGAGCCAGCTGGGTGTGCCTTAAATTCAGTACTATTTTAGGCTGTGTTGTTAACTGATAAACCTTAGCAGCTCTTTCCTTTCAATAGGCAGGGACATTGTATGAAGACTTACTGATATGTTCAGGTCCTGCTCCCCAATCTTAGAGGACTTTGCTTTGTTGATGAGAACAGATGATGGTGCTTAGGGGATGGGAGGGAGGGGAAGGAGGTTGGTAGCAAAGGGGCAGGCTAGGAAAAGTCTCATAAAAAAGAAGGTGGTCTAGTGAAAAGAACTTTGTATCTGGCAGAGAGATCCATGAGTATATACTTGGGCAAGCCATTGAACATGCTCAGGTCACATTTTCCTCATATATAAAATGAGAAACTTGGACTGGAGAATCTCTAAGGCTCCTTCCTCCTTTGTGCATGACACTGTGCTTAACACTAGGGATATAAAGACAAAATTAAGTCTCTCCCCTCAAGGATCGTATATTCTGTGGAGGGGTAGGGAGAATATAACATGTGCATAAGTAATTAAATACCAGTACAAACAAAGTAATTTTAAGAGGAAGAGAGTGCTAATAACTAGGGGAATCACCAAAAGGTTGATGGATTTTTTCACCCCCAGTGACTCATGGACATAATCTACTTAGGGCTGTGATTACCTTGTAGAAGTTCCTACTCAGTGAAGGAGAAATGGAGCAGACAGAAACTCACCCAGCTATTTATTAGTAGATAAGCCTTAGGGAGGCTTAGAGATGTTAAATAATTTGCCCATGGTCACATAGCTAGTTAAATCAACTCCTCCTGCCTCCTGGTCCAGTACTCTCCCCTATACCATGAGGCCTTTCAATGAAACCATGGCTCTTTAAAATATTAAACATTGAGAAGTGAAGACATAGGAAACTTAAGTCTGTGCAGATGCTAAATTGAAATCTTTAGAATCATGGAATCTAAGACATAGCTGGAAGGAATCTTAGTGCATAGAATATTAGAAAATGGGGGACAGGAGAATGGAACTAGAAAGCAATTCCAGGGTGAACTAGTCCAACACTTTCATTTAAGGAAACAGAACTCCAGAAAGTTGCATTGATTTCCCCAAGGATACACACTTCATCAAAGCTAAAATCTAGGTCACCTGGCTCTCAGGTCCTGGGTCCTTTCCTTTCTTCCCTCTTCCTTGACCATTCATTTAGGAAACAGAACTTTCTGAGAGATTTTGGAAATCCTAAAAATGCCAGGAAAGGACACTCATTCTCATAGAAAAGATAAAGGAATGGGAAAAAAAAGAGGCCTGGAGATGGAGCAAAGGAGTGATGAAAAAAAGCAAAGCTGGGGAAAAGGAGAGAAAACAGAAACATTTCAGCCAATGTCAGCTCAATATTAATCTCTTTTATTTACCCTGTTGCAGACAAGTGGATTCTTCATTCCTTATTCTTGCCTGCTCTCTCCAGTCACTAAGCCTTTATTCATGCAGTCCCCTATGCCTGATATCGATCCCCATGGGATTTTCTTCCTCATTTCCAGCTACTGAAGTCTTTTCCTTCCAGGCCAAACTCAGATGTCATTTGCTCCAGGAAGCCTTCCCTGATTTTCTCATTCTTTCCCTTAGCCATATGAAAATATCCCCTCCATGTTTTGGCTAGACCCCTCCTTTGCACTTGTGTTAGTTATTATATCTCCCTTGTATTATCTTTATATGTATTCCTGTTATTCCTCCTATTACTTGTAAATTCCTTGAGAGCAGAGCCTGTGTGGCACTTCTCTTTGTATTCTTAGAACCCAGAATAGTTCCCTGTATGTGGCAGACAGTGTTCATTGAACTGAACTAGTATGGAAACATGGTATAGTGGGGAGGGTGCTGAACTTGGAGTAAGAGGAACTGGGTTCAAATCCTGTCTCTGCTGCTTATTTCCTGTGTAACCTTGGGCAAGTCACTAAACCTCCCTAAGCCTCAGTTTCCTCATTTGTAAAATGGATGCTTACCTCACAGAGTCGTTGTGAGGTTCAGATGAGGTAATACATGTAACGTGCTTAGTAAGCTTTATAGCACTATATAAACATTACCTATGGGGTATGGTTTTAGACTAGAAGCCCTTTCAGGCCTTTTCCAATTCTAATTAGATAATTGTAGATATTCTTTTTTTAACTCTGTCTCTCAATATCCACATTTCTTCCTTCTCTTATTTTTCTGCTCTCCCCCAAGCGATTAAAACTTATTTTGGGGGTGCATCATTTATTTGTTTGTTTATGTATTTATAGCATCAATTCATGATAAAAGATTTTCAGGAATCACTCACTTGGGAAATGTACCTGATTAAGTTAGATACTCTGATTTCAATGAAGAAAAAAAAACTTCCATTTGACTCTATGGCGCTACTCTCCTTGGAAACATATGAATGCATTTATACACGCAACATGATGACGGCAGATTGTATTTTATTACTGTCTCCTTTATCCATTCATTGTTCAATCATTTCAGTCATGTCCAACTCTTCATGACTGCATTTGGGGTTTTCTTGACAGAGATACTGGAGTGGTTTGCCCTTTCCTTCTCCAGCTCATTTTACAGATGAGGAAACTGAGGCAAACACAGTTAAGTGATTCCTAGGGTTACACAGCTAGTAAGTGTCTGAGGTCAGATCTGAACTCAGGTTTTCTGGACTCCAGGCCCAGCACTCTATCCAACGTACCACCTAGCTGTCCTCCTTTATCCATAGTACTATTAATAAAAATAACATTTTGGCATTTTCCTTCCAGAACCTCAAGAAATTCCCCATTCAATTAATTTTTATTTATTTTTAGCTTTTTTAGTGAGGCAACTGGGGTTAAGTGACTTGCCTAGAGTCACGTAGCTAATAGGTGTTATGTATCTGAAGCAGGATCTGAACTCAGATCCTCCTGATTCCAGGGCTGGTGCTCCATCCACTGTGCCACCTAGCTGCCCCCAATTAATTTTTAAAATAGGAATACAGAAATTAATATTCCATTCTTTGTGGTGGTAAGAAATTAATCCTGTTGCTCTGGCTTGATTCAATCAGGAAATCTTTAAGGAAAAGGTAGTTTTTCTAGTTATTGCTTATTCCCAAAAATCAGAATTGAAGAATTTAGATTCCTACACAATGAGAGTTCAAAGAGACCATCTTGACCGATCTCTTCATTTTACAGAAGAGGAAACTGAGACCCAGAGAGCAGAATGTATTTGTCCAGGGTCACACAATGAATTAGTGATGGAGAAAAGGTAGGAGTGGTATCTAAAGAGAGTGAATGCAGTCCTCTAGATTCCAAGCTTGAGGCTTCATTTACATTAGAGATTTCCAGTCCTGGAATATCAAGTGATGCTTCATTTTTCTTTCTTTTTTTTTAATATAAAAAGGACATGATTGGTCAAGACTGTCCTAAGAAAGTCTAGAGAAGTCCAGTGAATCAATCGATTTGCCCATTTTCTTGCCCCAGCTGTCATTCTGCTCACCTGATCGACTGTTGGGCACAGGTATAGCCTGAGACCCTAGAACTACTACACAGAATTTTAAAAAATTGGCTGAATTCTCTCTCCATTTCTATTCAGGTGGGCTATGTGGTGAATACCTTTCATATCAACACATGTGATATGATGAATAGATTAGGAATCAGGACATTCAGGTTATTGGCTCTGCCAACTGTGTGGCCTTGGCTAAGTCACTTCCTTTTTTTTCTGGTCTCAGTTACCTGTTCTGAAAAATGAAAGGATCATTCTAAGTCATCTCTTAGCACACTGCCTGGCACGCAGCTGATGCTTAATAAATGTTTGTTGACTGACTCCAAGGTACCCCCTCCCCCATGTTAGATAATACAATAGGGGATAAAGAAATCTAGAATGAAAGTGAGCCCTGGAGTCATTGAAACAAAGTCTCTGTCTCTTGGGGTTGGTCTGTCTATTTACCTGTCTGTCTGTCCCTCTCCCTCCTCTTCTCCAATTAAAATCAAATCACTTTCACAGACTGAACATAGCTCAAGGGGGGAAACCCTTCCTCTATAAGAGCCAACACAGCAAGGCTTTCTGCAGAGAGTGTAGACATGTAAACAAACATTTTAATAAATATCAGCCAAAGCGTGAATTAAGGCTGGCTTTTGTAACCTTAAAGTCTTCTTTTATCCACTGTTTGCTCAGTAATACTAACAACAATTACATTACAGAAGCAATTTATAATATTGCTAAGGAGGGAGGAAGCAGGGATAATGTAGCAAACATGTTCTGACAAATACACAACTTTACAAATACAGCTCAACTTCTGGAAATGTCAAGCTTTCATAACCTGGGAGGTTATGCTCCGTGCTCATTGTGCTCACTGTTTACTGTTCCTACCTAGCATTTGGCCTTTCATGCATTCTTCTCTTCTCTTGTCCTTCTCCTTCTTCTTCTCTTCTTCACTTTCTCCTCCTCCTTCTCCTTTTCCTCTTCCTTTTCCTTCTCCTTATTCTCCTCCTCTTCCTCCCTCCCTCCTTTCCTTCCTTCCTTCCTTCCTTCCTTCCTTCCTTCCTTCCTTCCTTCCTTCCTTCCTTCCTTCCTTCCTTCCTTCCTTCCTTCCTTCCTTCCTTCCTTCCTTCCTTCCTTCTTTCCTTCCTTCTTTCTTTTCTTCCTTCTTTCCTTATCTTTCTTTTCCTCTGTTTCCATCTTTCTCCTAAAGCCAGTTACAGAAAGAGAGAACTCAATGCTACCACTGTACCTCCAGGACACACCTGTACATATTTACTATGTATATTCATTCTGTTTTCCTTCAGTTACTGAGTTCAGAGCTCATTTTCCTGAGTGACTAGAATAGGTGTGTCAGATTGAAGCCCGCAGGTGTGGGAGCAAGATCAGCCGGTGCCTTTCGTTTGGAAAACAGTTCAATTTTCCCCAAAGCTGTCGGTAAGGCCCAAGGATGCAGTCCTCCTCCATGTTGATAACAAAGTTTAAGCAGCCTCATCCATTTTAAGGGCTTAATTATATGTGATTTTTAAAGTCCTATCTTTAGATCAAACTGATAAGATGTCTCCATTCAGTCTGGTGCATCCTGCTCTGCCAAGCTTACTGCACCTTTAATTAATCATTACTGTTAGTTTTTCTTGGGCATGAATTAGTGCACCAGGCAGCCCTGATGGAGGTTTGGCTATTGTGTACTTGGAGAATATTATTCCATCTTTTCTGATTATGTCTATTTCTGCGGCTGAAATTTCAGCAGCTGCTGCCTTAGAGAACAACAATTAGGGTAACAGCGCTTGGTGGCTCTAAGGTTGCAATGTCCCAGGAAAATACGCTTTTGACTAACCACTGGGTTTGCTCTATTTTCTCCCTGACATTCAGAAAGCTGGAATTTCTGCTCTCGCAGCCTGAGAACAGCCTACAAAAACAATCAATAGTGTGCTTGTTTTGTTTTCCTAAATGCTGATTGGGAGAACAAAAGAAACTGAGTGAAGTTTGACTTGACTTCCTTCTGTATTTGTCCATATCATTGGAGCAGAAAGAAGCTCAGGGCCTAGCAACCTACATTCTGAATGAAGAGGAAAGGAAGGAGGGAAGGAGGGAAGAAAGAAAGGAGGAAGGGAGAAGAGGAGGGAAGGAGACAAGGAGGGAAGGATAGAAAAAAAGAAAGGAAAGAAGAAAGAAAAGAAAGAAGGAAGAAAGAAGGGAAGGAAGGGAGGACGGAAGGAGATAAGGAGGGAAGGAGAGAAAAAAAGAAAGGAAAGAAGGAAAAGAAAGAAAGGAAGAGGAGGAAGGAAGGAGGGAAGGAGGAAAAAAGAGAGAAAAAAGGAAGAACGAAGAAAAAAGGAGGAAGAAAGAAAAAGAAGTGAGGCAAGAGGGAGGAACAGAGAGAAGAAAGGAGGGAAGAAAAGGAAAGAAGGAAAGAAAAAAGGAAGGAAGAAGGAAATGTGCTTCTGCCTTAGAATAGTTTTCCCCTTTCTGGACATGTTAAAGAAGACAAATCCTATTCCATTTAGAAACTAAAGAATGAATATTTCTTTATTTAGTTATAAACCAGCAAGGAAATAATTTTCTTCGTTTGCAAAATGAAGGAGTTGAATAGGGTAACTTCTAACAACTCTTCTAGTTATAATGTTTTGTGTTCTATCATCCCTGCTAAGGTCTCTTTCAGCTTTGACATTCTGTCTTTCATGTTGTAAGGGTTCCTTCCTGGATAGAGTCTATGAATCTTAGAGTTCTCCTGATTGTCAAACACTGTCATACACTTTATAATCACAGAATGAGCATTTAAGGCAAAGCCACAGCAGATGAGCAGCTAACTTTAGGCCCTACCCTTACTAGTGATCTTGGGCAAGTTTTGGACCTGAAAGGCCCAGTTTCCTTACTTGTAAAATTAGAATAACAATCTTGCCTATCTGCTGGGTTTTATGAGACAAATGCTTTGTAAATTACAAAACTCTGGAGAAAGGGTTTGGAGCTGGAAGGTAACCTCAGGGGGCCTCTGTCATTTTACGGATTGATTAGTTGCTGTATACCCTACATCTGCAGACCTCAGTGATTAATCTACTCTACGGGAAGTTAGGGGTCTCCAAGACCACTAGCAATGGAACATCATCCACAATTATAAATATTTACTTGAAAATAATGTCAGAGTTAGACTTAATTGAAATGATAAGGTTTTGTTTGCCTCACTTTGCTATAACCAGCTGAAATAACAAAACCAGTTGGGCAACTTTTTTTTTTTTTGGTCAAGTACATACTGAATTACCAGCAGCAAACTTCTGTGTTCACAGGGAGCAGTGATACCCCACCAATCTCCAATAGGGCAGAATGCCTAGTCTTCACAAACATTAGCCAGGCTAAATTCATTTGATTAATTCTCTTAGACATTGCCTGCTGCTCCCCTTGGAGGCCTCTTTAAGAATTTCCCTGCAGGGCACAGAAGCTGCCTTTCTCTAGGCACCCCCTCTCCCTAAAGCCCAGCTTTTTGTAGGCTCCCAATTTTCCTTCCTCTAAATTTTAGGGAGTACAAGAAAACCAGATGCACAGAAAGAATTCAGGGGGAAGCAAAAACGAACAGGATAGTTTTAAAAGTAATGTCTGGGATTTACCGCATATTTTTTTTTAACCAAGCAGTATGAAATTGAGATTCATGGCCACTTTTTAATCCTCTTGTAGTCTGTTGTGTATATAGAAAAGTTCTATGTGTGTCAAAGTGCAACGTTTTAAAAATTAAATTTAAGAAAAAAGAAAAGAAAACAAAAACCTGTGGGGGAAAAAGACATGAAAAGGAGGGGAGGGGGTATGTAAAATTGCTAAAAATATATTTTTTTACTTATATATCTTTAAAATTTTATTATTCATGACTCTTTGGAATATTAGGGTTGTTTTAAAAGGTATCCCAAGCATAAGTTGTGGGTGGAAGAGCACTGAACCAAGAGACCTAGTTCTCTCCGGCTCCTGCACCCCACCCCCCATTTTCCCCCCAGCCAAGTAGCTGCTGTGTGACTTTGAGAAAATCTCTTTCCCCCTCTGGGCCTCAGTTTCCTACAATGTAAAATGTAGGGATTGAACTAGCAGGACTCTAGCTTCCCTTCCAACTCTGATAACCCATGATTTTGTCTGATGGACAAATCCAGTCTGGTGTGTGCCTGATAGATGACATGATTTCAACAGTTATAGCTTACTTAGTGGGAGAGGCAGCCCAGTCTGTTGAGGAAAGCACCAGATAGGAGGGCAGAAGACTTTGAGACTTTGGTTTATGTCATTTCCCAGTTAGATAAATGTGGTGAAGTCAACTATTTTCTCTGAACCTCAGTTTCCTCATCTCTAAAAGGGGAGAGTAATACTCGGGCCTATAATACTGCAAGGAAAACACTTTGTAAAGCTGATGAGGTATACTTGTAGAAATATGGTTCTTACTCAAATCATTTCTTTGTTAATTAATCTGACAGATCAGGAATCTGGGCAGGGAGGAAATCCGGTAAAGTAAGGTCAGAGGTTGTGTTAATGCTAGCTTAGGAATGATAAATATAACTGATAGTGATTTAAAAACCCACATTTTGTTCTTGGGCGTTTTTCCTGCCTGTTAGAAAAGCAGGTTTCAATCAAGTTGAAAATCTTTTGTCTAATCCCTTCTTCCTGCCAGTTTATTTTTGGGGATTTTCAAGGAAAACTTGGTTCACCAATGGAGGCTTACCAACCCAGTGGTGAATTCAAGTCTCTGTCCAGGCTGTATTTGGTTTAAAAGAAAAAGAAAGAATGAAAGAAAGAAAAAGGAAAAAAGAATAAAAACTTCCTCTCACCTTGGACTGCTTGAGCATGAGTTCACACAAATGTACTCACTTTTTGGGGGGGGACAGTTAATTGAACAAAATAACAACAATAACGATGATGATAATAATAATATTAATAATAATAATAATAATTTAACAGTCATCCAGGGAGAAAACATGGAAACTCTCTGAAATGGTTCTTGTTCAATTCTATTTTATGGACATATGTACATTTCAAAGTACAAAGGGCTATTATGTAAAAAGCACACTTGGATACTCTGAATAAAGGTCCCTCTTGTTCTTTTATAGAATGTTTACAAGTTAAATAATTATTTTTGGTCACTGTACATTTCAAATGGCTAAACAATTGCCCTCGCTTTTATTTGAGACTCCTTCAAAACCCTTCTTGGATGGATAGAGATGATCTATTTTCTGTTATTTGGGAGAAATAACAATGAATAAATAAATGAATGAATGAATGATCACTTCTATTTCTATAGCACTTTAAGGTTTTCAAACCTATACCTTTAAGGTAGAAAGGATAATTATTATCTTCATTTTACAGATGAGGAAACTGAGGGATGACATGTCTTGTCAATGATTACGTAGTTAAAATTAGCAAAGCTGAGATTTGAACCCAAGTCTTCTGACTACAAGTTCATAACTTTTTTTTTTTGCTTTACACCTAAATGGTATGTACAGATGAATTTATTGGGTTGATAAAAGTAAACCAAAAGATTCAGAAGACCTTAAATATCCAGTATTAGCAAGAAACTGATAGAGGCCGTGAAGGAAGAACAATGAACTTAGAGTCAGAAGATATGGGTTCAAATACTACAATTTATTTATTAGCATAAGCTCATAGATTACAGTTTGAAGAGAACTTAGAAATCACCTAGTCAAATCCCCCTATTTTAAACAGAGCAAACTGAGGCCCAGAGAGGTTTAATAATAATAATAATAATAATAATAATAATAATTTAATAATGTAGCCTAGATTCAAACTCAGGCCTTCCAACTTCAAAGTTTTTACTATACCATGCCACCTGGAAAACCTTGGGTAGTCACCTTCATTTTATTGCTGTTCTTAGAAAGTGAGATACAGCAATGTTGAGATATTTCTGTTGCAAACAAAGAAATGACATCTTTCTGCCATAGGGTTGTTGTAAGGATCAAATAAAATAATGGAGAAATGTGAGTTAATGTTATTAATTTGCCTTCTTTTTAAATTTACTGTATTGGCCTAGCTAAGGCACCCTGGAAGAACAAAACGGATGAACAATGCACACAACTCAGGTAAGGATATGTGGTTGGACTGGAAGTGCGCTGAGTCAGACTCTCTGAAAGATAACTATATTTATTTATCTATCTATTCATCTATATATACATACATATACACACTTATATTTCCATATACATGCTATGTGTATATGTGTAGCTATACATAAGTTCTGTTGTTTCAGTTGTTTCCAACTCTTTGTGACCCCATTTGGGGTTTTCTTGGCAAAGATATTGGAGTGGTTTGCTGTTTCCTTCCCAAGCTTGTTTTACAGAACTGAGAAAACTGAGGCAAACAGTGACTTGCCCTTGCCCAGGGTCACACAGCTAGTAGGTGTCTGGGGCCGGATTTGAACTCAGGTCAGCCTGATTTCAGGCCAGTGTTCTTATCCATTGTGCCACAGATGAGGAAACTGAATCAGAGGTTAAATGACTTGGCCAGGGTCACATAATTAGGATGTACCTGAGGTAAAATTTTAACTCAAATCCTCCTGACTCCAAGCCCAGAATTAGCCCTTGTGCCACATAGCAATGAGTGTAGACAGCTTTTCTTTTCTTTTCTTTTCTTTTCTTTTCTTTTCTTTTCTTTTCTTTTCTTTTCTTTTCTTTTTTTTCTTTCTTTTCTTTTCTTTTCTTTTCTTTTCTTTTCTTTTCTTTTCTTTTTCTTGGTTGGGCAATGGGGGTTAAATGATTTGCTCAGGGTCACACAGCTAGTAAGTGTTATGTGTCTGAGGCCAGATTTGAACTTGCGTCCTCCTGAATGGAGGGTCAGTGCTCTATCCACTGTGCCGCCTACCTGCGCCCTGTAGACAGCTTTTCCCAGGAGTTTACATACATATGCACACTTTATGTTTTTAAATGAGAGTCCCTAATAAATGCTTTGAGGATTTTTAAGGTAAGTCCATTACTCTTAGACTCACTTATCAGATATCTGAGATCAAAAAGCTTAAATTAGAGTTAATAAGCTAAGATAGGAGATTAAGGCCCATAAAAGGAAAGTAACATGCAATACTAGTACTAGAATCAAAGTCTTCTCATTCGCAGACCACTCACCATGCTTCCTATTACATCATGCTGCTTCTTTCACTTGCTCGGCCTTGGATGAGTTAACCAGCCAACATACCTCTCCTTTTGAGTGGTGATGAAGTTCCTCTGGAGCCATTTTAGGCTCAGAACTTGGTTTTATTTTAAAGTTAGCCTTTTGGCAAACTTTGTGGCAGGGGACAGACTGAGATGCTTTGGTGTGGGCCACTAAATTTCTTGTACTTATTTATCTGGATGCGCTAAATTCACTAGAAAAAAAATGATGGGACAAACATTGCTATAAATCTGTTGTGTCATATATCATTATTATTATAAATGTGATGCAGCAAGTTCTGTGGTCCTTCACTGAACAACTCTCCCATGTTTAACAGCTTTAAAAAAATTCAATCTCCTTTCACCAATTATGTTAACAAAGGACCAGTTTTCCAAGATATCTATCTGTTAAGTGCTTTTACATGGGCAGAGCACACTAGACAGTAATGATGGGAGCTGTGGGAGAGACAAAGCTTAGAGAAGTCATACTTCCTGCCTTCATGAAGCCATCAGTCCACGGGGGATATAAAACACAAACCCAGCTGACCATGATATAGGATATTATATCATATATACATTAGGGAGGGGCAAAATGCCATGTTAAGTTCTAAACATCAGCTCCCATATTTATGTACTTTAGATCCATTGTAAAGGCATGCTTCATTTCTAACTGGCACAATAAATAGTGGAAAGAGTTAGGAGTCCAAATAAGGAGTTAAAAAAAAAAAAGCTTCAGCAGAAGCCTCTCATCAGTCTTTGACAATAAATGAGCCCCTCCCCCTCTCCCTCCTTCTCAGTAGTTAAGAAGCCTATATGACAAGCTCTGAATAAAAATACAGGAAGTTGTAAATTGCACAATGTCATGAATAAAATGGCATTTCTAGTGTGGCTCAGTTTTTGCATTCAAAGCAAGGATGATTTGATCTCTAAATCTTCATACCACGGTCCTTTTTCAAAAAAGAATAGAAAAAAAAATTGAAGTACTTTGCCACATTTTTACCTTATGTCAGCCAGTATTGAGATTCTATTATTTTCCTTTTTTTTTTTTGGGGGGGGGAATGTGTTGCATGAGTCTGCTGCATACCAGGATGAGGGTGACTCAAAGGTTACTGCTTAATATTATGCAGAAAAATGTGTGTAAGTGTGTGCATGTGAACATGGCAGGGGGAAATAGCTCTCTATTAAAGAGAACAAGGAGTGTATACCAAAAGAATTGGGGCCCTCACTCAAAAATAAAAATAGATGAAAAAGACAAACATTTTGTTCGTTGCTTATTGCCACATCTTCCGACTAGAAGCAAACAGCAGCTAAGTAACTCATTTGCATCATCCTTGGAGCCTTCCTGTTGCTTTACTGTAGATAAATTTGGATTGTATTTAGGGCATTGTCTAATCTGCTGGGATTCAGAGATTTATGGAGACTGAGCTGTAATTGTAATCATTTCAAAATGAGTAAAGGAGCACTACAAAAACCCATTTTCTGAACACAATGGGACCAGTGGCCCCACTTCATGCTGTGTTTGTGACGGAACAGTCAGAGGAAGCTGGCAAACAAGGGACAAGGAGTGCCCTGACCATCCACAAGGAAGGCATGGGTGGTAACTGGTGAGAGAAGGCCACCTAAGGGGGAGGGAGTGAGTGAGTGAGAGAGAGAGACAGAGAGAGAGAAACAGAGAGAGAGAGAGACAGAGAGAGAGAAACAGAGAGAGAGAGAGAGAGAGAGAGAAGGTGGCACCCTACCACCCATCTGCCCACTGCCCTGACTGCACCCACCGTGTTTTCTCAGCTACGATGAACACTGCAATATTATGCCCCTGTGACTCACACTGCCAAGTAAAAATAGCTGCAGTGTGATGCAACAACATCAGTGACAGGTCAGATTTCATTAAGGAATTGCACATTAACACCTAGGCAAGGAAAAGCTGGAGACAGGCTTTCTATTTAAAAAAAAAAAGGAAACAAGACAAAAGAGACATCCAGAATGATGCCAAAAGGAAAGAAAAGGCCAAGTCTTCTCGGAAAGGCTTAGGCGAAATTCCCTGATCTTGCCTCAGATTGATTAGTTAATAATCATCAGTTGAGAAATCATCTCTCTGCTTCTCCCGTCTCTAGGAGAAGGGGTGGAATCAGGTTACCAAATAAAACAGTTTGCCCCCTGCTCAGAGGATCAATCATTCACACTTCATTGTTTCAAAGGTTCCCTGGAGTTGTTCCTGAGATCATAGATTTAGAAGGGACCTGAGAGGTCATTTAGTCAGTGCCCTCATTTTATAGATGGGGAAACTGAGGGCCAGAATGGTTAAGTGACTTGCCCAGCTATTAGGTGTCAGAGTCAGGATTCCCCAATCTGCTCCTGTTCTTGATCTTATTTAAGCTGTTGGATTGGGGAGCTATCTTCCTTTGTGTACCTCTTTCCACTCACACGGTGATCACGCTAGTTCAGGCCCCTTATCACCTCTCTCCTGCACTATTGCAATAAACTCCTAATTGGTTGTCCTGCTAAAAATCTCTCCCCACTCCAATCCATCCTCTATTCAGCTGCCAAAGTGATTTTCCTAAAGAGCAAATCTGCCCATGGCACCCCCTCGTCAATAAACTTCAGTGGTTCCCTATTGCCTATAGGATCAAATGTAAAATCCTTTTTTGACCTTTCAAACCCTTTCCAGCCTGGATCCTTCTTACTTTTTCAGTCTCCATATGGTTTAGTCCCCTTCACATACCCAATAATCCAACTACACAGGCCTTTTTGCTTTTCCTCACCCAAGTCCTTTTTTTTCACTGGCTGTCCTCCATATCTGGAATGCTCTCCTTTCTCACCTCTGACTCTTCCCTTTGCTGACTTTCTTCAACTCAGTTGAACTCCCCCACTTTGCAGAAGAGGCCTTCCCTACTCCTCATTCCCTCCCCCACCCCACCAGCACCTCCTCTCTGAGATTACCTCCCTTGTACACTGTCTATTTTATCTTGTATTCATGTAGTTGTTTACACGTTGTAAGAATTCGATTCCTTGAGGGAAGGGACTGTGTTTTCTTTGTATCCCAGTGGTTATGTAGAGGCTGGCTGTCATATTTGTTGTTGTTCAGTCGTTTCAGTAGTATCCAACTTTTTGTGACCCCATTTGGGGTGTTCTTAGTAAAGACGCTGGAGTGGTTTACTGTTTCCTTCTCCAGCCCATTTTGCAAATGAAGAAACTGAGGCAAACAGGGTTAAGTGACTTGCTCAGGGTCACACAGCTATAGTAAGTGTCTGAGGCCAGATTTAAACTCAGGTCTTCCCAATTCCAGGCCTGGCAGGCTATCCACTGTACCACCTAGCTGCTGTGTAGTAAGTGCTTGTTAAATGCTTCTTGCCTCACTGATATGATGTGATGAATCTGATTCTCCCAGCACAGGTTGAAAATTTTTGGGATCATAGGCTCTGGAGCTAGAAGGCATTTAACACATTACTGGTCCAACATCTACATTTTACAGCTGATGAAACAGGCATGGAGGAAAGGGGGCTTGACCAGAGTCACTTAGGGAGCATGTAGCACAGGATTCAAATTTGAATTCTGTTTCTCCACACCTAGTTCTCTCCCCTTCATGCCTTCTCCCATAAGTAAGAGTCAGATGAAAGATGGGAGAAATTTGTGCTTGCATATAATTATAAAGACAGATACTGAAATATCCCATTTTTCCTGATCTTAAACAAACTTTTCCTTAAAATTTAGTTGATGACTTCTTAGAAAACAGCTGGTTAGGTATTCCTCCTGTGGCTGGTTGAAATGAAACATTATCTCTGGAGAAATTCTTCAGTATCATTTTTTTACCCAATGCCCTTTCCAGCAATTTACATTCCAATTTGTTATAGTTTTCAAAAATAAACCATAGAATTAGAAAACTTCAGAATAGATGTGGTCTTCATTTTCCACCTTTTTAAAATAAAGGAAAAGGAAGGTCCAGATCCTACGTGTATCTAGTCCTTCCATTTAAAAATAGATACAGATGTACAAGCTTTCGGATGTGCCTCACAGAAATGAACACCTCAGGGCTTAGACTTTCAAAGGAGCTCATTCATTCCCTTACTTGTGATGTGCTGCGGTGGGGGCAGGGTGTTGAGGTCCAAGGCGATAAGGATCTGGCCCAGTCTCTACACTGTTGGTTGTATCCAGGCCCGTGGCTGATTGCTTTTTTCTCCACTAGTAGCTAGATCAGTTTCCGTTGTCTCACATTGTATCCACAGAGGACCAAAACTACTGGTTGGAAAGTGGAAAATGCGTTTGGTTGGTTGCTTGTGAAAGTGCTTTTTTATAAAGTTTTAAAAAATGCTAAGGTATAATAATTATTATCTGTGCAACAACTAGCGAAGTAGCTGTCTGATTTGAGAAGGATGGGAAGGGGCAGAAGGGCAATTGAACTAGTCTGCTGTGATATCTGATATAAAAACTTGGTCTCCTGTTTTCCTGTTCTTCTATTGCACTTTGAAATTTAGGGGGTTATACCTTACTTAGATGTAATTAAACACACCCCCTCATTTCACAGAGAGTGAAACTGAGGTCCAGAGAGGTTAGGGTTAAGTCCAAAGACTTAGACAAAGTCACACAAGTAGTAAGGTGAGCCATGATTTGAACTTTCCACATCCAATGCTTGTTATATTCTAACTCATTGATTGTACCTTAAAGTCTATCCTTCATTTATATCCGAGGAAGGAAAAGTTGCTTGAGTTCCGAGAGATATGCTCCAAAAAGAGGAAGAGAGGGAATATGGTGGCAGAAGTTGTTTCTCTCTTTAAGCCCACTGAGAGGGTGTATCTTTGTTGGTTCATTTACCAGTCCTTTTTGAACCATCCTTCCACCTCCTCCCCAGCATACACACCCATACAGGAACCTCTGGTCAAGCATGCTCTTTAGCAAGCCGCCACAGCAGCATTGGAAGGAGCTTGAACATGGGGTCCAACTGGAAAGGGCCAGAGTTCAGTTCTGGCTTCACTTAAGCTCCATGGTATGGAATCTCCATGTCCTCCCCCCTCACAGGCCCAAACCATGGAGGCTCAGTGTTATGGAAAATACCTTAGTCCAGCAGATCAAGGGGCCTCCTAGGATAATCCCCATTAGTTAATGAATAAAGACCCTTCATTTCTGAAACAGTATATTTAAAGTCAAATGCTCAACATTTCAGGCTTATTGGGCACCAGTAGAAACCAGCTTTGATGGCAACAGATTTGTTTCTCTTTGGAATAGTAGGTAGAATATACAGAATATTCAGTTCAATTCATTGAGCAAGTATCGAGTGGCTACTGTGTTGGCATTGAGGTGCTGCAGAAAGAACAGTGAATTTGGAATAGAGGGCCATGAGGTTCAAACCCAAATTCTGCTACTTCTGTTCTAAATTACTAACTCATTCTCTGATTTAGCCACCATACTCCAGTTGCCTCCTGATTCTACTTTTTTTTTTAATGTGAGGCAATTGGGTTTAAGTGACTTGCCCAGAGTCACACAGCTAGAAAGTATTATGTGTCTGAGGCTGAATTTGAACTCAGGTCCTCCTGACTCTAGGCCTGATGCTCTATCCACTGCAGCACCTAGCTGCCCTCTGATTCCACTTTTGTGGGCTCCCTTTCCCAGAGGTGAGCTCATTCCACTTTGGGGAAGGGCCCAGACTAACTATCCCCAGTTCTCTGGAGTTGGCCACTATGCCCCTTCTTGTCCTCCCCTCTTTGTCCCGACTTTTCTTCTCTCCTTGTATGTTTTCAATTTTGAATTTTGTTTTGAATTAGAATGTATGTTCCTTGAGGGCAGGGACTAATCCTCACTCCTTTTTTTTTTTTGCTTGCATTTATATCCTCAGCACTTAGCACAGTTCCTAGCATGCAGTAAATTCTTGTTGACTGAGGGGCTGACTATATGACTTTGGGCAAGTTACTTGTACTCCATGGATCTTAGTTTCTTTTTTTTGTAAAAATGAAGGGATTGGAGTAGATGACCTCAAAAGTACTTTTAGTCATAGGTCCATGATCTATAATCCCATGAGCATTGTGCTAGGCACTGAGGATTCAGAGATAAAAAGAAAAAGAAATAGTCCCTGCCCCTCAAAGAACTTACATTCTTGTAATACACATTTCTGAAAGCTATTTCTTAAATTAGTGAGTCAACGAGCATTTATTAGATGCCTACTATGTAACTGTACCAAGTGCTAGAGACACAAAATAAGGTGAAAAAAACCCTCGCTCTCAAGGAATTCACTTTTTTTTGAGTTAAGCTTTTTATTTAATGTTACAAAAAATATTTAGTTAAACAGACCAAAGCCCATGTCATCATGGGATTCCTTGGATTCTTCTTTTTTTTGCATCCTCTTTCTTCTTCTCAGCTGGGGCAGCTGTGCTAGCAGGAGCTGACCCTCCAGTAGGCAGCATGCTGCTGGACAGGTCTACCAACTCCTACATTGCAGATGAGACTTGAAGTGTTGACATTGGACAGGGCCTTTGCAAATAATCCAGGCCAGAATGGTTTAACATTTATGCCTGCTGCTTTAATGAGGGCATTGATTTTATCCTCCATGACCATAACCTCATTGTTGTGAAGAATGAGGGCAGAGTAGATGCAAGGGAGCTTGAAGACAGACATTTCAGCAGAAGGATGAGAAGAGACTTGTTTGTAGTGGCGCTGGTTGCCAGATAAAGTGAGGATTCACCCAACTGGGCCTTAGCTTCTGAAGAAGAACCAAGCACTTTACACACAACTGAAGAGAGGAACTAACTTTCTAGTGGAAGAGATAACATGCAAACAGCTATATTCAGACAAGATACATACAGAATAAATTGGAGATAATCAATAGAGGAAAGGTACTAGCATTAAGAAATATCAGAAAAGGCTTATTCTAGAAGGTGGGATCATAGCTTGGACTTGAAGGAAGTCATTGAAGCCAAAAGACAAGGATGAGGAAGGTGAGAATTCCAGGCAGAGGGGACAGCCAGTGAAAACGTCCAGAATTGGGAGATGAAGCATCATGTGTAAGGAACAGCAAGGAGGCCAGTGTCATTAGATCATAGAGGCTGAGGGAGACAATAAGATATAAGAAGACTGGAAAGGTAGGAGGGAAACAGGTTATGATGGGCTTTGGATGCCCCATAAAATATTTGATCAAGGGAGTGATAAGGAGCCACTGAAATTTATTTAATAGGAGAGTAACATGGTTAGACCCAGGCTTTAGAAGTATGTTTCAAATATCAAACCATGTTTTAAGTGTTTGAAGGATGATTGTCATTTAAAGAAAATTACTTTTGAAAGGAAAGAATAAATAACATAAAATAAGGGGATGGGACCAAACTGGTAAGGTCCCTTCAACACTAAATCTATGATCTTGGGATACTCACCACTTTTTGTGTAAGCCTAAATTTTCGTATATCATATATATGAAATATACACATATAATATACATATTATATTATGTCACATGCAACATATATGGTATAAAGCATATAATGTATGTATATGTATAAGTATATACATATGTACACATATATATGCACATTTTAATTAAGCCTTTTATACATCCAACCTATCTTTGAAAAAATTTTCCTAAAGACCTCTCTGACCCAGATTTCTATTTTTTTTGACTTCCCAAACCTTGAGCTCTCACCTGCCAGTAAGTAGCTGTGTGACTGTTAAACAACTCATTAATCAATCTGAGTCTTAGTTTCCCTTTCTGTAAAATGAAGTTTTATATGATTCTACAATTCTGTTTCTATAAGAAGCAAAGCACCACTCACGTCCTCTCTAACTTCCACCAGAGCAAGGGAGAAGCAGATAGCAACTGAGTCACGTGTGTGCTTACAAAGGACTGCCAAAATGGGAAGTGCTGGCAGATCTGGGGAAATCCCCCACATCAGTTTCTTGGGTAGCAGGTGACCATTCTGTCTGTATTGACTCCACTATGGCATATTTATGGAAGGGGGTCTTATGATGAACCAGGTGCTGGACTGTGGCTCAGCCACAGAACCCACCAGACCCACTAAATAGTTCTTCTCTATTGCCCGAGAGAAATTAGCAGCCGACTTAGTATCCACTATCTTCAGTGACATCACCAGTTGCCACTGCTTACCTCAAGATAGTCTGGTAAGGTTTTTTAACTACTCAGTGGTTTTCAGAAGGGCAAGGTTCGGAGAGCACATCTGGATGCAACTGCAGAAAACATCCCATTTTCTATCATTAATCACAAGTAGTAAATAGAGTACAGAGACATTTGTCATAAGCTGGGTCCACGAGCTGGTTTAAGTGAGGTTTTTTGTTCTTTTCTGTTTATCCAAATACTACTCATCCTTTAAATAGCATTCTGATCCTCGTTCCTCTATGAGGCTTTTGACCTCTAATATAGGTCACATTGATATCTCATGTCCCCAACTGCTTCAGCAGATACTCTGTGGCATACAACTTAACACAATTAAATTCAAATCAATGAACTTTAATAAGTACCTTTTATGTATCATGCTAGAGGCATTGTAGTATAGTGACTCCAGAGCTGACCTTGGAATCAGAAAGACTGGGGTCCAGCTCCTGCTTCTGATGTATAAACTGTGGGCATGTGGGCAAGTTATTTAACTACCCAAACCTTTCTAACATGATCACCTATGGAACTGTTGATAATTTAGATTGGTGGAGGGAGTTTCTACATCGATGTCTCTACACATGTCTGGATGCCTCAAAAGTATGGGAGACAGCCTATGTAAAAGCACAGAGACCAGAACTGATATTCTCAGTTTGGAAAAAATAGCTGGTAGTCCAGCTGAGCAGGACATTGATAGAATACATGAAGGGAAGTCATGTGAAATAAATCTGTAAAGGTACATTAGAAATAGATTATAGAGGATTTTAAATATCAAACATAGGAGTCATATTTTATCTTCAAGACAAGTGGGTGCCATTGAAGAGTTTTGAGCAGAGGAATGACCCAGTTAGATTTTAACTTAGTACTTAATTATACAGTTCTGTAATTATTTCATGTGAATAATAATAGCATGTATTTCTGTTGCTCCTTTGAAGTTTATAAAACGTTTACTTCACAATAACTCTATGTATACTATAAGTAGTATAGCATAGTAGGTAGTATAAGATTTATCATCCCTATTTTAGAGATCAAAAATGCTGTAGCTTTGTGTTAAATTATTTGGTGTTTTTCCTTACGGATGTGTTTACCTTTATTATTCTGCCAGGGACATCATTAGTTCAAAGCAAAGGCATTTGGTGAAATAGTATAAGAAGAAGAAATAAAACATTTCCAACAAGCTTAGCCCCAGTGAGGAGATATGTGAAAACACCTCCCTCCCCTGCTCCTTTGCAGATGTGTATGTGGGGGAGGAGGTTGTCCAACATGTGATGTGGAAAATCACATATACAGTATAGTAAGGTTTTTTTTATGTATTGGTCAGTTTTGCTGATTTTACCTCCTCTTTTTCTCTTAAAAAAACCTACTTCTTTGATGTAAGGTTTGACTCTCTGGGAAAGGGTTTTATACACACTCACACACACACACACACACACACTTTGAGACAGAAAGAAATTTATTTGACATAAACCCAAAAGATATGAATAAAATTTATTCAATTAAAAATACATTTCCCTCATAAACCTTGGGCATACTCTCCCGAAAATACACCCATCATCAGTGGGAAGAATGCATACATTTGGGACAAAGAAAACAAATAAGGCTCCTAATAAGAGTTCATGGAAATCAGTGGGTACCCTGTTAGAACAGACATGAGAAATTCTTGCAACATGGCCCTTGGGAGTCTGATGCATCACTGCCTACTCCCACATTGATGTAGTTCATTTTTAGTTGATTTTGTTATTAACCCCCCAAAGGAGAACCCATTGGCCTTAGAGTAGTTTGGTGAAATAGATGTCTACTAATGAGATGGGGAGAAAAACTTCTTACTCATCCTTTTAAACCTAACTCTCAGACACCACCTTCTCCAGGAAGCCTTCCTCAATCCCTTTTGTTAGTAACAATAGACTTTTCTCTGGACTTTACTCAGTCTTCTGTTTTGCTCATCTCTGATGTACTTGGCATGTAAGATTGTACTGATCACCTCTAATCATGTAAGGTTATAGTTAGCTGTCAATTTCTTACCCTGTTACAAAGATAAGGAACCTTAAGTGCAGGAACATTATCAGGTCTAAATTTTCTAGCTCTATTTTCTAAGCACAATACTCTGGGAACACAGCAGACAAATAATCAATCAATAAGCATTTATTAAGTCCATCCTGTGTACCAGACACTATACTAAAGTACTGGGTACACAAAGAAAGGCAAAACTCTTAATAAATGTTGTTGAATGAATGAACTTAGGACCAGTATTCTCCGTTCATTTTTACATTGAGATGATACCCCGGACCTTGTCAAGTAGAAATGCTAAGTTGTGTTCCTTCCGTTTTATAAATTGGTTCTAATGGAAAGCAGACTGACTGGACTGGAGAATCAGGTGATCTGGATTCTAGTGCCAGCTTTGCCACTGTACTGAAGAGATGAAGTGATTTGTCTGTGTGAGCTTTGGACATTTCCCCTCTCTGATCTTTCTTCCATAAGATTCGGGTGTGGGGGTGGGGTACACTGGTTGGCCTCTAAGATTCCTTCCAGCAATTTTTAATACCTGCTCCATGATCATATGATCACAATCAACATTCACACCTTCCTCTGCTTGTCTCTGCTCACTCAGGTTTGGCAAAAGGAAAAGGAGAACTCACCGAGTGCACACGTTTTTCAGCGAGGAATGGCTGGGCAGCTTTTGTTTCCTGTTTTAACCAAAGCCCTCCTGTGAAGGAAATAACAAAGATCACTTTTCCACCCCACTGCTGTAACTCAGACTAGAGAAAACCATTTCCTGGTGTGTGGGACTGACAGAGCTCTCACCCACTTAATGAGTCTGGCTGGGAACATTTTCTTTGTTTTTGCTATCGGAGCTTGCTGAGTGACCATGCCACATTTGAGAAATTTTGACTAACTGTGAGCCTGCTTTTCCCAGCAGACCTTCCCCCTTCCCTACTTGCCTTCTCCCCCTCCCTCTTATCCTCCTCCCCATACCACCCCCCCAAAAAGAGAGGTCAGACTCAAAACACAGAAGGGAACAGCTTGGTGTTGTGGACTTGGAGTCAGAAACCCTGGATTTGAGTCCCCAAATGGGGTCATGACTGAAAATGACGATGACGACTACTACTACTACTACTGCTGCTGCTGCTGCTACTACTATAACTCGCCCAGCCTCAGTTTTTTCACCTGTAAAAGGGGGCTTAGACTCAATGACCTCTGAGATAATTTCCAGCTCTATCATTGTTAAAGGAGATAATATAGTAAACTGTTTTGTGTCTCACCTAAGGACCCTCATCAAGTTAGTAATAGAGCTGGGGAAAAAAATCCAATTTTCTTTTGATTATAATAAGGGGTGTGTGTGTGTGTGTGTGTGTGTGTGTGTGTGTGTGTGTGTGTGTGTGTGTGTGTGAGAGAGAGAGAGAGAGAGAGAGAGAGAGAGAGAGAGAGAGAGAGTCTTCATTGTTGGGAAGTCTTGAAGTGTCTGCCTAACCGATAAACCAATGAGTTTTAGCTTCCAAATTTAGTGTTATATAAAGAATCAATCAGTCAATAAGCACTTATTAAGTACCAACTGTTTGCCCAACACCTTGCTAGACTCTGGGGATACAAAAGGCCAAAATGACAAAAGTCACCACCCTCAAGGAGGTAGCATTCTATTGGGACAAACAATATGTATATAGATAAGTCTACTAAAAACATACAAAGTTAATACAAAATAATTGAGGTGCAGGTGGTGGAGAAGGGGAAACTTATAGAAAGGTTTTCTGTAGGAAGTGAAGCTTGAGCTGTGCTTCAGAGGAATGTAGGGTTTCTAAGAGGTGGAAGTGAGCAGGTAGCGAATTCCAGGCATGGCCGACAGCCCGAGCAAAGACATGGGAAAAGGAGAGGGAAGATCTTGTACTGGTAACAGCATGGAAGCCAGTCTGGCCAGCACAGATAGTGGGCCAGAGGAGAGCACTGTGAAAGAAGCCTAGAAAGGTAGACTGGAGCCAGACCGGGAAGGGCTTGCTTTAAAGTGGCCATAAGGAGCCACAGAAGCATTTGGAGCAGGGCAGTGACATGGTTAGTGATTTCAGGATGCTTCTTTCTCAACTACGTGAAGGATGGTTGGAGAGGGGTGAAATTGGAGGTAGGGAAAACATTTAGTAGGTGGTTGCAACCAATAATCCAGGTGAGAAGTGAAGACACCAAACTAGGCTGATTGCTGTGGGTGAGCCAGATAATACAGGTATAGAGATAGAATCAACAAGACTTAAAAAAAATATTATATTTTTTCCCCTCAATTACATGTTTAAACAATTTTTAAACTCATTAAAACAATTTTAAAACAATCCCTGAGATGTCAAGCAATCCTATATAGGTTATACGTGTGCAGTCATTCAACAAGACTTCTTTTTTAAATAATGTTTTATTCCCTCCTATTATGTGTTAAAACGACTTTTTTAAACATTTCTTAAAAAAAATTTTGAGTTCCAAATTCTCCCCCCCCACCCCCGTGACAGTAAGCAATCTGATATAGGTTATATATATGTAATCATTCAATAGGACTTCTTTTTTAAAAAAAATAGATATATTGGATTAGGGGAGAGTGAAGAGTCAAGTACGGTGCCTAGAGAAGTTTGGAAAGTTGAAGGCTGACAGAATAGAGTGAGTTCTGTTTCAGACATGCTGAGTTTGAGATGCTCGTAAGACATCCAGTCTGTATTTAGAGTCCATGTTCTGGAAGTAAACTGTTACCAGTGGCAGCTAATTGTCTTATGTCTTCATTTCTCCGCTGTGACACCTCCCCCTCCCTTCCTTGTTTTATGGCTTTTATTTCAAGTTGGGATTTTGATTGTGAGCTTGGCCTGCCTCATATTTGTAATAAATATTGTCCTTGATTCAGGTCAATGATATATGCTATAACTGCAGGCCTGAATCTACAGTCAGCAAGAAGTACAGCCTGGGGCAGCTAGGGGGCTCAGTGGATAGAGCACCTAGAGTCAGGGAGACCTGAATTCAAATCTAGTCTCAGACACTTACTAGCTGTGTGACCCTGGGCAAGTCACTTAACCCTGATTGGAAGAAGAAGAAGAAGAAGAAGAAGAAGAAGAAGAAGAAGAAGAAGAAGAAGAAGAAAGTACAACTTGGACTTTGGCCCACATTGATGAATTCATGTTGAATTCATCATAAATTGCATGCCTTATGAATGAATGTTGCATTCATAAGTGACACAGTGGATAGAGCTCCAGAGCTTGCAGTCAATCTCCAGTTCAAATCTGTCATCAGGACATGTACAAGCTGTATGACCTTGGGCAAGTCCCTTAACCTCTGACTGCCTTAGTTTCCTTAACTGTAAAATAGGGATAGTAATAGCACCTACACCCCAGGATTGTTGTGAGTATCAAATGAGATAATATTTGTAATATACTAGTAGGTGCTTAATAAATGCTTGTTTCCTTCCTTTCTGTTTAATTTGTTGCAGGTAGCAAACCTCACAGACCTAAGCAGAGATAAAATCAAGTGAAAAACGAAGGCAGTTATTTAGGTTAAGTGCCTCTCCCCATCTATTTCAATTATCTGCGTTGATTAGTGAAAATTGATTGATATTTTTTTAATATGATTAGTGAAAAGTGATTGATTTTTTTTCTTTTAATACAAAAGGGCCTTGTCATAATGCGCTCAGTTCTGTACATCAATTTTCTGCCAATGTCAGGAATTTAATCCATCTTTTGGCATGACCTGAATTGACTCATTGGTAAAGGACTAGATGCCTCATGGATCAGGTCTGAATCTCTCCCTCGGCTTTCTGCTTGTTTCCTTCATTGGTAGACTTTCCATAGTCTTTCTTTCGTGCTGGCGAGTAGATAAAATAAGCAAACTTCAAAGGAAAGGAAAAGAATTTCCTAGAGATGATAGTGTTAGTAAATAATGTTGGCAAAAAGTAACACATGCACACATGTAGGTGTGTGTGTTTTATAGTTGATTACATTATGTATATATATTTTTTCATTTTATTCTGACAAAAACTCTCTTAGGGAGGGCAAATGTTATCATTCTGACTTTGTAGGTGAGAAAACTGAGGCTTAGAGAAATGACCAAAGTCTTTGGTTTCTGATGTGGTCATAGCATGAAGTATTCAGTCCTTATTTCCATTGTTAGTTCAGATAGAATAATTCGTAGGCATAACGATAATAACTTGCATTTTTTCGTTAGAGGCTGGGCATAATAATGGGATGAAAGATAGAGATTGGACCGGAGGTCTTATTGATATAGGGAACTCCCTTCCAAGGTGAGGAAACTCCATCTATCAATGCAGGTTGGGATCTTCTCTTCAATTTACAATCTTAGATCTCAATTTCTTTGGTATTAGGACCCCTTTATACTCTTAAAAATTGTGGAGTACTCCCCACACCTTTTTGCAAAGAGCTTCTGTTGATGTGAGTTATATATAACTATTTACCATTTTAGAAATTAAAATGTCTTAGTATTATGAAAATCGTGTTCATCTCACAGATCCCCCGAGTCTTGTTCACCTCCAGGCATCCCTGAGCCACACGTTAAAAACCACCGTTCTGTGGCATGCTACCAGTTGACAGAGGTAATGATGGTACATTTTTAAAGTGTGTTACATTTTACAAAGCATTTTCTCAAAACAACCCTGTGAGATTGGTAGTACAAATATCATTACTCCCATTTTACAGACAAGGAAACTGAATAAATATATAACTTGCACACCTGGATAGTCATCCAGGCATCACTTCTTAGACCCTGGCCTTCAGATTCCAAATCCTATCCTCTTTCTACCAGGCCACTCTCCCTTAAAGCCAAAGTCTACATTTTGTGCTAGCAAACAATAAGCCTTATCTTTGCTATGTTTGTTCCTGTGATAATAAAATTTTTGCTCTGATTGTCAAGAAAAGAAACAGCATCAAGTCATGAGTTCCAAGGTAATGTATCAGTTCAGCTTGGGTTGATGAAACCTATAATAAGAAGGTAAATCATCATTAGTATTAATGATTAGTATAGTTTGAGCCATGGAAGACTAGAAGTGCCAACAGCAAATGCATACCAATCTTCAACAGTAAAGGGAATTTTCTACCTGGGAGTTCCCTCTACAGATTCTTCCTTCCTTCCTTCCTTCCTTCCTTCCTTCCTTCCTTCCTTCCTTCCTTCCTTCCTTCCTTCCTTCCTTCCTTCCTTCCTTCCTTCCTTCCTTTCTTCCTTCCTTCCCCTCTCTCTCTCCTCTGCTCTCCTTCTCTCCTCTCCTCTCTTTCTCTCTCTCTTTCTCTCTCTTTCTCCCTTCCTTCCTTTCTTTCTCTTTCTTTCTTTCTTTCTTTCTTTCTTTCTTTCTTTCTTTCTTTCTTTCTTTCTTTCTTTCTTTCTTTCTTTCTTTCTTTCTTTCTTTCTTTCTTTCTTTCTTTCTTTCTTTCTTTCTTTCCTTCGTTCCTTTCTTTCTTTCTTTCTTCTTTCCTTCCTTCCTTTCTTTCTTTTCTTCCTCCTTTCCTTCCTTCCTTCCTTCCTTCCTTCCTTCCTTCCTTCCTTCCTTCCTTCCTTCCTTCCTTCCTTCCTTCCTTCCTTCCTTCCTTCCTTCCTTCCTTCCTTCCTTCCTTCCTTCTTCCTTTCCTTCTTTCCCAGGCTTCATGGCATACAGAGCTAGCTTCTCAGTCAGAAGATCTGCTGATGGGTAAATGTTTTCAGAACTTTTCCCTCTTTGTATTGCTTCACAGATTCCCTGACTCTTGTCCACCTCCAGGCATCCCTGAGCCACACACTAGGAACCACCGCTCTGTGGCATGCTATCAATTGAGAGGGATAATAATGGTACATTTTTAGAGTGTGTTGCATTTTACAAAGCCATCTCTAGGGCAGGAGGAGGGGGACGGAAGGAACTTTGTTGCATATTTAAAAAGAATAACAAGTTCTATGTAGTAGATTTGCAGTTTCCATTTTTTATTATGCTATGTTGTGGAAATGCTTGTTTTATTTCATAAATTAAAAATAAAATAAATTTTTAAAAAAGATTGTAAGCTTCTTGAGAAGCAACATATGGCTTTTCCTCATTATGCACAACACTCAGTACAGGTCTGAGGAAATAATACTACTTTTCAATGCCTCAAGAGATGTTTGGTGTTGTTGATGTGTATATGTACTATGCTGAAGGCGGTCTGAAGCCCTTCATACTTTAATTAGAAATTATCATGAATTATTGTGGCCAAGAGTATTCATTCTTTCAATTCTCCAAGTAGTCCAAAGAGAGCAACCTGAAGGTTACAGGAGATCATTGATCAGGCAGGTACAATTCCCTCTTTACCTATTCTTGGGTGAATGTAGCAACCAACAATGGATATTTTAATCACTGTGATGTGTCAACAGATTGGCAACAGTTCAAAGAAGAGCAGTACAGCATGATAAAAGAGGGACTGACTTAGGAGGAAAGATGAAAAGAGTGAAATCAGCTGTTTGGCCAGTTATAGCCTGGGAAGAATATGATAACCATCTCTAAGTATTGGAGTCATATAAGTAAAAAGGAAAGAGGGGAACTGCTGAGGGTACTCTTGGAGACAAATAGGATGAAGTTGAATGGTGGAAATTTTAGGCTGAATTACCAGAGGGAAATTTACTAGCTGAGAGCTCCTATGTGTAATAATCTGACCCTATTCCTCTCTCCTGTGTGTTTCAGGGGGTTCCTCCCATTCCAAGTTTAAACAGATATTAATCACTTCCTAAAATAACCTGAATTCATCTTGCCAAGAGGCATTAGCTGAGAATTTACCACATTGAACTGAATTCATTCTGCCTTACAGAGAAAGCAACTATCTCCTGGGCACCTTTTAAAGCAGCATAATGTTGTGGATTGGTGTACTGGGCTGGAATACAGCAAGAACTGGGATCAACTTTCTCTTGTGACACCTACTAGCTAGGTGACCATAGTGAAGTCCCTTCACCTCTCTGAACCTCATTGGCTTATCTGCAAAATGGGGATAATAATCTACCCCCAAGAGATTCTTTTAAGGTTCAAATAAAATAATCTACATAAAGTACTTTGCCAAGTTTAAAGTTTTCTAAAAATGTCAGATATTATTAAAGGATTATGGCACAAGTTCCACTTGTGTAGGGAATCACTGAAGCAGCTGTTTAATAATGATAATATTTAATAGTTGTGTAGGCTTCCTAGTTTACAAAACATTTTTCATATCCTTTATCTAATTGGATCTTCACAATAATCTTTGTCGTAGGTAGGGCAGCAATTGCTATTTCCATTTTCTAGATGAGGAAGCTGAGATTAAGAGGGGGAAAGTGACTTACCAAAGTCACACAGTAAGTTACAGAACTGGGACTTTAATTCAGTCCAGCTCTTTTCACTTCATCTTCCCACCACTAAAGGTTAGCTTTGATTTCAGTGCTCCTGGAACTAGAGGGTAGAATGGTCCTGTTTCCTATATATGGCAATCCAAAAATTATTCTATATTTATCATTAACTAGTTTAATAAAATAATCAAGAATTTCATCTGTCTCTTGCCTTTCCTCCTTTCACAGCAGCTGGTAGCACAGTGGCTAGAACAATGGGCCTGGAACAGAGAAGAGCTGAATTCAAATCCAGATACTTACTAGCTTTGTGACCCTGGGCAAGTCATTTAACCTCTATTTGGCTCAGTTTCCTTAGCTATAAAATGGGGATAATAATAACACTTACTTTGTAGGGTGGTTGTAAGGATCAAATGAAATTACATCTGTTAAAAAGCTCTTAGTATAGTGCTTAGCACATAGTAGGTGTTATATAAATGCTTATTCCCTTCCTCCTCTTTCTTTTGCATTTCATTTTAAAAAAAAATTTGTGTACATGCCTTGTTAGACTGGGTAGCTAGGTGGTGCAGAGGAGAGGGCACTGGGCTCGGAATCAGGAAGACTCATCTTCATTAGTTCAAATCCAGCCTCTGACACTTACTAGCCATGTGACCCAGACAAGTCACTTAATCCTGTTTGCCTCAGTTCCTCATCTGTAAATAAGACCCAGGAAGGTGAAATGACTTATCTGTAAGTAAATGACTTGTCACACCTAGGTCGTAGAATCACAGAGTAAGAGATTTAAGATTTGGAAGGGACTCTTGAGGTCATGTAATACAACTTCATGATTTTACAGATCCCCTAGCTCCAAATCCTGTTTTCATTCTACTGTTCTATGGGTTAATTACTTGAACACCACTATGTTTTCAGGTGCAGTTAGGTGGTGCAGTGTGAGACTTATTGTCAAGAAGACTTGAGTTTGAATTCTTCCTCAGTCTCCTTATTAGCTGTGTGACTCTGGGCCAGTTACTTAACTACTCTCAGGCTCAGTTTCCTCCGCTGTAAAAAGGGGATCATAATAACACTGACTTCACAGGTTGTTATAATGATCAGATGGGATAACTTACATAAAGTGTTCTGCAAAACTTAAAGCATGCTATAAATGTTAGCTAGTAGTAGTAGTAGTACAAATTGGATTAGGTTAGATGTTGAATCAGGGGGAGGTTTCCCATTCAAGGGCCCTGGGGTCCTCATCTCTATCTGGAAAAGAAATAGGTCCTGCTCCTAAGGTACTGAGGCAGGGAGGATGCTCCTTCTGGATGGAAACTACCCAGTGAAGGAACACACGTGCCCAAGTTAGTTATTTGCTCTTTCTGGCTGCTGGTCTTTTCCTGTCTTTTCTCTTTGCAAGATACACATTTTTCATCTTCTTCATTGAAAGGGCTAGCTACTGAATTCTTGAACACCTGTGTTCTTATACAGCTTACTGAACATGGGATTTTTAGGTACAGTATTAGGGATTTTTCTCCCTGCAAATGACTGAGACTATGATATAAGGAAATGGTTACTCAGAGCTGACTGTTAAAAAGCTGAATATAAGGAGGCATGGAAATTCCCCTTCCTTGCCTAAAATAACTGGAACAGGAACATAACAATGCATGATTTGTCTAGGCTTGAAACAATATCCTTTCCAAGTAAATCTCAAACAGAAATACTTACTAATATACTCTGGTAATTCTGGCTAACAAGTTAAAGTTAGTCACTTTGTATTTTATACTTTGATAAGCAACAGTTAATAATAACAAATATTGGGGTATTGACATTGCATCTTGCTGTCTTGGCGTGATTAAATCCGTTGTGTTTTTCTACAGATCTCCTGATTTTTTTTTTCTTGCTTTCCCCACTCCCAGGTGTCTCCTGATTTCATTGCTTTAATATCATCTTGAGTTTGAATCAGGAAATATGTCTTTTATTTCTTTTTTTTTGATTGTTCAAAGTTGCAGTCTCCTTTGTGCTCCAAACGTGTTTTGAATAAATGACAGGAGAAAATATTCAAAACTTAATATTGGAACAAAGTTCAAAATGTTTGACTCAAGGCCAAAGGTTGTGGGTTCAAATCCCCCAGAAGTATTTAATTGTATACCTCATGCTGGTTCAGTAGAGGAATAAATAGGGCAAAGGCAGATATCATAACTGAAATGAAATCCTGGGATTAAATTTAATGGTTTGGGAGTTGGTTTGGATGACTGCCCCCCAAGCTCATTTAGCTGATCATCTTGGATCTTAAATAGATGGCTGGAAGTCATGTACAGAATTTCTCAGGATTTTTGATATATAGTCTTTACAGCCAGAGGCTAGCAGGATAAGAAGTACAAGAAGTGCACTTTTTTTTTGTATCAAAGATACCATACTCTCCTTGTTCTCTTATCTCTCTAACTGCTACTTCATCTCCTTCAGTGGTTTTTTATCCTCTACCTGTCCTCTTGTGGCAAGTATTTTAAAAAAAAGGTTCACTATTTCAGTCAGTGCTGCCACCATTGATAATAATAGCTATCCCTTCATACTTCCTCCAAACTCAAGCTGCCCCAGATCCCATGGGGTGACAGTTGAGAAGAGCAATATGGCTACTCATACCATTTTGATGAACTAGGAATCACTGCAGTCTTTCTGGTAAGATGGAGGACCACCAGGCCTTAACATTTCCCAAACCTTCAGATATTGACATCTAATATGCTGATGTACCCTAGGAATCACTGAGTTTTGGCATCATCCTTACTGCTACATCTTTAGGATGTCTGGGACTTTCCATCCACCCTATACATATATATATATATATATATATATATATATATATATATATATATAGTATCCCCCAATTAGAATATGAGCTCTTTTAGAATAGGGACTGTCTTTCTTTTTCTATTTGTCTCTCCAACATTTAATACAATGCTTAGAACATAATGAGGATTTAATAAATGCTTTTTCTTCATTTGTTTGACATTTAAAACTTGGTATTATTTTTTACCCTCCCCTTTTCCTAACTTCTAATATTCATTTGGTCATCAAATTTCTGCTTCTGCCTCTAATATTTCCAAATCCATCTCCCCCTTTCTACGTTTTTTCACACTGTTTCTCTCTATATAATCTATGTTCAAACCAAACTCTGATATTCTATTGGCCTCCCAGCTGTCTTGTGCTGGCCCACCTGGATTTCTCTGTTACTTATGCATGGTCCCTTCTTATCACCTGTTAAATTCCTGTCCTTTAAAATACAACGTGGATGCCACTTCCTCTATAGAGTCTTACCTCACAAAATACTTTGTTTTCTAACCTTCTAAAAATGATTCTTAACCTGGGGCTTTTTACTTGTTTTCTTAATATTTTTATAACTATACTTCAATATAACAAGTTTCCTTTGTAATTATGTACATTTTAATTTATATATTTAAAAACATTTTCTGAGAAGGGATCTACAGGCTTCACCAGAATGCCAAAGGCTTCCCTGACCCAAAAAAAAGGTTAACAACCTCTTCTCTAATTCATTTGTCATATATTATTTTATAGAATAGTCATCTGTGTTTGTGTCAGACACTGAGAATTTCAATATGAAGAACAAGAAAGTGCATTGTATATGAAACTATGAATCCCTATTTTATATAACTTACTTTCAAAATATATATTAGATCAAAAGCTTCCTTCCTTTCAAGATGACTGCCGGTAGTTCTGGAGGTAGACATCCCAGTTCTCAAATATCTATTCCAAGAAACCCCTGAAGTTTGCACCATACTGAAAAATGACCAAGAAATCCAATAAATAACCATAGTGACTTCTTCCATCCATTCTAGAACTGTACAAAAAATTGGCCAGAAGCCCACTGGCAATGGGAAGGGGACCCTTTAACTAAACAAGTACCAGCCTAACTAGAGGAGGGGCATGCATAGCTTGCAAGGCTCTCTGTCTAAAGGCCGCAAGAAAAGAGGAATCACCTGAGAAAGTCCCAGGGGAGAGCAATCAACACAATACTGAACAGAGTAGGGATCCAGTAGCAGTCACACTAGGCAAGCCTAGGCTCAGGGGCTGTGAGTTTCCTAACACTTTGTCTTGAAATGCCAAAAACGGCCCTGAAGATCTAGACTGCCTAACCTTGAAGATGGGAGGTGGGGAGTGTAACTTCAGGAAGTTGATCTTCACATAAGAACTCAGGGGCCCCAGGAAGAGGCTAAATAAGGCCTACTACCCTATTAAAAATGCAGCAAGGGGCAGAACCTAGCTCTGGAACAAAGCTCCAATTCAGGAACTAAAACTGGAGAGGTAAGTAATTCAAAGAAATATCAGCCAACATCAAAAATTATTGCAAATTTAAGATCCCCAAAGAAAAGGAGCAAGTATACCAAAAACAGAGAGCCAGTGAAAGAAAAGGGCCTTTTCCATAAAGACTACATGAACACTTAGAAGAAATGATGCAAAATATGAAAAATGAAAAAAAAAAGCTCTTACAACATTTGGAAGGAGAATAAGTAGCTTAGAAGAGAAAGTGGTAAGCCTTACTCAAGGAATAGCTTCCCATGGGGGCAGCTAGGTAGCAGTGGATAGAGCACCAGCCCTGGATTCGGGAGGACCTGAGTTCAAATTTGACCTCAGACACATGACACTTATTAGCTGTGCGACCCTCGGCAAGTCACTTAACCCTGATTGCCTCGCCAAAAAGCAAAAGAAAAAAAGGCTTCCCTGGTAATTAGAATAGACCAAACAGAAATCAGTTACTCCATGAGGCAGAAAGAAAGAAATAACAACAACAAAAAATTGAAAAAAAAAGGAGAAAATTTAAAATATTTGATATTAAAAACAATTGACCTCAAAACAGGTCAAGGAGAGATAATTTAAAAATAATTAAATTCCCTCAAAGCCATGATTTTTTTTTAAAGGCTTAGATAGGGTGTTTTAAGAAATCGTAATTGAAACTGCCTAGATCTGTTAGAACCAGAGGGCAAGCAAAAGATTAAAAGAATCTATCAATCACCCCTGGAAAGTAACCCCAAAAGAAAAAAATCCAAAAGGTAAAAGATTTAGGCTTATAATCAAGAGTAACTCACCCTGCAAAATGAAATATAATCCTATAAGGGGAAAATGGATCTTTAATGGAACAGAGTACTTTCAAGTATTTCTGATGAAAATACAAGAGTTGAGTAAGATCTTTGAAATATAAGTACAAAAAGTCAGAGAAATATAGACAAATTTATTTGAGTAATTGAAAGGACGTGCACATGATGTGGTGCTAACATTCAAATAGAAGGAGAAGAAACAAATGTCCTTTAAGTTCCTTAATGTCTTCAAGGGCTACTGATGAAGTTAAATAAGAAAGACAGAAGCCTGGATGTGAGTTGGTCCTGTTCAGAGAGTTTGAATAGAAGAAAGATAAGAAAAGGTAAAAGGAAGAATTTTCTAGGTAGAAAGGAGGGAAAGAAGTGGAACTTTCTATTTCTCATAATTGGTATGTGTGAGAAGAGTGTACAAACATGGAGGAAGTAGTGGGGTGAGAGGTCATCATCAGATGAACTTCACTGGTATCTGAAACTGAAAAAGGAAAGTTGAATGCACACTCCAAACCAGTGTGTTGTAATAATAATACTATCTAGTATTTATATCCACTTTAATGTTTGCAAAGCACTGTACATGTTATCTCCTTTGATCCTTATTACACTCAGATAGATGCTATAAATATTCTCATGTTAAGGCACAAGAAAATTGAGAATGAGATATTATTTGCCAAGTGTCATAGCTAGTGTCTGAGGGAAATGTCTTTTCCCAATTATTGAAGAAGGAATATAAGGTACCCTATTATATTCTAGTTCTTTTCTTTTTCTTTTTTCTCCCCTCTTTTTTACCCTTTCTTTTCCATGTTGGACTTTTAATCCCCCTTTCAGGGTCAGAAGTTTGTTTTGCTTAAAACTGTTCCTATCCCTGCAAGTTTTCCTGGTGACTTTGATGTACTTCTACAAATCTTGTCAAATCAACAATTAAACAGGTACTATAAGCCAGGTAGTGGGCTGATCCAAAAAAACAGTCTCTGTTCTCAAGGAACTCACAGTCTAATGGGAGAGACAATATGAAAATAATTATACAGGATAAATTGGAAATAATCAATAGAAGGAAGCACTAAAATTAAGGAAGATTGTGACAGAATTCGTGTAGAAAGTAGGATTTTAGCTGGGACTTGAAAGAAGCCAGGGAAGCAAGGAGGTAGAGATGAGGAGGGAGAATTTCCTGACCCTGAAGGGGGGATTAAAAGTAGAATACAGAAAACAATTAAAAAAAAAAGGTTGAGAGAAGAAAAAGGAAAAAACTAGAATATAAAGGGATATCTTAGATAATTGGAAAATGATATCATGAATGTAGTGGAGTGTTATTGAGTTCTAAGAAATGAACTAAGAGATAAATGTCAGAGAACCCTGTGTAGTATGAACAAAAAAAATGCTATAAATATTTTTGTAATTATAGGTCCTTTTCTTTTTGATTTTGTCTCTTTGGGGTATATATGGCTAGGTCCAAGGCTATGAATATTTTAGTAATATTTTTAGTAGCATTTTAAAACTTCAAAAAATAATTTAGTTAAAATGGCATAGCTTAGCAGATATTGAGACATCTCATTAACGTTTCTAATTCTATGAGATAAAGAGCTCAAAGGCAATCTAATCCAAGCCCTCAGGAAACTGACGGCCAGGGAAATTGACTAGTCCAAAGTCATGCACAAAGTACTGGCCTCAAGGTGGGATTTGAACCTTGATCTTTAGATTCAGAACCCAGATTTCCCAATTCCAGGCACAGCACTGCTTCCCTACTAGCACTACAAAAAGTTTGAATTGAATAGTTTTTTTGTAATGTTATTCGGATTTGTCAGTGAACTATTCTCATCATCAATGACATCAGAACCCCCATGTTTGTATTCTAATGTCTCAGTGCCCAGTCTGCTATATAAAGAAATGTAAATTATACTGAAAAAGATGAAGACCAGAGAACAACTGGACCCAAATTTATCCTAAAGGCAGCATAATTTTAAAGGTTCTCAAAGTTTAATTTTCGAGAAAGATGGATCCTAACATCCATCACTTATGATATTAGTACCCAAAGGAGGTGATTGGGATGATTAAACCAACTATTTCCCCTACAATTTTTCTTGTCTCCGTGACATTTTTGTGATATTAACGGTGTTGAGGTTGTTGTAGAATGTGACCAGGCTGGATTTTACTGTTGATTTTTCATAGCAGAACACATCTACACAGTCACATTGAAGAGTATAGAGAATGTAAGATAAACAGTGTCTCTTATTTGCTGATTCCTCTTCCCCCTGCCCTTGCAAAAAAGCAATTTGTCTCAGTAAAGCAAAACAGAGTCTTAAAGACCTTCTCCAACAGGGCATCACCCATGCATCTGTAAGATCAACCACACGTCCTTGTTTGATGCAAACATAGAGTTAACTTTATTTAACAATAATACTTTGATTATTAGTGGCAAGTCAGACATGAAACAGGGAGGCATTTGCTAGTTAAAGGCATATGTCTATTCTCATGGCAGTTGTCCTACAGAGTCCAAATAAAAAAGGAATTTTTTTTTTGGTAGATAGTGAGGTTGTCTAGATGTCCTTATTTATGGATGACATGCTGATTGCATGATGCCCCAGAACATTACAGAACCTTTTCAGTGATATCCATAACTGCACAAAAAAGAATGGTCTATCAGTCCACATAGGAAAAATCAAATGGTTGGAGAGTTTCACTCATCTACTGCATTCCGAAATTCTTGTGGGACCAGAGAAGCTTTTTTCAAATGGTTATTGCCAAGGTTATGACATGCAATTCTATGGGAAGCCCACTTAATTATTTCATCAATACACATATCTTAAATATGTACTCCAAATGGAAAATGGGCTGGGTCCATAATTAAATAGGAGAACAAGAGTAAACTGGTTTGTATTTTGTTAATTGCATAGTTGTTTCAATGATCTCATGCTGCTCGCTAATATAAAAACTCATCTTTTTAATGCCAGTGTTCTCCTGTTGACGAAAATCCATGATTTTAAAAGATTCAAAGTTGCAGGCAATCCAAAAGGAGAATTGTGAGGTAGTTTTGAGTAGGCAAGATGACCTGCATGCAAGACATAATATGAAAATAATTTTTTTTAAGGCAATTGGGGTTAAGTGACTTGCCCAGGGCCACACAGCTAGTAAATGTCAAGTGTTTGGTCTGAAACCGAATTTGAACTCAGGTCCTCCTGACTTCAGAGCCAGCGCTCTATCCACTGCGCCACCTAGCTGCCCCTGAAAATAAATTTAAAAGCATCATCAGGGAAATACACGCAAACAAAAGAAGGTGGATGAGAGAGAGAGGAAGGGACAATAGATGAATTTTCCAAGTGTTTCATTGGCATCTCAATGTGTCTACGGATCTGTGAGTTTACTAATGTGCAACTTATTTCCAATAAAGGCACACAGAAGCCCAGCCACACATTTTCAACCTACGTGACTCTCGTCCATATTCTTTCCTCAGTCTTCTATAGAGAATGAACCAAACATGATAGAGGTCTTATTGTAGGTCCTTTAATATTCCGTGAGTACGTGTGTGATACTCATGTCCACCTGTTATCCTTTTCTCTCGCTACATGCATAATCCAGCTTCTTTTCTGATGCTATGTATTCCGTATCATTTTTATTGATATCTTTTGCTTTTAAGTCACTTTCATTTCCAAATATATCTCCCATCAATCACTTGTAAAGAAAACAAGCAAAGACAAATAAAAGAAGTAAAAGCTTCCACAAAACTAACCAACACGTCAGCTGTGAGTGACAGTATATGTTGTCTTCCATACCCATCATTCACCATCTCTGTAGGGAAGGGTGGAGGTGCATTTTCTCATCTCTTTTCAATGACAAGCTTGGTTATTATAATTAGATACTATTCAGGTGTTCATTTTAGTATTTTTTTCCATTCTTCCTATTTGCATTGTTGTAGTCATTGTGCATATTATTTTTCTAGTTTTGCTTACAGTTATTCCTTCCCCATCATGACTTTCCCCACTGTGGTTCTGATGTATCAGGTTGGCATGAGAAATTAAATGGGAATTTTTGGGAAGTTTTGCAGAAGCCACAGATGACACATAAAGGGCAGCAGATGACCTAGAAAGAGAAATGCATAAATATATGTATAATATTGTATAATATCAACCCAAATTTTACAATAAGGTACTATAAACACCCCATGAAAGAGAAAGAAAAAATTCACACTTCTTCTCTGGTACAAAGGGAAGACCAAAAAATTTTACGCAGACTTTCCAGATCACAGGGGCTCCATGCCCCTAACCTCCATGATGTGGCAAGGATGACTGTATTTCACTTTGTATCAGTTCATCTATGTATTCCCATGCTTTGCTGTATCCTTCATATTCATAATTTCTTAAAAGTGAAGTAGTATTCCATTACATTTGTGTACCACACTTTGGCTATTCTTCAATGGAAGATCATCTGATTTTTTTTTAGTTCTTTGCTATTACAAAAAGTGTTGCTGTAAGTATTTTGGGGCATATTGGGCCTTTTTTTTAAAAATTCTTTGACCTCCTGATTCTATATGCTTAGCAGTGGGGTTTCTGGATTGAAAGGTATAGACATTTCAGCCACTTTTTTTTTTAGCATAATTCTAAATTGTTTTCCAGGATAGAAAAAGTATGTTGGTGTCCCCATCTTTCCATAATCTCTCCAACACTGACCATTTCCATCTTTTGTCATCTTAACTAATTGATTGGGTGTGAAACCTCAGAGCTGTTTGAAATTGCATTTTTATTATTGGTGTTTTGGAACAGTCTTTCATATGGTTGCTAATAGTTTGTAAATCTTCTTTGGACAACTACTTGTTCCTCTTCTGGATCACTTAAATCAATGATATTTTTATACCAGATACCATTTAAAAAATCTCAGATAGTATGTAGCAGCTTATTTATATATAACCATACAACTTTGTACTGCTCTTTTGATCACCTCTAATTTTTATTCTTCAAAGATCGTGTCGTTCTATGATTTGTAATCATATAGCATGATTGGAAGAATATTACTATTAAAGAGATGCTTTGTGTGTCTATACATGTGAGGAAATGGCTTGAGATCATTGGAAGTTGGATGGAATTTTACAAATGCAATCCAGCCTGTTTTTTTCTTCCTGCTCAAATCTGGGTCTAGCTTACTGTCTAGCTACACTGCCTGTAAAATATACATGTATTGGTAGGTTGTCTCAGCCCATCCAGCTGCATGGTATACTCTAGACAATAGACGTTCTTCACCTGTTTTGTTTCCCATATGTATTTTGCTGGGTCAGTCTCTTGTGACGGATCTTGAATCTCATTGAGGAGATCCTGTACCATTCTGGGTATTGAGATAGTAAGACCTTTTTGCATCATATGCAAAAAGGAATATCTAGAAGGCTTCATCATCTACTAAAACCCTCTTTCTTTTGGATTCAATGTAAAACATCCTTCATGGGAATGGCGAACACCTTGTTTAAGCTCCTGCTATGATTATTGTAGTAGTACCCAGGAAATATTAAAATACCTAGAGGAAGACTACTAGCATTCTGGGTTGGTCATCCAAGGGAAGTATATATATATATATATATACACACGGAAGTTCGAGAACAAGAATCCCATAAAATGAGAAAGCATTGTTGAGCTTGGATATCCAACTGTGGAGGGTAAGCACATCTCATCAAAGGAGGCCATTGCTTGTGTGGATTCTTGAGGAAGACCTTTTTTTTAGAGCTATGGTAGAAAGTTTGTATAAAGAGGGTTTGTAACTGTCACTTCCTATTCAAGTTTGTCCATGAGGGGCATGTTGGTCTTTCATTTCTCCCAGAAGTTTCCAGGCAGGGGAGCCAGATCTTACTGGCTCAAGAGAGTGGATTGTTGAATTTTCAGAGTCAGCATTTATACTCAGAAATCTACAAATCAGGGCTTGATTTATTGTTTTGTTGATTGCCTGGACATAAGAAAGCCATGAAGAAAATGTTAATAATACAGATTAAACTTACATTAAATTTATCATACATACACAGAGAGCTGGTTGTTAAATATTTACTAGCATACCTTAGACCTCAGAAAAGTAGTGATATAATAAAAGACACATTGAGCCAGCAATCAGAAGATCTGTTCTAGGTACTGCAAAAGGGCCATTACAAGGAGCACAGACATGGAGAATGGAGAAGTCATCCATTCCATCAAATTTCATTCCCTCAAATAAAATAACATATATATAAAGTGCTTTGCAAATCTTAAATCTCTATGTAAGTGCTAGCAATCATTATTATTATTCCCAATCTTCCTAGATTGTTGTGGTTCTGTCACAGGGCAGTGCAGAACTGGGAGGAAGGAGAGATACATTGGAGTCGGGAGTAGACTTAGGGGGTACCAGGGTACAGTGTGATGGAAAACATCCTGTCTCAGACATCTTAGAGTTGGACAGAATGGTGGCTTCTCATGTTTTTGCTCTGAGGACATTTCATAAGCAAAGAGCACCTCCTTCAAGATAAGAATGTCCCAGGAGCCATTTACCTAAGATTAGTACTCTCCAAACATGAGGCCCTCCAAAACAACTCCTGAACTTCCTTGGATTCTGATCTACCTGGCCAAGAGTGAGGAAACTGTCCACAGAAGTTCTCATTATTTCATTGTAAGTTGAGTGACAGGAGGAAATGACAGGAACAATTTCGTTGGGCACAGAGGCTATCCATGCGTGTTAGCAATTAATGAGTCCCTTATGTTTGCAAAGATCTGGGGTGAATGTGGCAGTGAGGCTTTGGGGCTGAGCAGGCTTTATGTATAGGGAGTGCCAGGGCATCAATTTCTCTCTCCTTAACTAGGTGTTAATCTCTCGACCAGGTTAATTCTTTGATAATGTGTGAATTTGCTGAAGGTCCTATAATGCCACATTAAGAATGATTTATTGATCCACAGCCGGGTCACAAAACTCGACTACATCCTGGGACTTGGGCTTGAAAAGGGAAAGCAGTCAGAGAACCAGAGGGAGGAGGTGCAGAGGGGAGAAGATCTGTACACGGAACCTTGGATTTAATTCTCTGGAGGTTTAGAATGCACATACTGGAGAAGATCCTTTCAAGGAGCCACATGGCCACGGTGAAAAGGTTTTTATTTGTTTGTTTGATTTTTTTCTTTGGCTTCCTGGGCACTGCAGCAATATACAGTAGAATTAAGTGGCTGCGTTGAAATGACAGAAGAACTCCTAGACCAAGGAAAAGTGACAGGTGAGAAACAGCGAGGGTCAGATATAACATGGAGGAGCAAACCTGGACTGTGGTTTTGACTGCTACCGTGTGTGATGGGGACTCTGTAGGTCCAGGGAAAGGGGTGATCTCTCAAGTGATCTCTAGCGATCACCCTGTTAGGTGGGAAACTGTAAAACCCAGGGTAGCGTTGTAAGTCTGGAAGAGTGTATAAGTTCTGGGAGAAGTAGGACTCACTGACAGAGGTCCAGAGTTGACTTGACCGTTTATAGTTTCAAGTATGAGTCCTTTGCATCTGTTCATTCTGATTAAATAAAGCCTACCCTGCATTCAGTGTTATGTTAGCCCAAGTGCTTGCATGGGGGTTGGGGGAGTGGGTAAGGGCCTTTATGATTTCTGTAGACACCTAGACAGAAGCCAAATTCTCATGCTGCAAGAACAAAATATCAAGCCCAGGCTGGGGGCATAAGCCAAAAAAAGACATTGTGTGGGAAGATTTGTAAGGGAATCAAAGATCAAACGTAGCCTTTGGAAACCTAGTCCTTTTCTGAGCCAAGGTTAACTGTATGATTTCAGGGCTTCTAGGAAAACTTTCTTGTTCCCCAGAGTACTTCCTCTTTTTTTTTTAATAGTGTATATTGTATGATACATATTTCACATATGTTATTCTTGTCTCTGCAACTAGATTGCAAGTCCCATGAGGACAGGATCTATGAGTTTCTAAGAAGGCCAAACAAAGAACTACGCATACAGTGATTGCTCAATAAATTCTTGATTATTTCCAAGGGGCATAGGCATTATTTTCCAGTTCTAGTGTTTGTTTTAGTCACTAAAGTGGCTCTGGTTCCCATGAAGTATCCAAGTCACTTCTTTTTACATACATTTGTTTGTTGATGAGCTTTATTCCCTCCCCCCACCCTCTCTGGGGCTGGGGCTGTTTCGTTATGTATTTGTATTCCTAGCACAGAGCCCAGTGCCCTGCATGCTGTGGCATCGAATTACATTAAATGGGAGACAATGTGCCGTGGAGAAAAGAGGACAGGCCTTGGATTCAAAACACTTGGGTTTCAATACTAATACTCGTGTGTTAGTACCGGGCTAGTGTGACTCCACGTAGGTTAACCAAGCCCTCCCTGAGACTCAGGCTCCTCTGAGTTCCCCAGAAAACCGAGGGTAATAAAGTGTAAGACACAAGGTGGTTGGGAGGAAACAATTTGTAAAGTGTCATTTAAACTTTACAGCGTACTCTGTAGCACTTTTCTCATAGGGATGTTGTGATGAATCTGGTACAGGTAATATTATTGCTCCCATTTTATAGATGAAGAAACTGATGCTTAGAGAAGTTAAGGGGCAGCTAGGTGGTGCAGTGTATAGAGCACGGGCCTCGGATTCAGGAGGACCTGAGTTCAAATCCGACCTCAGACACATAACACTTACTAGCTGTGTGACCCTAGGCAACTCACCTAACCCCATTGCCTAGCCAAAAAAAAAAAAGAGAGAAAACAAAAAGAAAAGAGAAGTTAAGATGTTCGATAGCTCACATTGGTCATTGTGGATGGGGGATTAGCTCCAGTGATAGAAAGCCTGCTTAGCATGTGAGGGGTAGTTATATCAATTCCATGCCTGCATCCTCCAGGGGAGTGTTGAAGGCAGCTAGTGGCACAGTGGGTAGTGCTATGAACCTGGAGTCAGGAAGACTCTTCTTCCTGAGTTCAAATCTGGCCTCAGACACTTACTGGCTGTGTGACCTGGGCAAGTCACTTAACCCTGTTTGCCTCAGTTTCCTCATCTGTAAGATAAGTTGAAGAAGGGATTGGCAAAACACTCCAGTATCTTTGACAAGGAAACCCCAAAATGGGATCATGCAGAGTCAGACACTACTGAAAAATGACTGAACAATTACAACAATTGGTCGTAGTACTAGTAAGTATCAGAGCTGGGATTTGAACCTAGGTTTCCTGACTCAAGTCCAGGATCTTTCCCACCACACCAAAAAGTGAGCTGTTATTATCCAGAAGCTATAAAACAGCAAATGCCTTTGACCTAGTACACACACCTAACAAATCCTATTTTTAGTGTTTGTGACATTACGTCTACCTTAGTCAAAGAGGAAAAAACCAAAACAAAACTGTATTTTTTTCTGACACTAGTACTTGGCTGGGATCTCTACAAACATTTTACTTTTAAAAATAAGATGGTTTCCATTAGTTTCAGTGGAGGCAGATTTGCCCAGCTTCAAAGTGCAAAGAAATGTTTCATTTTGCAAAGTGGGTAGAAGGTCAGTGGCAATGCTAGCCAAGCGATTAAAGAAAATTTGCATTCTCCGTTTATTGGGCACCAACCCTCACATGAAAATAGACTTGCTTTTGGGGGGAGAAGATAGCACAGAACTCTGTAGGGTGTTTTGATGACTGCTCAAAACAAACCCCCCAATTCAAAAGTGGGAAGAAAAAGGCAGCTTTATTTGGTGGAGGTATTAGTTGTACTTTGCATCATAGGCAGCTGGTGGTAAAGTGTATATAGAGGCCTGGAGTCAGGAAGAGCTGAATTCAAATTTGGTCTTAGAAATTTACTAGCTTTGTGATCCTTGGCCAAGTCACTTAACCTCTGTTTGCCTTAGTTTCCTCAACTGTAAAATAAGAAAAATGACACCACTTACCTCACAGGACTATTATGGGGATTGAATGTTGTTCGGTCATTTTCCAGTCATGTATGACTCTTTGTGACCCCATTTGGGGTTTTCTTGGCAGAGATACTGGAATGGTTTGCCATTTCCTTCTCCAGCTCATTTTACAGATGAGGAAACTGAGGCAAACAGGGTTAAGTGACTTGCCCAGGGTCACCAGCTAGTAAGTGTCTGAGGCCAGATTTGAACTCAGCAAGGTGAGTCTTCCTGACTCCAGGTTCAGAGCACCATCCACTGCGCCACCTTCCTCCCCTGCTTGGCATATAGTAGGTGCTAAATAAATGCTTGTTGTCTCCCTTTGTGTGGAGGAACAAAGAGGGTCAACAGGGGCAGGAGTAGTAGAGAGGTGAAAAAACATGAAAATGATAGAGAGAGGACTCGACTGGAGATCTGAAGGTGGAGAAAACACAAATATCAGCTCAAAATTGCCTTTTAGTCCCCAGAGCTAGATCATGGTCCATATCCTGTATTCTAGGTGTGCGTGTACTCTAGGGCTTGGTCCAGAACCCTCTTACCTTCTCTTTATGTACTCCTGGTCATTTAATTAGCACTCATGGGTTTAATTATGCAGATCACTCCCAAATCCATATATCCAGTATCAGTCTCTGTCCTGAGCTCCAGCTCTACATCACTGGCTACTTGTTAGATACTGTCTTTGGGGCAGCTAGGTGGCACAATGGATACAGTGCCAGGCCTGGAATCTGGAAGACACCTCTTCCTGATTTCAAATCTGGCCTCAGACACTTACTAGCTGTGTGACCTTGGGCAAATCACTTAACCTTGTTTGCCTCAGTTTCCTCAATCTGTAAAATGAGCTGGGAGAAGGAAAGGGCAAACCATTCCAGTATCTTTGCCAAGAAAACCTCAAATGGGGTCACAAAGAGTCAGAAATGACTGAAAAACAACAGAACAAGAAGACATTGTCACCTGGATGTCCCATAGGCATTTCAGTCAAGTTCTGTAAACTCAATTCCCCCAAACTCAGCCTTCTTCCTAACTTTCCTGTTTCATGAGAGTGAACTACCATTCCTCCAGGCACCCAGAGTCACTCTTAACTCTTCACTCTCCCTCACCTTTTATTATCCCATCAGATAGCAAATCTTACGATTTTACCTCTACACTTTTTCAATCTTTCCCCTTCACCTTGAATGGAATAGAGAGCCACCACTTTGATTAAGGCCAATTCCAGGTTATTACAATAGCTTCCTGCTTCTAGCTTCTACCTTCTGCTAAGCAGTTTTCACTCATCTGTCAAACTGATTTGTCTAAAGCACAGGTTCTTACACTCCCATCTTATCTCCTGTTCAAGGGGCATTGATGGTTTGGCTTCCAGTTGCCTCTATGGTAAATTATAGACTCCCCGGCGTTTCAGTCTTTCATAGACTGATTCCAGCCTACCTTGATTCCTCCTCACCTACTTTCTCCTGGCCAAAATGACATACTTGCTGTTCTGCAAGCACAAGATTTCATCTTTTGCCTCTTTGCTCTCGGAGGCCCTGAATACTCTTCACTGAAATGACTTTATTGATTCTATATATACTCTGTACCTGCTTACCTGTGTATAGGTCCTTGAGGGCAGAGATGATTTTATTTTTATCTACGTATTTCTAATGGCTGGCACACCATCCTTCACAAAGCAGTTGCTTAATAAATCCTTGTTAAATTGTCGAAGTGTTTTCATCAGGTATGTCAAAAGGGTTAATATGTTTGTCTTATGTGTCTAATAATAACTCATTGATACGGTTCAAGTTCATAAAGCACGTTTCTTAGAACAATCCTATGAGGTAAGTATAAGGAATATTATTCCCCCCAATTTTACAACAGAAGAAATTAAAGCTCAAAGAGACTTAGTACTTGCACTCTTTTCCCTATACATTCATTTTTTAAAAATTGAGTAACAGAGAAGGTACGACACAGAATCTCTTTATTATGCTAAATTGTAGTTCTTTTCTGTGACTCAAAACAACAATATCAACAACCACTACCACCACCATAATTCAGGAACTGGGAGAAAGTACATCATAAGGAGACCATAGAATCGTAAAATTGTACTTCAAAGGCATCTCAGAGGTTATCTAATCCAACCTTGACAAAAGTGGCGGTTAAATTTGCCCACAAAGTACACTGCATTTTCTGTTTGGGGGGGGGGAGAGTGGGTTCTGATCTGTGATTTCATTGTTTCAGGAAACTCCCTCCACTGTGCAGATGCACGGCTCATTTGAAAGTAATAGAGTTAGAGATTTGCCTATAGCACTGAGTGGTTAAGTGACTGGCCCATGATTACATGAATAGCATGTCATGGACAGTATTTGAACTCACACCAAGGCTGGCCCATTATCGACTAAAGTTAGGTTACTTCTTTATGCTGAATTTGAGAATAAGCTCATGCCCATAGGGATTGCCTCATTCTTTGTACTTATATTCCCAGAACCTAAGAACAGTGCCTGATGTATAGTAGGTGCTTAATAAATACTTTTGGGTTGATTAAGTGATTTAATAGAGTATACTGAATTGTTGGTCATTTTCCTGGAGACTGTAAATCCCTCATTATAATAGTATTGGGAATTGATGTTGTAGACACCCATACAAAAATATTTTGAGATATTCTCCAAAGAGTCTTCAGCAGCTACTTTAAAGGAACTTTAAATAAATGACCACCATCTTATAAACCTATTTAATGTGGAAAAAAAGAATCGAAGTACTACTACATCATCCCTTAGCTACGGTAAAACAAATCACATACAAACTATATTTAAATAATGAATTAACAACTGTGGAAAGACAGCAGGAGAATTTTTAGCTCAACTCTTAGACCATCTACTCCTCCCTTTTTTTCACAGGAAAAGTCAGACTTGATCTCTTCTCTGCTGTGGGATTATTGGGCATGTACATATTTAATTTCATCAAAAAGCATTTATTAAAGCACCTCCTCTTTGAAGGGCACAATAAGGAGTTTTTGAAGAAAAGTGAACCCACAAGGCAGAATGGGAAGAATGAGGGCTGCCCCAGAAGTGTTTCTGAGTCTACCTTTGTGCCATCTGCTGCAGTGAGCCCCACCATTTTGTTGGATGGCAGATGTGGAATATAAATCCATGACAAAAGAATCCATAAGAATCAAGGTCAGAGAAAAGGGTAATCAGTTTTTACTAGGGAGTTAGGAATGTAATTGTTTTGTAGTTATGGGAACCTCAAGTATCGATACATTCTTGGATTCTACACACCCTATGTTAGACGTCTTAGAATTCTGCAAAATGGTGGCTCCTCATGTTGTTTTGCTCTGTGGCCATCCCACAAGCTAAGACACTTCCCCCAAGACAAGGGGAGAGTCCCACAGGCCCCATTTCCTTAGGTTAGCAACCGTTCCATTTCCTTTGTCAGAGTCTTCATTATTTGTCCGTAAGGGTAAACTCTAATCTACACCCCCGATTCCTAGAAGAAAGTATCACTGGGGGAAAAAAAATCTCTGAATGACGGTGGAAATTTTTTTTTTTTTAAGAGCCGAGCCCAGAAGGTGTTAGACCCAGGTGCCCTCTACTGGCCAGAGGAGGGAGGAGAAGGGAAGTCAGGAAGGGGGACAAGCAAGGTAAATAAAACTGAGGCACCAGGCAAGGGATTTCATCCCCAGCCCAAGGAGAAGGCTGAGTCATGTGGGCTTGGTTTGGAAAAGATAATCTCTCAGATGAGCTCCGGAAATCAGGGCAAGCCTCCTTGGGAGCAGGCAGTCCGTGCAGAGAGCTGTCCTGTTATTACTCAAGTTCCAATGTTGTAACAAGAGCCATGTTAGAAGAAGAAGAGGAAAAGGGGCTAAAATTCCTTTTAAGTAAATTGATTTCCCTTTGCAGAAACAAGCAACAGCTTGATCACTTTAGAATCTCTCTCTCTCTCCCTCCCTCTCCCCCTCCCCCCCCCCCCTTTCTCCCCCTCTTTCTCCCCCCCCCTTCTTCTGTCTCTCATTGTTCAATTCGGTAGAAAAGAAACAACCCAGGAAAGGGGTGTGGAGATTGCTAAATCTCATAATTTTTCTATCCAGACAGAGTACTGAGCAAGCTTGGGCTAAAAATTCTGATTAAGACTTTGCCCCAGAATTAAACAGGAAGGCTCCAGTGAACTACACACAAAGCTTTACTTTGAAAAGAGCAGCTTAGGATAGCCATTGAAAAGGGGACTTGTGTTTTTGTAATAATGACCAAAGTCACCTCAGCTCACCTTATGATGGTATTTTAAAGGGCTGGTTTGAGGCACCTTCTAAACAGCTTCCTAGTGTATTAGGAAGTACAAAAATCATCACTCCCATTTTACAGATGAAGAAACTGAGAGCTAAGTGAGAAGTGTGCCCAAGGTGGAACAGCTACTAAGTCACAGCCAAGATTCAAACTCGGGTCTTTTGAATCCAAGGCAAGTTCTCTGTAATGTTGTAGGCAGAGTCCTGGGCCTGGGTCATGGATCATAAAAGCATGGATTTATTAGAAATGGAAGGGACTTTCTAGGTCTTGTTAATCTATCTCTCTCATTTTACAAATGAGGTCCAGAGAGTTGTGTGGCTTGCTCAAAGTCACACAGTAAATGAAGAATGAGGATTTGGACCCAAGCCTGTAACTCTCAAGGAATTTCTTTTTCCATTGTCTCACATTGTAAGGGAAATTTAGGTTCAAATCCCACCACTGACTAGCAAGTCAATGAGCCTTGGTTTTCTCCCTTAAAAATAGGTACCTCACATTGTATACATTATGTATACAATATATAAAGTGCTAGATAAGTGTCTGTTTTTATACTACTCTTTGAGTGATCCCCAGAGTATGAATTCTGAGGACATCTTTGAAGCAATGGGAATATATTAAAATGCTCCCGTAACCTGCCCAGGTTAGATTCAAGAAACTCAAGAACTCAGAAATTGTCCATCCACATTCCAAATCTAAATTGACTTAGTATTAAATATCCCCCACTTTATGTTGTAACCGGGATGGGCCGTTGGAAGAGTTACATGAAACTTGTTTCCAAGGCTTTCCCAATAGTGTAATGAACCCTGGCTGAATTTTCAACTGATCAGGAAACCAAAAAAGAAAAAGTCTTCTCTTCTCCATGGCTTTGCCATGATCTTTTATATATTCAGTTACTACCTATTATGATGCATTTGGAATTTGATCTCTTATTTCTTAATGCTATTGAATGATGTCATTGACTCCTAAAACACCCAGCTGTGCTAATCAGTAGGGAAAAAATAGACAAATGAATGCTCTGGAGGTGTTAGCAACAAAGAAGAGGAAGGGAGACTGCAGATAAATGATGAAAATCGTATTGAGAAGTTTTAGAAATACCCTTTTCTAATGCTATAATTACAGCCAGCTTTCCTGTTTTAGCAACCATGGTGGAGAGGGGGGCAGGGCGGGGATCGGGAAGGGAGGGGGTAAGAGACACATGGCATTTGAAAGAAGATATCAGACCATCCGGGGGATTGAGACAGGAGAGGGGGAATTGGGTTGAAAATTTCAAACTATCACTTAACAATGAAGGGAAACAATAAAAGTATTGAGGAAACCATTGAAGGAGCTCATACTTTTAGCCTTTGGGGGAAAAGATTTAGTAATCTGCTACAACTTGATTTCACCTAGATGGTATTTGCATCATTGCCTAGAAAATAAACAGAAACAGAACACATTGTCACAGCTAGTATTGAAACTGTTTGACCTTTTGAAACAGCCGTCATACTCAGAGGTTAGTCTGTACACAGGCACAAAATGAAGCAAAGAATTGAACTGACTGACCCAATAATTCCACTGTGGACACTATACCCTGAAAGTCTTATAAAAAGCAAAAAACAAACAAACAAAAAATTCTTGCTTCAAAGATGGTCAGAATAACCTTACATGTAATCACAAACTCTGAGGGGGTCTTACCCTCTCAGATTGATTCTTTTGTGGTGGCAAACTAGGCCATCTTTTGTCTCAATGCTTACCCAGCCCTTAATCACTGAATGGGAGTTACCCCAGACAAACTGAGACCTGGGAAAGACCTTAGTTTAAAAAGGCCAAGGCCTCCCACTGCATCGAAGGCCATTAGCTGTCATCCTGACCTATGTCTTGCCACTGGACTCAAATGACTCTGGGGGAGAGAGTGAGGCTGATGACTCTGCACACCTTTGCCTCAGTTAAGTCCAATTCATTCACGAGTCAAGACATCACCCTTATGACGTCATTGGTCCTCTTGGAGAACGAAGGATGAACAACATATAATCATGAACAACAACAAGAAAAAACCATACCTAGAATCAACTTAAACATCCAATAACAGGGAAATGGTTAAACAAATTGTGGTATATTCATGTAATGGACTATTATAATTTATGGTAATACTGTAAATGTATATGCCATAATGTAATATAATACTATAAATCTGGAAAGACCTTTACTACAAAGAAAAGGGGAACCAGGAGAATGGAACACATACTCACTCATGTTGACGACCATATCAAGAAAAGTGAATGAGAAAGAATGGATCAGGCGAGAATAAACATTTAGATAGCAACTACTATTTGCCAGGCTCTGTGCTAAGCACTTTACAAATATCAGTTCACTTTATCCTCACAGAATAAGCTCTGTTTTTACTCCCCCCCTCCCTTTTTTTTTTCAGATAAGGAAACTGAAGTAGATAAAAGTTAAATGACTTGTCCAGGGTCACACAGCTAGTAAAACTTTAAAAAAAAAAGACAATTGGGGTTAAGTGACTTGCCCAGGGTCACACAGCTAGTTAAGTGTCAAGTGTTTGGTCTGAGGCTGCATTTGAACTCAGGTCCTCCTGACTTCAGGGCGGTGCTCTCTCCACTGTGCCACCTAGCTGCCCGGGTGTGTTTTTTTTTTAATTAGAATTTTTTTCAGTTATTCAGGTCATGAATCCCTCTTCTCTCCTCTCCTCTTCTCCCACCTCTCCCCAGTCTTGACTCAAGTCTCTGGATTTTTCAAGGAATATCGTGTTTGTCCTTAATCATCTTGATAAATTGCTCAAATTCTTCTATTTCTTCTTGTATACATAGATACAGGTATATACAAGTTTTGCAAATCTAACCTTCTAGATATAGAAATATAATTTTCAAGTTTTTGTAATTAGTAGAAATGAGCTAAATTTATTAATGAAAGAAGCCATTAGAACACTGAAAAATTGAGAATATAACAGTGTGTATTCTAGTCTCAGACATTTCCTAACTGTGTAACCCTGGGCAATGCACTTAACCTCTGTTTGCCTTAATCTTCTGCCTTAATCTTCTGGAGAAGGAAATGGCAAACCACTGCAGTATTTTTGCTGAGAAGACCCCAAGGACGGTATTGGCATGTATGATCCACAGGGTGTGGGATACGACTAAATAACAATTCTAATTGTGTGTGTGTGTGTGTGTGTGTTTACATACGTATACACACACACACACACATAACTCTTGTAGAAATTTTCACCTCCTTTCCCTTTTCCCTAATCCTGAATACCCTGAATCCTGAAATATCCAGATAATGGAGGTTTGGCCTTGAATTAGCTTTTGTCTTAGCTTCTCTACACCAGTTACCACCTCAGGTAAAAGGCACGTTGGCCAGAGGAAGCAGACAAAAGCTGGTTTATTAGGTTATTGAGAAAGCTTTAATTAAAGGCCCTTGCTTATTCCCAGAGTAGTAGGTGTATGGTGGTGCTTCTATTTACATTTCTTCCAATGCTGAAGATTTTGAGGTCTGGGGCAGCAAGCAAAGGAAATGCAGTTACGCAGAGAACCGAATGCATAGTGATTTCCCCCTTCCTGCAGCTCAGAGTTCAGCAAATCTACTTAAATTTGAACTGCTGTGGTCTGGAGCAAGTTAAACTCTCAGCTGTTTGAGAAAAGATTTACTGAGCCAACGAGAAAATGATCTGAACAGGGTTGTGTCTAACTCGATTTAAGTAACTAAAACAGTCACTGCCTTTGAATCCAGAATAGGGTGAAACGGAATCATAGTGAGTCAGCTGTTATCACTGCAGTCTAGAAACTGGCCTCTATTATGGCAAAGAATAGAAGAGGCATTAGATACACAGAGGAAATACATAAATAAAATTTTCCCATGTTTTCCTCCTGGTTAGCTTGGGAGAGAACCATCTAATGAATATGTATGTATCAATCTGAAATAAATATGAAATGTTTCCTTGTAAGCAATGACTTATAAACATCCTTGCCATTAGCTTCCTTTCAGAGTTAAAGGCTGGGTGTGGGTGTGTGTGGGGGAGGAATTCTCTATCTTGGTTGCTTTTCCTGGTGGCTGGAATTGATTTCTATCAAATGGAATAAATACCAAGAAATAGGACCCAAGTCCCAGGTTAGCTTCTTCCCACCTACAAAAATAATAGGGTATAGACTTCAATTCAATAACAAACATTTATTAAGTGCCTTATAAGCACAGAGCATGAAGCTAAAACTATGGGAATTAAAGAGACAAGAATAAAACAGTCAACTTCAAGGAGCTTAGATCTACTATACTGTGCTATTTGACAAACATTTATTAAATACCTAGTATTTGCAGACATCTAAGAGGCAACTTAGAGTAGTGGCTAGAAAGCTGATCCTAAAATAAGAAGATTTGGATTGAAGTCCTGATCTGATAGGTATTGGCTGTGCAGCTCTGGCCCACTCACTTAGTGTCTCGGTGTCCTAGGAAGCTTTTAAAAAATATATTTTTTTAAGTTAACAAATATCTATTTTCTCTCCATTCCACTGACCTCCATTACAAAAAAAAAAAAGAAAAAGAAAATAATACTTTGAACAAATATGCCCAGTCAAGCAAAAAAACAAAAAACCAACAACAAAAACTTCTTATGTTGGTCATGTCCAAAAATATATGCATCTCAATTTGCATCCTGAAACTATTCATGTCTCTGTCAGGAGATGAGTAGCATGCTTTAGCATGGGTCCTCTGGAATAATGATTGGTCATTGCACTAATCAGAGTTCCTAGCTTTTTTTTTCTCTTTTTTTCTTTCTTTTTTAAAAAATTAATTGATTTTTTTTTTGGGGGGGCTAGGCAGTAGGGTTAAGTGACTTGCCCAGGGTCACACAGCTAGTGAGTGTTATATATCTGAGGCCAGATTTGAACTCAGATACTCCTGACTCCACGGCCAGAGCTCTATCCGCTGTGCCACTTAACTGCCTCTGATTGATTGATTTTTGCACATGAAACTACAAATCTGTTATGTGCAACTTGCTCTTTCATTTAAATATATAATAAAGGTATTATGTAAATTTCTTTTTTCCCCTTTTTTCTTCTTCCTCTCCTCCCTCCATCCTTGCTCTAGAGATGGCTACTATTTAAAATAACTTTAGACAGTATAAAATAGCTGGGAGTACACCTGCTAAAACAAACCCAGGAACTACATAAATGAAATTTTAAAAAAACAACTTTTTATACAAATAAAATCAGATTTAAATAATTGGAGAAACATTAACTGTTCATGGTAGGCATGGCCAATATAATAAAAATGATAATTTTACCTAAACTAATTTATGCATTCAATACCATCCCAATTAAATGACCAAAAATTATTTTACTGAATTAGAAAAGATAATAACTAAATTCATTTCGAAGACCAAAAGTCAAGAATATCAAAGGAACTAATGAAAAAAAAAAATGCAAAGGAAGGAGTTCTTAGTTTTTCAAAGTGATTTCCCTGGTAGTTTTCTAAGGCTGAGATGGAAAATGGTTGCTAGGATCAGCATTAGTAGAGGGACTTTCCTCCAAGGGAGTTCCCTACGCCAATGAAATCGGAGGTCTGGACAAAAGTATGCAGAGATGTTAGAGCTGGATAAGACTTTAGAAATCATCATTAAACCCTTTATTTTATAGATAAGCTAAATTATGCAGTGAGCTGCTACAAGTCAGAACAAGGACCCAAGGCTCTGGATTTCCAGTGCTTTTGCATTCTTCTCATAGACTAACACAGTCTTTTGCTGTTTGTATCCACTTAGAGGAATAGGTGTTTATACAGATTTTATGTGCACAGGTATGTGTATATGTGTATATTATGGGCATATATATATGCATACATATGTATGCATGCATGTTTATAGTATAATATGACTTGTATTGTTATCTGCACATATAAATAACACAAAACAACCACTCTGAGCAGGGAGGAACTTGGCATTTATTATTCAGTGGCTCAAGAACTTAATAGTTCCAGGCCCCCTTAAATGCCTTGGAAACAGTTATGTGTATATAGATTTGTGTATGTATATATATGTATATGTCTATATATGTCTATATGTATGTATACACACATACATGTATATATTGCTATAAACTTCTCATTAACAACAGAAACTCCTTTGAAGGCCTGGACTATGTTTTTATGTTCTCTTCTTTGTATTCTCTTACAATACTTAGCACATGGGAGATGATCAATGAAGATGTATTGAATGAATGAATGAATGAATGAACTTTCTTTGTGAGATCTGGGGCTGGACTGTTCTGTTTTAAGAGAGGCAGGAAGATATTAATGCTAACTCAGAGGTCCTTGTCCCTTGAATATTGCCTTCCTTTATTGTCAAGAAGATTCATATCCTTTTCCAATGGCTGATTAGGGGATTGGAATCTAGGAGCCTAAAGACTGGCAGGTGGGATCATGTTGGGAAGACTTTGAAAGAAGCCCTGATGACAGACTTTCTGTCAATGCCAGCCTGGCTAAGTGTGAAGAGACTCATCACCTGGTTGACCACAAGGTTATGCATTTTTTTTCAACCACAGTACGTCATAATATGCATCTGTTAAGGCATGGAGGGACTGTGATAAGTATCAGAAGAGGGAGTGCTCAAAGTGACAAAATCACAGGTCCTTGAAATATCAGAATACCACTATAGTGAGAGATACCAGTGTAAATGTCCTGGTTTCATATGGGAAAATGTAGTTTAAAAATAATTACTAGCTGTGTGACCCTGGACAAGTCACTTAACCCTATTTGCCTCAGTTTCCTCCTCTATACAATGAGCTGGAGAAGGAAATGGCAAACCACTTCAATGTCTTTGCTAACAAAACCCCAAATGTGGTCAACTGAAAACAACAAAAAAGTTTAAAAATAATAGCATTAAAGAGACAGTGTGGTAAAATGGAAAGGGTGTGAGATTTGGAATTTGAGTTCCTGGGTTTGCCCTTTGGGTGGGAGTGCTTGGGCAAATTCTTTCAGCATTGTGAGTGTCTGTTTCCTCATTTATAAAAATGAGGATGATAATCTTACTACTACAGAAGATAGTAGGAAGAGCATTGGAATTAGCGTCTGTTCCTGACTCTTCTACTTAATTGTGTGACTTTGGACAAGTTACTCCATTTCTCTGAGACTCTGCTTCTCCGCTTCTAAAAGAAGAGGGTAGGACTAGATACCATCTAAGATGTTTGGTAGCTCTAACTTTCATGAAGCTCCCTTGTAAGACAAGTGAGGCAGGCTTTTTAAATCCTGGAAGTTCAGCAACATTTCTTCCATCAAGCCTGCACATCCTGTTTCCTAGGCAGTTAAGGGGACCAGGAACTATTAGCTTCCTGAGTCACTGAATGATAAATGCCAACCTCCTCCCTGCTCAGAGTGACTGTTTTGTGTTCTTGAATCTACAAGACAAAACATAGACTTGTGATTGGGCTCACTTCTTCCCCTGGCAATAGAAAGAAGTTGATGCTTCCCTAGACTAACAAACACTGAACCACTCATATGTGGAGAGCTTCCTGTGGGGGTAAAGGCTCAAGCACAGAAAGCCATCTTTTTTGATACCTACTAACTCACCCTCCCATTTGAGTAATTCTGGGAATGAAGGTAGGTCAGACTTTCTGAAAAGACATTGCCACATGTAATGTGAGCTAGAAGAACTGAGGTATCCAAATCCTTCTCCCCATGTTATTTACTGAATGAGTCACTTAACTTTTCTGAGTCTCAGTTTCCTTTGTGGTAAAATAGTTATAAGAATACTTGAACTTTTTACCCAGGATTGTTGCAAAGGCATGTATAATATGAGGAGTTATTATTAGGAATATCTCCTGTCAATCCCTTTTCTGCCCACATGCTAGTTAGGTGATGGGAATAGGAATGCTTCAACTTGGACAGAAATGTGGTATTGGTTTTGAGCCGATTTTTAGAGCTTCTGTCTGCAGATTTGTTCCTGAAAGACAAGGTCTCTAATTCCAGAGCTATTATGCATGACCTAGATTTGGGGAAGAGAGACTTTGAGTTGTCACCTAGCTTTAAATTGCTCTCACTTTTTGGTATCTTACCACTAATGGGATTTATTACATAACCATGTATAAATTAATAATTATGATAATAAATAGCATTTATATAGCACTTTAAGGTTTATAAAGTGCTTTACATGTTAACTAATATCATCCTCACCACAGCCCTATAAGATAGGGGCTATTATTATGCCCATTTTACAAGTATTGAAACTGAGGTACAGAGAAGTTAAATGACTTGCCCAGGGTCACAGGGCTAGTAAGTCCCCAAGGCAAGATTCAAACTCAGGTCATCCTAATGCCAAGTCCTATATTCTGTCCACTGTGCCATCTAGCTTTCCAGGTAGCTCATACTCACCTAAGGGCAGAGACTGCATCTTCTATTTATTTTCTGTAGTTTGTCTTATACAGAGCATGCACAGATATTCCCTGCTTACTTTCAGCAGACCATATGTGTGACTTGGCACTTAATCCCTTTGAGGACGATATAGTTCCCACCTGTGTGCAGCCTATGGAGTGATTTATCCCTAAAAGGACTCGTAGTTTTTCTGTGACACAGAAAACTCCAATGGCCCCCTGTGCCTTCCGGCGTCTGGCAGCTACAGGACTAGAGTTGCTGTTTCCAGCTGGCTGTCTTCTTTCAACTTGCCCACGTGGCAAGTAGCGCTCTTCATCATTAAATCACGGGTGATAGAGTGGGAGTAGGAGATTGGTGGTGGTATTTTCTCCCAGCCCATGGTAGCTTCCACATGTAGCATGTAGGCCACTAATCAAACCTCTTCTCTGGCCTCTGGTTACTTTGTCTTATTTGTATTTTCATTCCAGAGTAGCTAAGGGAACATCTGGAGGTGAATGTCCTGACCTGGATCTCCTGAATTTGAAAGGTCTAGAGCAGGGGTGGGGAATCGAAGCTTTGAGGCCACATGTGGCTTTCTAGGTCCTCAAGTGCTAGGCCATGGGCCACAGGTAGCCTTGAGGCTGCAAGATACCCCTCCCCCTCCCACCCGGTCTGGAGGTTCTGGGTCCAAGGAGTGGAGCTGACTGGCAGCCCAGACAGCATTGAGAAAACAACTTCTGATAAGAGGAGGTGTCCAAGCCCCTGAGCTGGTTTGCCAGAACCGTGAACTTTTTGAGGGAGAGAGTGCAGAATCAAGGCCAAATGCAAAATAGCTCATCAGCAGATGTACAAACCCCTTCATTTTCTGATAAAATAGCAGATTATAGCAATAGTTGTAGGTTAAGTTACTGAATACTGTTTTTACTCATTCTGTCGATAAATTCACTCTATGAGTATTCTGCGTTTTTTATCACTTCTTTTGTGGATAGGAAATAATCATCTATGCCATACCTCATCCCTATAGTGTAGAGGACCTTTCTACTCTGTTTTTATGAGGGCCTACATGAGTTACAATCTAAACTTTAAATAATTTGACCGCAGGGACGCAGGAGGAAGTCAGCAACAGTTTTTAAAGTTAGATTTGTACCCAAGATTATTCTTTCTATAGGCTTGTGCTTGCAGTGGGTGCCTAATTAAAGCTGATGACAGATTAACTCATACTTCTATTAAAGATTAGAAGCACAAGCAGAAGAATTGGTCTGAGTCAGGAGAAGGGCCACCTCTTCCTTAGATACTGGAACAAAAGAGAGAATGCAGATGATACAGAAGGGTTCTGAGGTGTCCAGTGGAGGAAAAGAAGGAGCTCATAATAAATGGCCTCTGTTTTCTCAGTAAAGTAGTCAGTCAATGTGCAGTTATTGAACTCTGACTTCATTTAGTGCTGAGAAAACAAAAAAAGTCCAAAGTGTCCCTACTCTAGGAACTAATATTCCAGTGACAGACAACATGCAAATAACTGTACATACAAGATATATAGAGTGTAGCTAGAGAGTAATCTTAGAGAGGCAAATATTAACCTTTTTATGTCATGGACCTCTTTGGCAGCCTATGAACCTCTTTTCAGAAACAGTTTTGTTATCTATAGTCATACATGAAGGAAATGTTAAATTTTAGTTAGTGATTAGTAAAAAGGAAGATGCAATTTTTTTCCAATCCTAAATTCAGAGATCCTCTAAAATGTACCAGTGGACTCATTGGGATCCATGGACCCACTATCTCCATCCACTTGGAGATCCAGGAACTCCTTGTCTTAGAGGGAAAGGATTAGCAAGGTGTTGGTGATGAGGGCGTGTACCAGGTGAGTAGAAAAAAAGGGGATGTTGGGGGCAGCTAGGTGGCACAGTGACTAGAGCACTGGGCCTGGAGTCAGGAGGACCTGAGTTCAAATCTGGCCTCAGACCAGACATTTGACACTTACTAGCTGTGTGACCCCAGGCAAGTCACTTAACCCCAATTGCCTCATCAAAAAAAAAAGAAAAGAAAAGAAAAAAGGGGATGTTTAAGGGATATTAAGAAAGTAGAAAAAACAAGACTTGACAACATATTGATAGGTGGGGTGTGTGCAAGTGAGGAGTTGAGGATGACACCGAGACTGGGAACTGAAACATCTGGGAGGATGGTGGTACCCTTGAAGCAATAGGAAAGTTGTGAAGAGGAGAGGGCTTGGGAGATAGATAATGAGATCTGTTTTGGACATTTTGAGTTTGAGATACCTACAGGACATCCAGCTGTCCAGAAGGCAGTTAGTGGTATGGCATTAGAGCTAAGGAAAGAGGTTAAGGCTGGACATATATAGATCAGAAAATCATCTGCAAAGAAATGATAGTTGAATCCATGGACACTGCTGATATCACCACCCGAGACAGCAAAGAGGAAGAAGAGAAAGGGGACCAAGTGGGAGCCTTGGGACATACCCACAGTTAGTGGTTGTGACCTGGCTGAAGATTCAGCAAAGGAGACTGAGAAGGAGTGGTCAGAGTGGTAGAAGGCCGACAAGTGGAAAGCTGCATCATGAAAACAGAGAAATGAGAGTAACTAGATGATTAACAGTGCCAAAGCAGAGCAGTCAGGAAGGATGAGTATTAAAAAAGAGGCTTAATTGCAAAAAAAGATTTGGCAATTAAGAGTTCATTGGTAACTTTAGAGACAGCATTTTCTGCTGAATGGCGAGATAGGAACCCAGATTGATTTGGATTTAAAAGCCAGAGAACGAAGCACATAGAGTGGCTGGTTTTCTCAAGAAATTTAGCTGAGGAGAAGATAACTAGCAGGTATAGTTCGATCAAGTAAGGGCTTTTTTTTTTTAATGTTGAGGGAGATGTCAGGCCTATTTGTAGGCAGTAGAAAAGGAGCCAGTAGAGAATGAATATTAGAGAAAGTGGGGGTGATAGTGTGGGTAATATGCTGGAGAAGACAGGATGAGATCAGAGCAAGGGAAGAAGGGTCACCTTGTCATGTAAGACAGTGATGAAGAAGAAGAAAATGTGGAAATACTTCTGACTCACGTGAGAAGAGGAGTAGAGGAGAAGAGGGGGATTTCATGGAATGACCTCATTTTTTCTGATGAAATATGAATTGAGGTCCTCAGCTGAGAGAGTGGGTGGAGGAAGTATGGTGAGAGGTTTAATGAGGAATGAAAAGTTTTGGAATAGCTGCTCTGGTGAGTGGAATAGCAAGCAGATTAAGGATATGTAAAAAGTTTACTGTGTTGCACTGAGGGTACAGTTGAGATTATAAAACATAAATTAGTAATAGGTCTGATCAACATAGTTCCATGATTTTCACCAGCTGTGTTCAGTAGCATGCAAATCAAAGCAAAGGAGGCAAATGTTGGGAGCATTTCAAGGCCTGGTTTGGCAAGGCATGGTAGGACAAGAGAGCAAGGTTGTAGGGGATAGAACTGAGTTGAATTGATTCACCAAGGGGTTGGGATGGGGAAGGAAAGACATAATATGGCCAGAGCAGAGGTGATAGCCTGGGAAAGAACCAAGTGGGGAGAGATTGGAGGACATTAAGGACAAGGAATCAAGTTAGGTGTCCAAATTAGGGGTAAGGCATAGAATAAGATGGAAAGATGAAAGATTGTCATCAGCTAGAAGAATTTCATAGTTCATAGTCATAGAAATAGAACCCTTGTGGGTCATGGCAAGATCAAAGCTATGAACATGTCTGTAATTGAGGTGAGTTTCTCTATTGTGAGGGAGAGGCAAAGAATAGGTTTAGAATAGCTTGGGTGAAAAGTATGGTAGGCAAGCAGGAAAGAATAAAAAGATTACCCTGTAGCTGTGAGATTCTCTCTGAGATTAGATCACACAAATTAATAAGGGAGCCAGCCTTGCAGTTACATGACTTTCTCCCGTAGCTTTTAGCAGCCCTGGAGTAGGAGCAAAGAAGGCAGATGGTGGCTGGGATTTGGCAAGGCAGAACTAAAAATAGGACAAGGGAGCAGGGGATTCAGGGACTGAACTATTTAATTACCGGGTAAAGATTGTGAAGGATGGAAAGCAAGGCCAGGTGTCCAAAAATGCTTCAAATTTACAAGGGAATGTATTTTTTTCATTCATTTGATAAACACGTATGAAGTATCTTTTGCGTTTAGAGCATTATGTTGGGTCCATGAAGGTGAAACACGGTGTTGATAAGACGGTCCCTGCCCTCTTGAAATCTATAATTCAATAAGGTGTAACACACAAACACTAATAATATATGAAAGAAGCACAGAAACTATATACGAACTGAGGAAAGATCATTAAGGGAGGGAAGGTCAGAGATCAGGGAGAGCTTTGAAGATTTGGCATTTGAGTTGGACTTTAAAGGAGAACAAGAGGGGAAGCTAGGTGGTGCAGTGGATAGAGCATGAGCCCTAGAGTCAGGAAGACCTGAGTTCAAATCTGGCCTCAGACACTTATTAGCTGTGTGGCCTTAGGCAACTCATTTAACCTCTATTGCCTTAAAAAAAAATAGCTAGCACCTTAAGGTTTGCAAAGTGTTTTACAAATATGAACTTATTTTATCCTCGCAACCACCCTGGGGGTTTAGGTGCTATTATTATTATTCCCATTTTACAGATGAGGAAACTTGAGGCACAGAATGGTTAAGTGACTTGCCCGGGGTCACACAGTTAGTAAGTATTTGAGGCTGGATTTGAACTCAGATCTTCTTGATTCCAAGTCTAATGCTTTACCCACTGTACCAGGTAGAAATTAAGAGGGGTCCAAAAAGTATTTCAGATGAAGGAAACAACCAGGGCAAAAACTCTGCTTATTGATTAACTGAGTGATCATTTTCCTGTAATTGCATTCATTGTATTGTGGCATCAATTAATTTACAAATATTTGTTGAGCATGGAAAATGTACATAGCAAGGCAGTAGGCCCAGTTAAATTGTTTATGTGGATGTTAATAATAATGGCCAAATTACAGGACAGCCAATGGCTGCCTGAGAAAGCAGAAAGAGCAGTGGATTTAGAGTCAGAAGAACCTGATGCTAATTAGCTATGTGACCCCGAGCAAATCACCAAAATTTTCTGGGCCTCTCTGTCCTGATTTATACATTAAAAGAATAGGACAAGTTGATTTCTAAGGTCTCTTCTTGTGTCAAATCTTACGATCCTATGAGAATCATTGCCCTCACAATGCTGGATAAGACTGGATAAGCTGGGTAAAGGGGAAGGCTGGAGTCAGTGAGTCAACCAGTGGGAAGGCATCAGAAGGCCCCAAGAGGTGAGGACATTATTACCTCAGCAGAACAGGACTGAGCTGTGGAAATCTCTGAGCAGCGCTCCGGGCAGCCTCAACTCTTGCACGTGTGCAGCTTCATTGCTGCACCCACTGATCTGCTTACGGTAAAACCTTTACCTTAATATTACCTTAAATAAAAAACAAATAGAGCTACTCAACATTCACATTATAAAGAACTCCATGACCTCTGAACCTTCCTGTGTCATTCATTGAATCACTCTCTTGATTAACTGTATTTTTTTCAGCTCTGTAAACAAGTGTTCATTAAAATGTGCCCCTATGTACAAATGTCATTTCTTACTTCTGGTTCTGCTCAGCCAAGCAGCATAGCTGGCATTTTGGAAAGGGGTGTGTGTGTGTGTGTGTGTGTGTGTGTGTGTGTGTGTGTGTATGAAATGAAGCAATATCATGCTCATAGGTATGTGCTATATGTGAGTCATCCTGGAAGTGAAAATATGTCCAATTGGATATGAAACAATTATTCAGATTACTTTCAAGAAAGGTCTTGGGAGTGAAATAATTTCCTGTTTTTGCTACTGTCTTAACCCACATGCCCAGTTACTTAGTGATTCCACTATTAGTTTCCACTGGAGCAAGGAAAAAACAGGATTTACCACCCTAGTTCAGGCCCATGTTACCACTAGCCTAGCTTGTTGCAATAGCTTCTTAATTGGTCTCCCCATCTCCAACCTCTGGGACTTGTATTCAATATCCTCTAAGGACCCTTTGTAAACTGAGGCAAGACCTCAAAATTAGACCTATAGTGGCTCCCCATTGCTTGACTTGTAAAGCCCTGCAGTTTGGCTCTAGCCTCTTCCCAGATAGATTTCACCTCAATCCCCCTTACATACTCTATATTCCAGACAAACTGGCCTACTTGCCATTCCCCATATATAGCATCACATCTCCAGCTTCTAGGCCTTTCTACAGGCTGTGATTCCTATGCCTGGAATGCATTTATTGCTCACCTCTGCCACTTAGCTTCATTCAAAGCTCAGCCACCTTAAATGAGGCTCCAGCCATATTTACTTCTTCCCCCCCCCCTTTCCCCTGCCCAAGAGTATTTGCTTTGTATATGTTTTATATTGATTCATCTGTTTCTCTAGGATGATAGATCTGAATCTAGAAGGGATCTGAGAGGCCATTGAATTGGAGTACAGATTTAGGGACCTTAAGGATATGAAGTCCAAGACTCCCATTTTACAGAAGAGGGAACTGAGTCATCTGTCCAAGATCAAACAAGTAATCAAGGTCAGAGCTAGGATTCCAATTCCAGGTCCTTGGAATCAATGTTCTCTCTACTGTGCCACACTGTCTCGTGTTGGTTCCCTTCTGTGTAGAAGGGACTGCTTGAAGACAGGGACTATTTCTTTCTTCTTTTCTTTTCTCTTCTTTTTCTTTTTTTGTCTTTGGGTTGCCAAAGCCAATTCAGTACCTTGTCTCCTTAAGTCTTGAACACATAGTAGGGACTTAATAAAAACTTGTTGAGTGAGTGAATGCCAGGTTTCCAGGGAGTTGACTGGAATTTGAATGACAAGAAAGAAAACATAAATAATAGCTGTAGTCATCACCTCTATAATGTTTTACAGTTTACAAAGCACTTTCCTTATAACAGTCTTGGAAGAAAGAGAGTACAAGTATTATTAACTCCAATATGAGGAAACTGGGACCAGAGAGACTTGCTCAGTCACACAGCCAGTAAGTAACAGGACAAACTCAGATCCCCTGACTCCAAATCCAGCAGTCTTTCCATTGTGCCATGCTGCTTCCAACACATCTCATAACATACCTCTAACACTTTGTCAGTCAAGAATGAATCCCTCCATTCTATAAACATTCACTGAATACTCGTTACGTGCTAGGCATCCTGAGACATACAAAGGGGAAGAGATTGTATCCCTTCCCTCAGAGATCATGGGGGAGCTAAGGCATAAACACAGGAGGCTTAAAAGGATACTGTGACTGTCAATTATTTAGCCTCTTGGGGGGTCAATAGACATTTATTAATTAACTGCCATGTGTCAGGCACTGTGCTAAGCACTGGAGATACAAAGAAAGGAAAAAAATCAAATTCTCAAAAGTTCACTTGTGGATTTATCTTATTTATTAGGTTTATAGACATTCTGAGGGAAATAGTGGGAAAATTGCTATAAAAATTCCAAGTTAGCCTTTAAATCAGTTGATACAGCAAAAAGTCCTGGAATCCAACTGTTCTGTATGAATCACTTCCTTTACTAATGTAATATTTTAAATTTATTTCTTAGGAACTTTGAAAAATCGACTTACAGAACATTGTAGCTTGAAGAGACTTTAAACCATCTTGTCCAGCTCCCTTTTTTCTCTTTTTACATTTTCTTTTTTTAAAGAGGCATTTATTATTGTATTATTATTTATTATTCTTTCCCTTCCATTATTCCCTTCAGAAAAAAGCAAAGAAAAACAAAACCCTTGTAACATATATATACTCAATATATATGCGTGTATCTATTTACACACACACACATATATATATGTATGTATGTATGTGTATATACACACACATATCTGTTTTTAAGTAGAACAAATTCCTATACTGGCCATGTCTAAAAGTATATATCTCATTGTGCATCCTGGGTCCATCACCACTCTGTCAAGGGGTCAACATCATGTATTAGCCTCTGGAATAGTAGTTGATCCTTCCATTGATAGAATTATTAAGTCTTTGTAAGTTCTTTTGTCCTCATGATATTACTGTTATTGTTTAAATTTTCCTGGTTCTGCTCACTTTGCATTACATCAGTTCCCACAAGTCTTCTCAGATTGACATGAAATCATTTCTTTCATCCTTTGTTATAGCACAATAGTTTTGTATTATATTTACATCTCATGACTTGTTCAGCCATTTCCCAACTATTGAACACTCTCTTAGTTTCTAGTTCTTTGCCACAATAAAAAGGCCTTCTATAAATATTTTTAACATATGGATCCTTCTGCTTGTTCTTTAGTCTCTTGGGGGTATAAGCTTAGTAGTATCACAAGGTCAAACTATATGCACAGTTTAGTCCAATCTTTTTTTGTAAGCAAGGGAACTGAGGTCCACAGAGGAGTGATTCATTGAAATGATACAATTCTTTTGTGTCATAAGTATGTGTTCAATGAAGACTAAATTTCAGAGGGGTCTCAGTTATCATTGATTGATAGATTTTTAGGTGCCTCCCCCAAGGGAAAAAAATGACAAGCATAATTTCATAGAAAAAAAAATGAACTTGTTAAGACACTTAAATCATTTGGTAATTTTATTTTCAGTTTGTAATCTTATTTATTCCCTTAAATACCCACTTCAGTTCATTTCCATCCAGGGCTTTGCCTGGATCTCTTAATTACCTGTATAACTCTCTGCACAAAGCAGTGCTGGACTCAGCTTGTACTCACTTGTGAAACCTTATTTATCATTCACTTGCCATTATAAGCATTTTCACCTCCGAAATCAGCAAATGCAACAAAATAGGGCTTGATCTAGTGTTCTGTTGATTGTCTATACTTAAGAATATGGTGGAGAAAATGTTAATAATGTATATTAAACTTAAAAATGTGTTGTGCATGTATATGCTTTTGAAGTCAATTGTTAAGCATTTTACAAGCACCCCACCCATCTCTACTTTGTACTATATTTATCTGTGTACATGCTATATCTTTACCAGGAGAATGCAAACTCCTTGGGGGCAGGGATTGGATTATTTTTTATCTTTGTTTTCCCAAGCACCTAATACAGTGCCTTGCATATAAGAGACAATTCATGAATGTATGTGGAATAAATAAACCTACTAATAAAATGTACCTCAAGAGTCAGAGTATTATAGTGGAAAGATAATAGGGGCAGGAATTTGAAGGCCTGATTTCACATTCTGGGCAGTCCTTAATTTCTTTGCTCCTCAGCTTCCTGACCTACAACAGGAAGTTAAGAGACTTGCCTGGATTTGAAGCCACATCTTCCTGACTACAAGTAACACGGATTCGAATCCTTCCTCAGACATTTATAACCTGCGATACCTTGGACAAGTCCTTTAACTTCTCTCAATGTCAGTTTCCTCACCTATAAAATGAGGTTAATAATAGTACCTACCTCATAAAGTTATGATAAGGATCAAATGAGAAAATACACATGAGATGTTTTACATACTTGAAAGCTTTGAATAAATGTGAATTGTTATTATTGTTGTTGTTCAGACTGCGAGATACACTTCGTTTGGATGAACAACCCAAAGAGCTGGTCCATCAGTATACGTATCTTGAATGGATGCTGCAAAAGGATCATGAATTGGACTCAGAGCTTAATAGGGGGAAGAGTGCAGATGGAATTGCATTTGGGGAATTTCAGGATGCTTTCGCTGATCCTGAGCTTCTCCCTGAAACAAAACCCCATCTTTTAAAACATCAATATTCTTCTAGTGATGCAGTATGGCTGTGAATCATGGAATGCCACAATCTCCAAGGAATCAACATTGCAGGTCGTCCAAAGGGCAATGGAGAGATGCGTAACGGGTGTAACTAGGCTGCAGCATGTTACCAATGACAAATTGTGTGCAAAAAGCAGCCTAAAAAAGATAGACTCAAAGAGCTATATGAATGGAAAATGAGATAGGCCAGTCGTGTGGTAAGATGGAGAGTCCGAGTGCTGTTCCGGTATCCATGGAATGTCAAGAGAACTGGAGTAGCATTCCCAGCATACTGTTGGACACCCTATGGAAGAATTATAGGAAGATATGGACAAGAAGGCATGCATAGGTTGGAATCTGCACCACTGAATCAAGCATCTACATTAGTGAGATTGTAGATCGATTGAAATATTCAAGCATAGGATTATGTAGGAGTGATTCTGGTTCATTTCCTACCCCCTAAACATTAAATAACACTGCACTAGTATCAATATAGGCAAATACCTAGTTACCTGTGGTTCCACTATTGGTAGAAATGGAAAAGAACCAAAGATTTGATCAAATAAAATAAATTCTGTGGTGACCTTGGACAAGTCTTTTCAACTCTTTATGTCTCAGTTTCTTCATTTGTAAAATGAATAGGGTTGACTTGATTGTCTCATAGATGCTTTCCAGCTATATAAGTTCAACCAACATGTCATCCAAACTGTGACATGTAGTCAGACAAGAAAGTCATTGAATTAATCCATCAGTGCATATATCATGGGCAGGTATTACATGAGGCTGACATCTAGTGTTATCTAGTGTTTTGAGGTTTGCAAACCTTAATACACATAATGTATGTAGGGCTTAATTAATTTTGCCCTGACAACAACTCTGTGAGATAAATCATACAGATATTATCCTCATTTTACAAATTAGGAAACTGAGGCCATGGTCCAAACCCAGGTCTTCCTGATACTAAACTAGTATTCAAGCCATTACAGCATACTGTTTCTCCAGATGAACAATGAGCTAGGAACAGAATTTAAATGAAGGGAGAACAATCAAGGCATTTAGGAAATTTTATAGCCCTTTCAGTGATTTTAAGCCGCTCGTAAGTGCATCTTTTTTTAGCACCAATATTTTCATGGTGCTGCATGGCTGTAAATTATGGACAAACATGATCACAGAAGAATTATAAGTGGAGGTGACTTAAAAGGCAATAGAAATAAACATGCTCATTATCAATAGGCTTCAGCAAACTCCCATTGATGACTTGTATGTGATCAATGGCATAAAGATAGCACAGAAGAACAAATACAATTGGAAAAGAATGCAGGTGTGCATTGAGAGCAAGGGGTAGAAATTGGACAGCCCAAGTGTAAAAGAATTGGAGAAGACTTGAAGCACATCTGATGATTTTTCCGTGAAGGATTTATGGAAGGAGGACATAGCCAAAAATCATCCAGGAGGAGAGGGCATGGGTGGCCTGTAGTTTGCACAGGTGGAGGGAATAAACAATATCCTTTGAGTGAAACCACAAGTTCAGTGAAGTACTGAGTAGTGTATTCCTTGCAAGGTGTGGGAACTGCCAAGACAGATGCAGCACCACCAGTCCTATTTTGGAGGAGTTGGGACTTAATGGGACTATGGGAGCCCAAGTGTGGTTAATATGATATTATCACAATAACTATGAAAGAGGGAAGGAGAAAGGGACAGGGGAGGGATTGATATAGTAGACTATGAGCAAACTGAGTGAATGTGTGGGGTGGAGGACGGTAAGATAAGATCACTTTTACCAGGACAGGTTAGGGGTGGGGTGGAGGTGGACCATTCTTGTCTATGTATCAGATGAAATCCTGTCAGCAAAGTGCTTAGTACAGTCCCTACCACATAGTAGGTCCATAATAAATACTTGTAGATGCATTGATTGATTTATAGAACCACAAAAACAAGGCACACAAATGTCTAGAATGTTTAAAGGCAAAGATTACCAAAAAAAAGTTGAACTCCAATTTGAAAACCAGGCATGGTTCCTATGTAAGAGATAATGAAGAATACCTCCCTCCTTTCATCAGAGGCCTAGACACTTAGGGCAGAAGGTTGTATATTGTTCACCAGCAGAATGAGCCACCTCAGTGGATTTCCCTTCCTTAGAGGCTTTTAAGTAGAGCTGGAAGACCATTTGTTGGGAGTGTTATACTAAGGATTCCTTTTATATATGGGTTGGACAAGATGGTCCCTGTGGTACCTCTAAATTCTTAAATTCTTTGATTCTGGGTCAATCAGTAAGGCCACCTTGGTGCAGTGGATAGAGTGTGAGGGCTGGAGGCAGGAAGATCTGAGTTCAAAAGTAGCTTCAGATACTAGCTATGTGACCCTGGGCAAGTCACTTAACCCTCTTTGCCTCAGTTTCCTCATCTGTAAAATGAGCTAGAGAAGGAAATGACAAACCACTCTGGTATCTTCACCAAGAAAACCCCAAATGGGGTCATGAAAAGTCACACATGACTGAACAACAACAAGATTTTTCTTTGTTTCAAGGGTAAGGAGTCGATTTTGAGAGGAGAATAGGAGGAGAAGGGAAATATTTCCACAAATTATTGTGATATAAACAAAAGGATTTATAACACATTTTTTAAAGTACTTTGTAAATTTTAACATGTCAGATAAATGTATTATTTTTATTTCACATTCTCATTGAAGCAGAACCCCAGAATGCTAGCAAATGCTACGTCATCTTGATTTCAATAACTTAGAAATGATGAATTGTAAAAAGCTAAGACTTATTTTTAAATGTCTGTATAGTAGATTCTTCTCTACATGCCGTCGTCCCCTGAGCATTCCCAGAGCTCCCTGAAATGCATATACACGAGGGTAGTTGTAGTGTACTGTGTCCCTGCTTGTGGAGTTTGCTTATATGTTTTCTTTGTTTGCCCTCTCTTGTCCCGTCTCTCTGGGCAGGGACTGTCTCTTCTGTTTCTTTGTAATGCCTCATGGGACATAGGACACCTTACACAGATAATGACGTTGGTTGGCCCACTGAAGTACCCGTGCCTAAGTAAAGAAATGTGCCCCGGCCTCGGTCCAGTCTGGTGACTAAGGCAGCTCTCTGACTCGGGGGGGTCTAAGTGGGAAACAAAAGGTTTTCATTGTGTTTTGGTCAGTAGGGGACAGCTAATTGCTGCTATTTTGGAGTTTGAGCTCAGGTACCCAGACCCAGATCAGGAAGTCAGTCCCAGGGCAAAGCCTGCCCCTAGAAAGTAAGAAAAGCGGAAGTGGATTCTAAACAGTCTTTCCCACCCACACCCACCCACAGCCCCACACCCACCCGCTTTGGGTGGGAGGCAGTCCTAAGCCTGGGAAAGGCTACTGAGAGTTTTATAATTAAGCAGTTTTTTTTAAAGGTTTTTTGAATATCTTTTCAAGATTGCACAAAGAGTTCTGAAAGCATTAATTATCCCAAAAAGTTTCATTCAGAAGAATTGGCTGGAGTTATCTTTGACCCTTCCCTCTTCCTCAACTCTTATATTCAATTAGCTGCCAAGCTATATTGAGTCCACCTTCACAACCCTCTGGCATCCATCTCTTCCTCTCTCTTTACAGTTTCTACCTCAGTCCCAGCTTTCATCTCCTTTCCCTTGGACTATTTCAGTAACCTCCTGACTCATCCCCTTGCTTCTAATCTCTCTCATTTCTATTCCATCCTGCAAACAGCTGTCAAATTAATATTCTTAAAATGCACATCTGACCATCATTCCCCTCCTCAAAAACCTTCAATGGCTTCCTATTGCTTCTAGAATTAAAAACTCCCAACTTCTCAGTCTGGTTTTGGAATAACTTCACAGTGTGGCTACCCTGTACTTTTCCAGTCTTCTTTCATATTGCTCCCTTTTACGAACTCTCCTTTCCAGTCAAGCTGGCCTGCTATCTGTTTCTACTATACAGTGTTCCATTTCTAGCCCCATGCACTTCTGAGTCTGGAATGCATTCCCTCCTCACTTCTGTCTTTTAGGCTCCTTTAGCTTCTCTAAACCACAGATAAAATAACACCTCCTACAGGAAGCTTTCTCCAATCCCCCTAGTTGTTAGAGCTCTTTCTCTCTATTAAAAAGAATAACTTCTTTTTTAAAGATGCCATCTACATCTACTTCTTTTTTCTTTTCCGTGAGGCAATTGGGGTTAAGTGACTTGCCCAGGGTCACATAGCTAGTAAATGTCAAGTGTCTTGAGGCCAGATTTGAACTCAGGTCCTCCTGACTCCAACGCCAAAGCTCTATCCACCGCACCACCTACATCTATTTTTGAAATGAATGAAATGCTTTTTCCCTCTTATAATTACCTTGAATTTCTTTGTACAGTTATCCCTTCCCCATAGTGACTTTCCCCATGATGGTCTCAATATATTGCCAGTCAGCATAAGAAGTTAAATGAGAATTTTTTGCAGAAGCCACCAATAACAGAAAAAGTTTAGAAACTCAGAAGTGCACAAAATATGTGTACATATTATATAACATCAACATATTTTATCTTTTGATACCATAATAATTCAGACTTCTTCTCTGGTATGAAGGGAGGGTCAAAAATTTTTAAGTGGATATTCCAGATTGTGGGCATGCTGTACTCCCAGCCCCCGAGATGTGGAAGGGATAACTGTACTTATTTGCTATTTACTTATCTGGGTACACATTTCATCTCCCTTCCCCACCTCCCAATAATATGGTTGGCATAAATCAATGTAGTTTTTTCTCTTGATATTACTGGGAAATGATCATGAGATCTTAGATTTAGAACTGGAAGGAAACTGTGAGGTCATCTAGTTATTATAGATGAGGAAACTGAGGTCCAGAGAAAGATGTGACTTCCCTATTCCCACTCCAGAATTTGACACTTAGCCAACCTTGTAGGCACCTCACACTTCCCTGCAACATATATTCACCCAATACCAGGTAATCATTAGAAAATTAAAGGCAACAAAATGTTCCTTTGGATCTGTTAGTATCAATGGCAAAAGAATGTCCTAGACTGGTCATTATTCAGACAATGAGCAATTTCCCAGAACTCTAGTCTGACACTGCTGGAGCACCAGGGGATTAAAAGAGAAAAGCATTTCAGCTTGCATCCAGAATTTCCTGTCTTGTTTTGCTTCAGCTCAAATGCTCTCAACCACCCTTTTCTGACCTCTTTTCTTAATGGTCAAAGAGGTTATAAGTTTTCAAAGGAAATGATTAAGCAAAACCAGAGAGCCTTAAGGAAGGGACCTGATTCTTCAAGGCCCTAGGTTTTGAAAACTGAAGAAATCTTTAGAGTGAAGGATTTGAATATGAGGGCTTTTTTTTTTTAATCGTAGTCAGGACTGGTGCATAATTTCCTGTTTTTGTGTTCTTAAAACTGCTAAGCTACTGTGAACAACTGGCAGGCAAAGATGGGGGTGGGAGGTGGAGTTAGCCAACAGAAGAGTGAGGCTGCTTATTCCCTAATCTTTGCCAGTCACATTGTGAAATGAATTGAAAGGGGTGGGGAAGGGCAAGAGAACTCTTAAATGAAGCTGGAGGGGTGGGGCAGGGGCATAGAGTGCCTGGTGAGGCCTCAGGTAGGGAATCAGCATCAGACTGTGAGAGATGGAAGAGATATTAGGGCCCTCAGAGTCTAAACCCCATCTTTTTACAAATGAGGAAACTGAGACCTAGAGAGTTGAAGTGACTTGTCCAGGATATCTAAGGTGGGATTTGATCAGATGTCTTCCAAATTCCAAACCTAGTGCCCTAGCCACCAAATTGTGAGGCCCTGGATTTAGATGTGATGCTTGAGGCGGTGGGGAGGAGGAAGAATGGGAGATATCGATCAAGTTCTTGCTGATTGTCGTTGACAGGGGGGACAAGTAGGAATTCTAATGCAGGGGCCCAGAGCTTCACTTCTGACCCACAGTCTCCTTAAATGCACAGACCCAATCTCTTATCCAGCTGATAACACAGCTAGATATGGACCGAACAGGGCAGAAAACAAACCAACTTTCTTCATGTTGGTCGGACTCTACTTTCTAGCAGGGGGTGGGAGGAGTTTAGTTCCTAGACACACTAAACTCCAGGAAGCAAAGGAGTCTGATGCCTGGTAGTATTATCTGCCTGAGAGTTTGTTAATATTTATTGATTAGTTACGATCATAGATGGAGCTCGGAGGGGTCTTAGAGGTCATCTAGTCCAAATCACTCTTTTTATAGATGAAGAAAGCAAGGCCCACGGTAGTGAATTGACTTGCCCAAGGTAACATGGGTAGTGAGCGAATGAAGTAGCATGTGAACCCGTGCCCTTTGACTCCAAATCCAATGTTCTTTCCATTTTAACTAGAACTTCTCTCAGACTCAGTTTTCCTTATCTGTAAAATGGGGATAATGATAGCACCTACTTGTCAGGGTTGTTGTGAGGATAAAATTAGGCAATCTATGTAAAATGTTTTGTAAACCTTAAATGCCATATAATAATAAAAATAATTATAAAGAGGACAAACTTATGCAATATAGGTAAAATGTTTTGTAAACTTTAAATGCCATATAACAATAATAATAAATAATAATGAGTATAAATAGGTCAAAATTAGGCAATATAGGTAAAATATTTTGTAAACTTTAAATGCCATATAATAATAATAATAATAAATAATTATAAATAGGACAAAATTAGGCAATATAGGTAAAATGTTTTGTAAAACTTAAATGCCATGTAATAATAATAGTAATTATTATTATTATTATTATTACAACACTGACTGGATAGGAAATTAACCTAGCTGCCTTCCCGGTTGGAGAATAACCCGGTCTCTACAGCTTGCCCTACAGGGAAATGCTCCTTCCATCAACATTTATTGAATACCTAGGATGGACAAGAAGATTCATGCTTTGGATGGGAGTTGGACTAGACCTCTCTGAAGAGTTTTCCAACTCTGATCTTGTGGGATTCTGTGACTCAGACACAGCTTAAGGGAGCAACTGGAACGCTTTAACCCAAACGTTCCTTCTTGGCGTCCCCGCAGGGATTGTCCCAGTTCGACTTGTGTCCCTGGCCCACTTTGCAAGGTTGGCTCAGTGTTTGCTGAATGAATGAATGCAAGAATTGGCATGCAGGGGGAGACAAGAGAAGCAGTGAGGCTGTCAGAGGGGCAGCAATTGACCCCACAAAAGCTACAGCCACCAGTCAAAGGACAAACTTGGTAGGAGGCCTGGCAATCGCTGCTAGTTCCAAAATAACACTTTTGCCATGTAGCTAAACCTTTAGCGATTTTTGCAGAGCCTGTAGGAGGATAAAATTTAACCTCCTTATCCTAGTATTCAAGACCCTCTATGATATGATCTTTACTTCTCTTTCCTACATCATTTCCCATTCCTCCCCTATGTCATCCCTCCAACACAAGTAACAATGATAAATAATAATGACAATGATGATAATTTACATTTTGATACCGTTTTGAGATTTGCCCTGTCCCTACCAGGATCCTTTGAGGTAGGTGGAGTAACTGTTTTTATCCCCATTTTAGAGATGAGAAACTGCAGCTGTTGGATTCTGATTGGCTTGCCCAAAGTTACAGCCCACAAACGTTAAGGTAGCAGGGGTTTGACCTCCTCACTCCACTCTGGATAGTTTTCTGGAAACCCAAGTGGGGAGCTCAAGCGCTGTCCTAACCTAGGTCCCCCTACCTCCTGAGAAATATCCCAACTTGGATGGGTGGGTGGAGGGCAAGGAAGGAACTCATCCCTGCTTCATTAGAGCTAGCATTCAAAACCAACGTCTTGAGTTAAAATGCTATGCTTTTCCCCGTGCCGGTCTATCACTCTGGTCTTCTCCCTGTCTACTAAACGTGTGATATGATCATCCCTTTCCTTTCATTCATTTGTCTCCCTTCCTGAAATAATAGGTGCTCATATTGACAAAGCAATTCAAGATGGAGGAAGCGTTTCCCTCTTAGCTACACCATAAAAGAGGCTTGTCCTTCTACCTACCTGAAACCTATCTATCCTAGGAGGTGTTCAGATGCTTTCTTGGCCATCTCATCCATGTTTTATCAGTAAAATCAGGATAATAATACTTGCCCTATTGACCACATAGGATCCTTGTAAGAAAGGCACTTTGCAAAACTTAAAGTGGTGTTGTTCATGGCTCTCTCCCCCTAGCTTCTTACCACACTAAATCACATACTGCCTTGTATTAAGGCATTATTTTTGTTTGCCTATGTGTTGTCTCCCCGACTTAATTTTTTTTTGTGTGTGTGTGGACAAGGAAGCAGTGAAAAGAATGTTGCATTTGGAGTAATAAGACTTAGGTTCAAAGTCTTCAACTCTGTCACTAGTGTATCCTTAGGCAAAGCATTTCATCTCTCTGAGTTTGTTTCTCCATTTGTAAATTAAGGGGATTAGACTGGGGGATCTAGAGAGTCCTTCCTTACTGATATTCTATAATTTTATACATCTTCTAAGGAGTTCTTAATTTGGAATCTGTGAACTTAGCTTTTAAAAAATATTTTATAACTACGCTGTTGTTGAGTCATTTTTCAGTCGTGTCTGACTCTTCATTGGTCTATTTGGCGTTTTCTTGGCAAAGATACTGGAGTGTTTTGCTGTTTTCTTCTTATACAGATGAGGAAACTGAGGCAAACAGGGTTAAGTGACTTGGTCAGGGTCACACAGCTAGTAAGTATCTGAGGCAGTATTTGAATTCAGGAAGATGAGTCTTCCTGACTCCAGGCCTGGCCTTCTATGCCATGTGCCACCTAACTGCCCAATTATATTTATACTGATAACTATATTTCAATACAATTAGTTTCCTTTGTAATCCTATGTATTTTAATAATAATCATGGCCAACATTTATACAGAATTTACTATGTACTAGCCTCTTTGCAACTATTATCTCATTTGATTCTCACACCAGTCCTGAGCAGTAAGTGCTATTGTTATCCTGGTTTAACAGATGAAGAAACTGATGAAGACAGAGATTAAGTGACTGGCCTAGGTTCCCACAGCTAGTGTCTGAGTCTTCTTTAGAACTCAGGTCTTCTTGATTCCAGCCAGAGTGTTCAATCCACTGCACCACCAGCTGGCTTTTGTGTATTTAATTGCATTATTCTGAGAATGGATCCATAGGCTTTAGTAGATTGCCAGATGGGTCTGTGACCCAAAAAAGAATGAAAGTCCACTCTCTATAGAATCTAGCCCTGGCTGTGTGCTATGCAGAGGTATTCAGGGGATGTTGGTCTTTCACACTCATAGATAAATAGAAATATCATTAGCGGTGTCATCTCAGAGGGCTGGATTTGCAGACCTGGATCAGAATCTCCCACTCTGCACTTTCTATGTATGTGACCTAGGGCAAATCTCTTCACTTTTCTGTGCCTCAGTTGTCTCATCTGTAAAATTGGACCAGATGGCCCCTAAGTGTGCTTCCAGCAATAGACCTATGATCCTATGATTGTCATGACAGCATAACGTATTTCACAAGGATGGATGATGTATCTTCTGAGGGAGACTCTCCCTCTAGGTGGAGAAAATAACATGAAAATTGAATGTTGGAGACTGGGGAAGAGGACCCACTGGGACATCTACTTTCTTTGTGTCCCACAATCAATGATATTCCTTTGAACATTTTCTAGTAAACTCAATAAATGCCCCTAAGTTGACCTTCTCCAGGCCAGTCCTGTTTCGACTTCGGGGTAAAGCAATGGCAGACTTTCTCTGCCCATAGAATGTACAACCCCAGATGTTGGGGCTCCCTCGTGTGGTTGGCTGTTGAATTCTTCAAGGACAGAAAACTTCTGGGAGAAATTGTAAACATTACATTTTGCAAATGGAGGACTTGGGTCCATTTTGTAGAAGGGCTTTATTTTTCCCCTTCTTCAACTTCTCCAATTACAGGAAAGCCCTAATTAAAGTCTTAATTAAAAGAGATAAAGGATACAATTAAGTACATCCAAGGTCATACTGATTCCTATCTCCATTTAATGGTACTGATGGCAACTTTTGATAAGCAGTCTTAAAGGGACCAAGTTAGGGAAAGACACCTAGTAGGGTCTTGATTGAAAAGAGGCAGGAAGGACAGAAAGGGTTAACCCCTTGAGGGAAGTCAGTGTTGACCAATTTATGCAAAGGGCGGATACCAAACTCCCTTGTAGGTTACAGCTGATAATCTGAATTACAAAGACAAGCAGCCAGCTTTGCTGTTTTTTTTTTTATTCCTAATGGAATCTCTAAATTTCGGTGGCATTTTGTTTAGATGATAGAGGGAGAAAAATTCCAATCACTCAGAAACCCAGGTTGGTTCACTGGGTGGGGGGTCTAAGGGGATGGGGCAGTAATGAGTGGGGGTGGGGGGACAACAGAAAGTGTTACTGAATCATTAAAACCAAAACCCCTGTAATTGTTGCTGCAAACTACCTTTCTAGTCCCAATAGTGTGAGTTAATAAAATTCAAATCACTTCTCCCCCTCCCCCAGCCTAGGTAGCTAATTCCTTTTTTTTTATGTAGAGAATTTGTGACTATTTGACACAGAAATTACATTGTCATTTCCAGGTTATATAAATCTGTGGCAAGTCACCTTGCCCCCAATCAGGGTTGGGAAGAGATCAGACACGGGTCTCTGGTAGTTTAATGAGACCCTGGTGCATCTGGACAGTTTTCAAAGGAGAACAATTCAGTTAATGTTTGTTTTCATATCGAGATAATTTGTTTAAAGTATAAGGAAGATGCAAAACAAAACCAAATAAAACCCAGTATGCACCACAGAACTGGACAAGAAATTCACTTTTTAAAAAAAATTTATTTTAATGTCTAGATCCCCCTTAAAGATGTTAACCTTGTAATGAGGAGAACACATGGCAGCAGGGCTCAAAACAACTTAACTGTTGAATGGGTTCTTTTATAGAGAACAGTCAATAAATCACTGTCCGTTGGAAAGAGCAATTTTTAGGTCATGGTGGCCATTTCAGCTCAGTCCCTGGAAAGGCTACTTCTTGCTGACATTGGAGAAGATACAATTCTTCCTTCAATGTAAAAATGATACCTTGTCTTTCCCCTCCCCTTTGTGGCTCTTTTCTTTGTTTTCTTACTCATTATGGGTGTTCTCTGTCAATGCCTATCTCTCTCTCTCTCTCTCTCTCTCTCTCTCTCTCTCTCTCTCTCTTCTCTCTTCTCTTTTTTTCTTTTTATGTGTATTATCCTTTCTGTTACTTTCTTACCTTTTTGCATTTGTCTCTATCTCTTGTCACTATCTCTCTTCTCTCTGTCTCCCTCATCTATTTCTTAACCTTTTTCCCCCTTTTTATGTGCACTATTATTGTATTATTTTCTTATCTCTGCATTTCTCTGTGTCTCTGTCTCTGTCTCTCTCTCCCTCTCTCCCCCCCTCCCATCTTTGTGTAGCTCTCTGATCATTCCTCTCCTTTTTTCATCCTTTCTGTATCTCTGACTCAGTCTCTGCTTTTCTCTGTTTATGTTTATCTCTCTCTGCCTCTGTTTCCTTCTCTTGTTCTATCTTCCTTTGTGTCTCTTTGTCTCTTTGTATACCTCCCAGATTGTTCTCCTCTGTCTTTTATCTCTAGGTCAATCTGTTCATCTCTTGTTTCTCTTCTTGTATCTTCGTCTTTCTAGTTTCTTTTCCATCTTAAAACTTTGTTCTTTTAATTCTGATCCAGGGGAATTTTTCAGGGCTGCAACATTTTGGGGGAACTCCACCGTTCTGGTGAATGTGTCCTATGATCTGAAGCCAGCCCTTAAAAATATTCTCCCAACCTCATATTGCCACAGTTTCAAATCCAATTTTTCCATTTATTTCCAAGACCTGTGTTGTCAACCTTCAGTGGATAGAAACTGTCTCAACGGTGATGAAGTCCCTGCCCTCTTCTGGTGAAGTTGAATTTCAGATCTCAACATAAAAAAACAAAACAAAACAAAAAGCAAACCCCCAAACAACTTTTCCCTTTGGCCCCAGCTATGCCTTTTAAAGGGAAAATAAAAATGAGCCATCTAAGAAATAAACCTGACTTTTGCTTGCCCTAGGGAAAAAAAGAAACACCACCCACCCCACCCACATACGACAAAGATGCTTTGCCATCCTCTCCAGAGGAAGGAGGAGCTAAGAAGGGTCCCTTTCAAGGTAAAATGCCTTCTCTGAGTGGCTACGGCACTGGGGGCTGTGGCCTTGGTACTTTCCTCCTTGATTACACAGCAATCCAATCTAAAAACAGGGAAGGAGATTATCTGTGTATGTCAGGGCTCTGCCAACACTAACCATTATTTCATACGCATTAGTGGCTTCGTGGCAGAAGGTCACTTGCAATCACTTTGTCTGTTTCTTATCCTTTCTGCCAGGGGACTTTTCTGATCCAAGCAACAAACCCCTTTGGCTAGTGAGGTGAGACCTGCAAATTATACCATTGCTACTCTCAATTTGCAGAATAACCTCTCCTACACCGCCCCCCCCCAAGCAAAACAAAGCCTGATTAGGCAACCCCCTGGTGTTTGGAGCTAACTGGGATGTCAGTGGCCACTGTTTCTTTGGTTCTTTCAACAGATTTATGTAGGCAAAATTTACTCCCTCCCCTTCCTCCTCACCTTCCTTCTCTCTCTCTCTAATAGTTCCTTGCCTGGTTTATGCCAAGACAAACATTCCGATGGGATGTAGAAGAGTCATATCGTGGCAAACTAGTTCCAGGGATGGAAAAAAGATTAGAAGTCCTGAGCCCCAGCAGCAAGCAAAACGATCCAGTCTCCTTTTTTTAGCCCGGACTGGGGCCAGTGTATCTATCTACACCACCAGCTGAAAGCCTGGGAGTTGGCCAGCTAGAGTCAATACCTGCTACCTGAACAGCCTACTGGAGCAAGAGCCCAAGTCCTTATTGAGTATTCTGAGCAGTTTTCGAATGTCATTTTGCCAACTTTATAGATTCCATCTGCCTTCCAGGCAGACATTTTCCTGTGCTCTATGCCTGGGTTAAGAGAGGATAACCCATGTTTATTTCAAAGCAATGGTTTGGAGAGGGGGAGGGGTAAGGGAAGGCAACAAGGGGAAAATGGGGGATTCAGGGGTAGTGGGGAATCTCTGGATGACAAAAGACATTTTAGACATTTGGTGAATAGAAGAAATCTGTTTTAGTTCAAAATTAAAGATATTTTGGAAGGAAAAAAAGGATTTAAAAAAATTAAATCAGAAGAGAAAGCCATAGTATATACAATTATTTAAATAATCTACTACCTTGAATTCCATCATGTTAGACTCATGATGCTATTTGCTGTTCTGTACAGGTGTTAAAAATAACCACAGGTATTTGAATCTTAAGTAAACTTTATTAAGTAGGGTTAGGGGAAAGAGTTTGGTGAAAGAGACAGAATCTTGATAATATGCAGATTTTTCATTAGGAAATTACAGACAAGACTCTGGACAAGTGTCAGACAAAACAGATGAAGGCTTCTCAGGAATCTGAAAAACATTAATAATGTAAGACTGCAGATACAGAATCGGTGTTAGTAGCACAGTGTTCTCGAATGGAGACCCTGGCTCCCCCTGGTGTTGTATGATAACTTTGCAGCTTTTTTTTTAAGTTGCTATCTCAACCCACGTCCCCAAACCGTGCCAAAAACCCAAAACAAAACAAAAAACAAAAACAAAAAAGAAAAGAAAAGAAAAAACAATATCCTTGTTTTTCCAAATCATTTCAGGCCCTCTCCATTCAGTCTTTACAATCTCATCATTTTCATTTACCTTTCAAGGACCTATTTGAAAAAATACCTTTCAATCAATCCTTCTTTAGATTCAAGAAATCCCCTGAAAACTGGTGATACCTCCACCTTCAACAGATTACAACTGCTTAGTTTCCTCCATGAAATGCATACTGAAACAAATCTAGGTTTTACAGTTCCTGTCAAGTTTTGAGGTCAAGCATTTGTTAACTACAAAAGCTTAATCCTCTCGGTGTACCTTAATTATTATGCAATTGATTTTTTTTGTAATGGCTGCCATTTTTATAACTTCATACCTTATCTAGAATAATTGCCCCTCATCCCACCCCTCCACATTACTGGCTTCTCTTTAGTTACAATACTACATACACTTTGCTTTAGGATGACATTTACAGTTATTGATTGGCATATAATGGACCAGATATGTAAATAATACACCTCAATGTACATCAGCTGTTGCTTTTATCCTTAGGCAAGGGTCTCAATTGATGACAGCAGTGGCGAAAAGGAGGAAGGGAGATGTAGGGTAGGAAAAAGTCAGCTTGACTGTGGGAGAACATGTTGTGAGCAGGGATTCTTCAATAGCTCTGTGGGTATTTATTACTTAGATTTCCCAACTGGCCCGATAGACACGGGATCTGTTTGCACTTCCGCATCAGACATCCGTTTTGGTCCCTGGAGAACAATATGAAAAGGCTGAATCATTTTGATGAGCAATAGATTTTGATCCTCATGCTTTAGCATAAAAGTCTGCTGGCCATATTTTCTTTCTCTTCAACTTGATCCCTTTCCTCCTTTCCTGGTCTAAGAGTTGTTCTTTGCTACAGGTATCTCAGCAATCCTAGCTAAAGGCAGCAGACATATTCTGGGGATAGTTGAACTGAAATACCACTATAAGATTGCCTTTCTGAGAAAGATATATAATATCAACCCCTTAAGTGATACCCATAAAAAGAAACCCCCTCATTTTACAGATGAGGAAACTGAGGACCAGATTAAAGATCTGATTTGTCTAATGTTATACTTGTTGGTTGGCAAAGCAAGGACTCTTGGATTCTAATCCCTGGCCCCATGGAGGGCTGGCTCTGTAGGATCAAAGATTTAGAGCTAGAAGAGATTCTGAAAATCATGTTGTCCCAAGCTCTCATTTTAAAGATGAAGATGTTGAGGATCAGAGGGCTTAAGTGACTTATCCTTGTCTCTTTGCTCTGATTCTCCAGGCAGCACTTCTGACTCTCCCTCACTCCTGTAATGCCCCAAGTTCCTTCAGGTTAGACTCTTGGCATCACCAGCACTCAGCACAGTTTCTGGGACAAAGTGCTTGTAGAGTGCTTATGGATCAGTTGATCCCATTTCTGATGCTTTCTACCTGTGTGATCTTGACTCAACCTTCCTGGTCTCAATTTCCTACTCTATAAAAGGAGGTCAGACTGCAAGGCCTCCTAGGCCTCTTCTAACTCTTGCTCTCTGATCCTATCATGTCCCAGGTCAAATAGGATTCCGGTTTAATGATCACATCTCCTTTCAGGGCCTTGGTTTCCTCATTTGTAAAACAAAGGGGTTGGTCTAGAAAGTATCTCTTCTAACATTAAATCCTATGATCCTATTAGAAGGGTTAGGGAGGGGTTGCTTTCCTGTGGATGACAGAAGAATCGAGGAGTCTGTCCTGGCTTTGGGTGAATCAGCTTCTTGCTCCTAGCATGTAGGTGCCTGTAGCAATGCCATTTCCTCCTTAGAATGCCTTCTTATCTTGGCCTTTGAAAAGTGCGATAAAAGTTTTTTATTCCAGCCCTCCCCCTCAGTAATTCTCCTGACAATGGGCACCCAACAGATGTCAGGAATCATCCCTAGTTTTCCACCTTATCCCTCCAACTTCCACTTTACTCTAGGATCTGCTCTTGGCAGGTTAATGTTAAAATGAGTAAAACTGTAGTATAAATTCTCCTCTGGCTACTGTTGATTTTAAGCAAACCCTTCTTTAAAATTAAACCATATAGACAAATAAACTCTTCACTCCACATTGCAACTCCCAACTCTCAATAACATAAAAAGCTTAGATTCATGGAATGGAAGGAAAGAACTACCCCAAATTTCTAATTTTACAGATGAGGAAACTGAGACATAGAAGGGAGAAGTGACTGGCCCATGGAAACACCGTGGGTTAATGGCAGAGCTGAAAGGAAAGTGCAGGATTACTGACTGTCAGTCTGCTGCTATACAGGCTTGTTTCTTGTTCTTTAGTAAACCTAATTGATTATACCCCGGGCAAGTTAAGACATTTCCCTCTGAATGTCCTGTGGCTTACTAATGTTAACTGACTCTAAATCTCACAAACTTTGCAGAAACAAGCCAGTCACTTGAGGTTCACACAGACATCTGAACACCCCCACATCAATTAAATGACTGCAGGAGTTAGATGCTTAGCTGGCTTTCTGAAGTTATGAACTTTGGTGGCCTGCCCTGTACCTAGAGAAACAATGGAGAGCAATGTATGGCCTAAAAGGATGAAAGAGTCACCAAAGCATCTCAGATTGGTTCTGCCAAAATAATAGTAACTCACATTTAAGGTTTAAAAAGAACTTCTTAATTTAGGGGGTAGGTAATAGATGTATGTAGATGCAGATGAGAAAACTGAGGTTCAAATTGGGGTTACATACTAATGAATGTCAGAATCCAGATTCAAACCCAAACTTCCTTACTCCCAATCCACCAAATTTTCCATTATGTCATTCACCTTCTCAGAGTTGACCTCAGCTTCTCCCCCTGCAAAGCAGGTATGTTTTTATAAGCCAAACCCAAAGCATTGACAGACAACGGACTTTGCAAAAATGAAGACCCAAGAGGAGCAATGTATTTTTAGCATAGTTACATAGATGAAGCAAGTAGCCTCCCTTCCCACTAAAAATACTCCCTATTCTTACTTTTTTCCTTGGATGTAGCCAAACTAACATTTAAAGATTACTCTTTGATGAGGAAGGCATTGTTTCCAGAAGGTCCCTATTGAAATGTACATTCCCTGGGTTTAACAATCTGTAGGATGGGCAAGATTAGCTAGTTGCCACCTAGAAGAGCGAACATAGGGATGGGATGGATAATAACCTAGTTTAAGAGATGGGAAATATCTGGAGCTCAAGATAAAGTTCAGGTGAAATGCAGCCATAAGGGTTTCCCAAGCATTGGAACCTCATAAGGAATTTACCAAAGGAAAAAAAAATGGGGGGGGCAGGGAAGGATACCTAGAGACAGGCATGCTGAAGAATAGCAACAACAACAACATTAGTATTAGACTATCAATCCTTTACAAATAGCGAAAACTTCCCTGATTGAATTGGAAGGGGAATTTAACATTGTCTGGTAGAAGAACAGTCACTTCCCTTGTGGATTTTCAAAAAACTAAGCTTGCCAGCTCTGAAACATTGGAGTCAAGCAGAAACTTTGTGGACTGTGACCCACAAAATTTTTTTTCCTCCTCTTTCTCTGCCACCCCACCCTGCTGGCCATACATCTTTTTTAAATTTCATTTTTTAGGCAGTTGGGGTTAAGTGATTGCCCAAGGTCACACAGCTACTGTCAAGTGTTTTGTCTGAGGTTGGATTTGAGCCCAGGTCTTCCTGACTTCAGGGCCAGCGCTATATTCACTGCACCACCTAGCTGCCCCACTGGCCATACATCTTGTAATGCTCTTTACCCAGTGGGAGCCACCGCATCATGCAGGGAGCAGGGACATAAAAATTTTGGGCCAAGAATCAGCTTTAAGAAGTGTGACCTCTGGCAGTAGAGAAGAGAGTCTGCTATGGCTTCATGACAAAACCAACCTGGCATATGAGATGTGAGCTTAGGACAGAAGCAGACCTTGGGAGTCCAGCTGAGCAACCCATGCAATGGAGATATATCTGGAAGGATCATTGTGAGGATCCCATGAGAAAGGAAAGCACATTCCAGGAAGCTAAGTGGTACCGTGGCTATAATGGACCTGGAGTCAAGAAGACCTCAGTTCAATTCCTGCCTCAGACACTATGTGACCCTGGGTAAGTCACTTAACCTATGTTTGCCTCAGTTTCCTCACATATAATAAAAGACATGATAGTACCTGTCTTCTGAGGTTGTTGTGAAGATAGAATATTTGTAAAGTTCTTTGCAAATCTTAAAGTTCTATATAAATGCTAGCTATTTGAGGCAGCTAGGTGACACAGTAGATAGAATGCTGTCCTGGAGTCAAGATGATCTGAGATCAAATATGACTTCAAACACTTACTAGCTATGTGACCTTGGGTAAGTCACTTAACTTCAGCCTGCCTCAGTTTCTCCAAATGTAAAAATGGAAATGATAATCATAGTACCTATTTTCAGGGTTGTTGTGAGGATCAAGTGAGGTAATATTCGTAAAGTGCTGAGCACAGTGACTGGTATATTGTAGGCACTTAATAGCTTATTTCCTTCCCATTTAGACCCCACAGTACAAGAATTATTAATTGCTATAACCACATGTTCCCTAAGTGTATGCCTTGCTACCAATGTATTGTCTGTTACCATTCTTCCCATCAACCCTGTATTTGCAGGAGAGTAAGTTCTAGGTTTGTGGGGGGAGAACATTTTATAGTTACTGTTTTTACTAAGCTAGCTTAGTAAATACCTTTTTCTTTGAGCTAATTGTATCTACTGACTGGCTGGCTACTAAAGGTAGGTTCAGTTCTTTGGGCTTATGAGCTGTATATGAGTACCCATACAGTACTCTAGAAACTGTAAGAGTAGGATCAAACCTGAGAATGCTGAGTTGGAGAGATAACCCAGAGGGGTTACTAAATATACATTATATCAATTGAGCTCTACAATAGCCCTGTGAAATAGGTAGTGTAAATATTATCTCCATTTTAAAGATGAAACTCACGAGAGGTTGAGCCCAAGGTCACATTGTAAGTGAGTGATGGAATTGAGATTCAAACGATACTGTAAAATTTTGCTGAGGACTTTTTCTTTCTGTCAGGACATGGGTATTCCTGCTCAATGACAAGATACTTGGAATCTTTAGTACATTTATAATTCTTCCAATCCCCTGTGGTTCTTGTATTGCCCTTTAGGGTATTTGGCAGGGTGAATTCAATAATCAGCTAAGTGAAAATATCAGTCTGCCGTTTCAACAGACTTCCACATCACTGGTATCTCCAGACACTTATCCATTCAAAACACCATGACCCAGACTTCACAGTCAGGACATGAACATCAGGCACACAACATGTTATTAAGTCTAGATGCCTGCAGCTGACATCATTAAGAAACAACAGAGAAAATTTTAATGAGGGTTTATGTTTGCTTGCAAAATTGGGGGGTGAAGTTTGGGGTCACGGACCTGAATGAGATGAGAGAGAATGCAAATAGAACTGAGTTGCCCAGGATGGCTTGATCATATTATAGCAAGGGTAAATCACACATTTTGGAGGATGGCTTGGACCATGGCTTTCCAAAAGGAAGCATGTTCTGCACAGGCACCTCTCTCCTCGCTCATTATCCAAGGAAGACATTACAAGAACAACACGGCCTTCCAGCTGCTTTCCTCAGCTCCAGGGCCAACTTCTCAATTCTTTCTTGCTTGGACCTGGGCAGTTGTATTTGCTTTCCTAATTCTACTTTCTTCAGGGAAATCAACTGCAGCTTGATGAGACATTTGTCATGCCAAAGGGAAAACATCCTTGACAAATGGAAAGTTTCTCCTAGTCTGCCAGGATGGGCCATTAGTCAAAAAATTTGACTTTGAATCTTGACTCCATTAGATGCTCAGATCACTTTCCCTTTCTAAGCTCCAGGGTTTTATTCCTTAAAATGAAGGAGTTGGATTATATGATCCCTAAAGTCTTTCTCAGTTGTAACATTTTGTTTCCTAAAAACCCCTTTAGCTTTGATATTCTTTGCTCTATATTCAAAAGTCCTTAGCATTTTGAACATTCCATGTTCTAAGACCTGTTCCAGCTCTAATATTCTATAGTCTAAGGTTCTTTCTAGCTCCATTATTCTATATTTTCAAGTCCCTTCCAACTCTGATGTTCTATGTCATAAGGTCCCTTCTCCTTCTAACATTAAGTATCCTAAAGTTTCTTCTGCCTCTGACATTCTGTGTTCTATGTTTTAGCATCCCTTCTGTTCTATGAAGGTGTATTTATTCCTTTGCCATTTCCTGTTTCCAGAGATCCTTTTATCTTATGATAGGGTATGGGATCAGAAGCAATCAGTTACCTGAGTCTACTGTTATTTTCTTGGTTTGGGAAAAATGAATGACCCCTCGATTCTGGGTTTTCTGTTAACATAACATGGAAATTCCACTAGGAAAGGAAGAACACCCATATCTTGGCTTGGTTACTGTTTTATCAGGACATCAGAGATTGTCCTGCAGCCCAATCATCTCTAATATTACCAGATTAAACTTCCCACTTTTTTTTTTTGGTGACATAGTGGTGATCTCAATATTAATTCCTCATACTGGCATAGTGTTTTCTGAATTTTCAAAGCACTTTTACATTATTCCATTTGAGCATTAGGGAAAACCCCTAAGGTAGTCAGGGTAGATATTATTGTGCCCATTTTATAGCTGAGAAATTTGAGGCACAGGGGAAGTCATGCGATTTCAAAGTCACACATCTAGTCAGTGGCAGAGCTGGGACTAGATTTCAGCTCTCTTGACTCCCTGACATGTGTTCTTTCCACTAGAACGGTAGAGATCTATGTGAAGTAGGGGTTTTTAACTTGGGGTCCATTAACTGTTTTTTTTTTAATTTGATAACTGCATTTTAGTAAAATTGATTTCCTTTTAATTCTATGTATTCTATCTATTGCATTTAAAACCTTATTCTGAGAAGAGGTCCACAGGCTTCACCAGACTGCAAGGGGCCCAAGACACACAAAAAAGTTGAGAAGCCCTGCTATAGAGAGTAGACAGGGCTATAGAGACTCCTTATAATATGATCATAGCTTGGAGTTTAATATAATGCTATTTCCAAGGAGGTTAATAACTGTCCTGATAGTGAGGACCACACAGTTTAGCTCCTAGTTATTTTATTATTTCAACTGTATCCCTAACCAGACAATAATTCCTGGAAAGGAGGGACCAGGTCTCAGAGCGCTTTTGTACCCTCCATAATACTCAGTATAGTGCTCACAGTAGATGCTCAAGAAATATTTGCACATAGTGGTTCCAAGCTGGGCTGGGGCTCCTTGGTCTGTGGGTGACGATATATTAAACACACACATACACACACACACACACACACACACACACACACACACACACACACACACACACACACACACACACACACACACACACACACATATATATATATATATATATATATTTTTTTTTTAGGTTAGGCAATGGGGTTAAGTGACTGGCCCAGGGTCACACAGCTACTAAGTGTTATGTGTCTAGGGCTGGATTTAAACTCAGGTCCTCCTGAATCCACGGCTGGTGCTCTATCTACTGTACCACCTAGTTGCCCGAACTATGCTGTTTTTAATCTATGTCTCTAGTCCTGAACACATTGCTTGCGCAAGGTAAGTTTGCAATGATGGAAGATTTTTTGTTTTTATTTCTTTGCTTGTCTTTTTTTTTTTTTTGGGGGGGTGTTGGATAGACATAATAGCTGTCCTTAAATAATTGCAGGATTGTCATGTGGAAGAGGAATTAGACATGTCCTACTTGGCCCCAATGTCTGAAAGTTGCAGAGAAGCAGCAGATTTAGGCTGCATGTAACATCTAAAAATTAGAATTATCAAAAAGTATTGTTTGAATTACCTGGGAGAATATTCTCTTTGAAGCTTTTCAAGCAAAAGAATGGATGACCATTTGTTGGGGGGCATGGGAGAGTAGATTAAAAGTTGGAAGGGACATTAGAGGTCAGCTGGTTTAACTGGCTCTTACTGAGGAGGAAACTGAGGCCTAGGCAGGTAAAGTGACTAGTCTAAGGTCACAGAGGTTAAATAAGTGAAAAGACCAAGATTTAGACGGAGGCCTTTATGATTTCATTTCAAATACTCTTTCCTTTGGAATGAATTGCCTCACAACATGTTGAGAAAGAATTCTTGGTCCAGTTCAGGTTGGACTAAATAGCTTTCAACCCTTCCCACTTGGAGATTCTGTAATTCTGTGAAACACTGACTTGCCTTGATTGGAGGACCAGAGGGATGTTGTTATGATACCATTTTATGTCTAACTCAGTCCCATCGCTCAGACTTTTAGGATATTGTTATGAACTTCCAGCACACTGTGTTCCCAAAGAGCTCAGCATCCTTAACCAATGATTGATGATAGAATCACAGAATTTCATAGAAATCTGTGGCTATCACAATTCATGTTCTTTCAAACTTACAAAGCACTTTGCACATCATATCTCATTTGGTCCTCACAACAATCCTGTAAAGAAAGGTATTGAAGACATTGTTTTTCTTATTTTACAGAGGAGGAAACTGAGGCTGTCAGAGATGAAGTGATTAGCCCATGGTCACACAGGTAACAAGTGAGAAGAATTGGAATTCAAAAACCAGACTTCTACTGAATCCAATTATAGCATTATTTCCACTACACCATGATACCTCTCTGAGGCGGATTCTGTGTCATTTTCTCTGTCCTCTGCCTCTCCACCAATTTATAGGTAAGAAGGGATGAAGGAGTTCTGAGCAAAGGCCAAGGGGCTTTCTATCTCCCCAGGGTCATGTAATGAGTTAGTGGCCAAGCTCTGATAAGAACCTGGAGTATCCAGTGCCATAGTCCCAACCAAACACTGAACAATGAACCCAGCTTATTGTTAACCAAGAAGAAGATGGCACTGTCTCCCTAGCCCTGCTTCCGAACAACACGGCACACAGACACTCTCTGCTGGGGTGGGGCTAGCTCCAGCTAGACTGTGGGTGGCTGCATTTTGAAAATGAAGGCTATGGAGAGAAAACTGACTGTCCTTATTGTGCTCAGCTGGAGGAGTGGTGGTCCAGGGACTGAGCTGCCCAGTGTCCAGGTCCTCTGTAAGGGAAGGCAATTGAATGGTCTATTTCAGCAGAATAAAGGAATAGAAAAGCCATGGAGGGGTAGCATATAGTAGAAAGGACTTAGAACCCTGGGGGTTATATTCCAGCTGTGGCATTTACTAACTCTGGATCCATGTACAAGTCTTTGAACTTTTCTAAGCCTCAGTTTCCTCATAATAATAATAAGCATTTATATAGTACTTTAAAGGTTTGCAAAGTAAGTATTTTCATATTTGATTCTAACAACAACCCCAGGGGGTGGATGCTATTATCACCTCCATTTTATAGATGAAGAAAACTGAGGCAGGCAGAGATTAAGTGACTTGCCTAGGATTGTATGACACCTACTAAGTGTCTGAGGCCAAATTTGAACTGAGGCCTTCTTAACTCCAGGTCTAACGCTCTATAAAGTATAGAAAATAAATACCTGCACTAACTCCCTCAAAGGTTGATTGTGAAGCAAATGATTTAAAAAATAAAATAAAATCTATATAAATGTGACCTAATATTTTGGATGGGCTATCATTTGAAGCCTGTGCTCCCCCCTCCCCTATGTGGGCCCTGAAGTTCCCACTGTGGAATCATTCCTTTAGGTTAAGGCCCAGGGGTATGCTGGAGCCAGCTCAAACTGGCCTGGAGAACCAATTGTTAAATTTTCAGTGTGAGCATTCACACCTCAGAAATAAAATATAAGGACATGAATTAATGTTTTGTTGATTGTCTAGACTTAAGAAAGTAATGGAGAAACTTTTAATAATGAAGAATAAACTTAAAAGTCTGTTGGATATGCTTTTTTTGGGGGGGGGGAAGCTGATTGTTAAAAATTTACCAACCCATCTCAGGTTAAGACATTATCTCCAAGATAAGGTGACACCCTTATGGGTTACTGTTCGCCAAAATAACAGCTTACACTAGATGATCAGTCGAGAATAGGAGTTGGTGGAAGAAGGAACATAAGCTAGGTAAACTGTGGATGGAATGGGGGTGGGAGGCAGTAGTTAGGAGACATCATTGAGATTTGGGTAATATCTGCAGAGAATAGAACTCTTTTGTGGGGCCATGGCTGGATACTATGGGGACAACCTGAGATCTGTAGAGTTTTTGGAGGATGTGAGAACTAGAAGGAAGTGAGAAGAGGGTGTGATTGAGGGGAAGAGTAAAGATCACTGAATCCCAAACTGAAGGGGTCACTAGAGGAAGGAGCAAAGATGAATGAGTGATGAAGTCACTGGATGGATGATGGGGCAAGGAGAACACCACAGAAAAAGATGAGAAGGTTTTCAGAGGGAAGGAATGAGAAGGTCGAGGAAGAGGAAAATGAGGAGAATGCCAGAGGAGGGAGCTTAGATGGCACTCCAGAATGGAATGCATAAGGGACAAAGAATTCTATGCTTATTGCAGCTGACATTGAAATAGTTTCCCTAACCTAGAGCAGCTCATCAGTCTAGGACCCTTCAGGACTTCAAGTAAACCAAGGCTACTTGCTTTAAACAGCCCTAGTATTGAGGGAGAACATGCCTACACTGCCCCTAGAAGCTGACTGACAGATTTGGGAGATGGATTTTTTTTTTGTTCTAGAAGTTTTGGTTTTCTTGTTGTAGGAAATTCCCTCTACCAGTTAGTATCTCAAGTGTTCTGCAACATAAGGGAGTTGCCTAGGGCACTGAGAGAATAAAAGACTTGGCCAGGGTCATACAGCCTGTATACGCAAAAGGAAGGAAGGATTTAAACCTAAGACTTCCTGCTTCTGTCAATTCATTGTTCCCGTGACCCAACAGACTCAAGTTATGGTGACTCTGGGATAATACTGACTCTGGAATCAGAGAGTAGGGATTCAATAAACAAAATCCTCTCCCAAAGCTTCTAATCAATATATTACTAAAGCTCTTTCCCTATTTAGGGATGCCTCTTTGGGCAATATTTGGATGTACTTACTACCTGGGTGACTTTGGGCAAGTCACTTAACTTCCTTGGGCCTCAGTTTCCTGTTCAGGAAAATTATGGGATTAGCTTAGGTAGCTTCTGAAGTTCCTTTCAGCCCTAGATCTATGATTTTGTGAAAAAATGAACCCAAGCAAAAGGATAGAAAGGAAAAATAAACACACATACAAGGCCTTTAAAGAAACCTCCCAAAGACTGTCGCTTCTCTGGCCTCTTCAGGGGGTTTTCCTTGGAGCCCCCTCCATTCTGCATGGAATTCTTCTCAGCCCCTCGGAGATCAGGCGAGTTTGCCTGCTCTGTGGAATTCTTTTTGTTTCCCTTCTGCTTGTTCGGATCAGCCGTGGGCTTCTTTTCCTTTGAAGCCTCCTTGTTCTTCTGCCCAGGCCCTGCTGGTTCAGTTTCAGGGGGTGTGACAGCCTTTTCTGTGGAGTCTGAGGTCTAAGGCAAACAAAACTTATTTTTAGCACTCGTTTTAATGAGCAAGTAAAAAAAAAAAACCAGCAACAGGCCAACACATGCACCCAAAAACCACCTGTTAGGGCATTTTTCTAATTTAGTTTACCTGTACAGAATCAAAATATGATCATAACTATTCCTATTTTCATCACGGTGTTTTTGTATGGCTTTCATTTCCTCTAAAACCCTATGTTGAAACTGTGATTTCAATCAGGAAGGCAGTGTTTAAGGGGAAGGAGGGGGCATAAAATTATCATAAAGAAAGTCTACACAGAATTGACATAGGTGAGCAAGATTCCCAGATTCCCAGCCCTGGACATCTACTGCATCCTTGCAAACACATGGGCTGAAGCTACAGAGCCCTGAGAGGTGGAGAGGTCTTTAGAAGCCCACAAGTTACTAAAAATCATAGGCAGAGAAAAACTGCAAAGGCTCCAGTGCAGAACAGCCTTTGACCCTTAAAATAAAAGACAGTGAAACCCAATAGTTTACCTTCAGGTAGGCTGGGGGAAATAGAAACCAACCAAAACAAGTAGAGTACTCCAAACTCAGAGGACAGAAGGAAGAGAAGCAATGGTGACTCCCGCTGGAGTGCTTATAAGAGTCACGACTCACATTTCTAAAAATCTTTAAGGTTCACAAAGCTCTTTCCTTATAATAATCTGGTGGGAAAGACATAAAATTCTAGTTTTATAGCTGAGGATACTGAAGCCCTCAGTGAGAGGTTAAAGCACTTAACCACGGTCATAAAACCTGTAAACATCAGACCCTGGATTTGAACCCAGATACATTAGAATGTGAGCTCCATGAGGGCAGGGACTATGTTTAGACTCTTTTTAAAATCCCAAATGCTCAGCACATCCCAAACCTATAGCAGACACTTAATAAATGTTTATTGAATTGAACCTTCTGACTCTAAATTTAGCATTCTTTCAAGTAGACCAACCTAAACTGCCAATCTGTTTCCTTAGAACTCAGAAAATAGTTTCCCAGGATATTAAAAAGGCTGCAGTTTTCAAATATTTTGTAAGATTTAGAGCTGAAAAATACCTTCTTAGATCAATTGTAATCTTTTAGTAGAATACAAACTCCTGAAGGGAGTTCCTTCTTTCTTTCTTTCTTTCTTTCTTTCTTTCTTTCTTTCTTTCTTTCTTTCTTTCTTTCTTTCTTTCTTTCTTTCTTCCTTTCTTTCTTCCTTTCTTCCTTCCCTCCTTCCCTCCTTCCTTCCTTCCTTCTTTCTTCTTTCCTTCCTTCCTTTTCTTCCTTCCTTCCTTCCTTCCTTCCTTCCTTCCTTCCTTCCTTCCTTCCTTCCTTCCTTCCTTCCTTCCTTCCTTCCTTCCTTCCTTCCTTCCTTCCTTCCTTCCTTCCTTCCTTCCTTCCTTTCTTTCTCCTTTCCTTCCTTTCTTTCTCCTTTCCTTCCTTTTCTTTCTCCTTTCCTTCCTTCCTTTTCTTCCTTCCTTCCTTCCTTCCTTCCTTCCTTCCTTCCTCCTTCCTTCCTTCCTTTTTCCTTTTCCCTTCCTTCCTTCCTTCCTTCCTTTCTTTCTTTCTTTCTTTCTTTCTTTCTTTCTTTCTTTCTTTCTTTCTTTCTTCAGCATGTAATACAGATCCTTACTTATAATAGGTGTTTAATATATGTTCATTGAATTGAGTCTAGTACATTCCTCTTATTTTACTGAGAAGGAAATTGAGATTATAAAAGAGGACGTGATTTGCCTAACTGCTAAAGGTGATTAGACTTTAAATAGTTCAGCTGATATTAGACCCAGGTTCTCTGATGCCAAATCCCTTCTTTTCACCATGCCACTGCTGCCTATTGGTACCACAGCTGTTATTCTTTACTTTTTAAGGACTTTATAGATTTAAATCCCAGGTTTATTTTCCTGTAAACTAAAAGTTTACATTGGAAAGTCTTCATTTGGAAGGGGAAAAAAGGGTAAGCTGACTTGTTTTTTGTTTAGACCTGCCACCTCTCATCTTCCCCCTGACCCCCCAGCTCTCCTCTTCTTTGCCCTCCAAACTAGTTAGTCTGGACTTGTGACTCGGATGGTCTATAGAGAGCTCTCTCAGTAAAGAAACTCCTTCTACTAAGGAAGATCTAGGCAACTCTTCTGCAACTTACTGTATTAGAGAGTTACTTGGGGCATTGAGAGGCAAAATGACTGACCCAGGATGATGATGATGAGGATAGCCAGCATTTATATAGCACTTTAAAGTTTGCAAAGCAATTTACATGTTATCTTATTTAATCCCCACCATATATGCTATTATTCCTGTACTTTACAGATAAGAAAACAGACAAAGAGAGGTTAAATAACACATACAGGGTCACGAAGCTACTAAGTATCTGAGAGAGGATTTGAACTTGAGCCCTCCTAACTCTGGAGGCAGACCTGAGCCCAGGTCTTCCTGGTTCAGATGCCAACTCTCTCTCTCAACTGTGCAGAACTACCTTTCAAGTTAGATTTGACTCTTAAAAACATCATTTTAAAGCAAGATTAGTTAACTTTCAGAAACAAATTGGTTTCATCCTGATCCTTAGGACAAGGCAGGAAATTTCACATTAAATGTACAAGATTAAACTGGTTTGTCCAGTCTTGCCTAATACTTTATCTCAAAATACGTTGTAATCATGTTCCACTGTGGTGAATACACAAGAGATGACTGCTTCACACAAGTTAATGCTACCACTGGGTATTCCAGTGTGAGTCTGTTTCATTTCATAAATTTTTCATGAGATCACCAGGCTTCAAGAAATAATCTCACAGGGAAAGCATTCTCATGTCATTGCCTTGAAAACACCAAGTGATATTGTGCCAGAAAAGTCAAACCACGGGGCAGCGGGGAGTGTTTGTTCTCATGCCAGGGAGTCGACACTAGTCATAGCCTTTAGCTCATAGTCTCAACTTAACTCTCACAGACAAGAACCAATGATTGGGACACCTGGAGGTAATAATAATAATAATAGCTAACATTTATATAGGGTTTGTTATGTGGCAGGCACTGCACCAAGTGCTTTATAATATTATAATTATAATTATTATCTCATTTGACCCTTACAGCATCGCTTGGAAATAGGTTACTATTATTATCCCCATTTTACAGATGAGGAGACTGAGGCAAACAGAGGTTAAGTGACTTGCCCAGGGTCACACAACTAGTACTTAGTACATATCAGAGGCTAGATTTAAACTCATCTTCCTGACTCCAGGCTCAACACTCTATTCACTTCATCACCAGTTTTTTTTTTAATTGACCCATGTTTTAATTGGCATTTATCACGTACAAAGTGTGATGGAAAACATTACAAACAGTCTTCTGGAAAATGAAGATTGACAACACCCCAGGAAAGTGAACAAAGAGGATTTCACATCATCAGCTATTAGAATAAATTGGATCCGAATAACTAGATCTGGTCTTATCACCACCATCACCTCTCACACACACCCTGTTGGCCTTCTAACTTTAGAAGTACTATAATTATTAGTGAAGCAGCATCCACGAAAGGATTCTGGATCCAGGATTTCATTGCAAAGATTTTTCTTCCCCTGTTTGGAGAGAAGATTTTCAATTTTCCATGATAGGATAATTTGGGTTATTTGTATCAAGTAATGTGTTTCACATGACTTCATGCGCATAATGGATGTAATGTTTCTTGCCTTCTCAATATGTGGGAGAGGAAAGGAGAGAGAGAATTTGGAACTGAAAACAAAAATAAAAAAATAAAATGCATGTGAAAATGCCTATTTCCTCATAATCAAGGAAATATAGTAAATGATTCTAGTGGTATAAATCAATCAACAGTATCCAGTTGCCAATTGTTTTGATTCCCACAAGGGTAATATCAGAGGAATATAATTTTTTCTCTGGCCAAATAAAGAACATCTTAACATTCTTCTTGGATATGAAAGTTGAATGTTTGTTAAGTAATTGTCAGCAAATTATCCAAAAGATGATCTCTACAGACTCTTCTGGTGGCTGACTTTAGGATACCATGATTCAAATTCTATCTTCTCTGATACCTTCCTGATAAAGCTAGCTAAATAACTGTGGAATATGGTTTTCCCAGGTAAATCACCTTTTGGGTGACTAGCTTGAATGTTTTTAAGATAATGAGTTTCATTGTAGCATAGTGGAAAGACCACTACATTTGGCCTCAGATGTCTGGGTTTGAAATTGGGCCAGTTGGTTTACCTCTGTGGGCTCCTTTTCTATGAAGTAGAAGTTGGACCAGATGATCTCTCAAAGTCCTTTCTACCTTTGAATCTATGACCTTAGATGATTGTTCAGTGCTCCCACTTACAGGAGCAATTAAAAACTGCGTGATGGGTATAATTGTGCCCCCATTTCACATGTAGAGCAGTTGAGGCATTAATTGGTTAAGTGGACTTCCTATTCAGATTACAAAGAATCAGTGAAAAGTGGTCAGACTCTTCTCTTTAGGCATTTAAAAACATTATTTGAGAATAGACTTCCCCAGACTGCCAAATGGGGAGGGAGGAGTCTGAGATTCGCATCACATTCAGTGAAAAGATTGAATTAAGTATTTTAAAAATAGTTTTATTTCCAAATATGTATAGTGACAGGAACCAGCCTATCAAACAGTAATTGATTAAAGTTCTTTGGCATTGCTAGGGAACTGGGCATATTTAGCCTAGAGAAGAGAAGATTAAGGGCAGGGCATGATGCTGTCTGCAAGGATTTGTAGAAGAGTTATTGAACTTGTCCTTGACCACAAAGGGCAGAACTAAGCAGTGAGAGGAAGCTGTGATGAAGCAAATTTAAGCTTGATACAAGGAAAAATTCTCTAACAATGAATTATCCACTAGTGGAATGGGCTGCCTCAGGAAGGTAACCGAGCATTTATTAAGTAGTTACTGTATGCCAGACACTGTGCTAAGCACTTTACAAATATTATCTCATTTGATCTTCACAACAACCCTGGGAGGTAGATGCTATTATCATCATTTTACAGTTGAGGAAACTGAGGCAGACAGAGGTCAAGTGACTTGCCCAGGGTCACACAGCTATTAAATGTCTGAGGCTGGATTTAATTTCAGGACTTCCTCATTCCAGACCCAGCATTCTGACACCTAGTTGCCTCAGGAGGAAGTTAAGTGTATTTCCCCTACTAGAAGTCTGTAAGCAAAGGTTGGAGAATCACCCGTCAAGAGGCTTGTAGAACTCCTTTTTCTTTCTCTCTCTCTCTTTTTTTTTTCAGGAAGGGGTTGGAATGGATGGCATCTGGGGTCTCTTCCAACTTTTAGATTCTGTGATTCTGCTTTAAGAATGATTTCTTAAGTATTTAGAACTGATTCAGTTACCCTAGTAATTGAATGCAAATGATACTTTTGAAATGCTCTGAAAGCAATTTGTTTTCTTGTACCTGAAAATCTTCCCCTTGAGATTATATTTACACTCATAATTTGCTTAGCAAATTTTTTTTCATAGACAGTATAAAAGAAAACATCCAGCCAGTTTGCCCCCAAATTATGATGAATTCTGAATAATAAGGTTACAATGAGCAAAAACTTTACCTTAAATTTCTTTAATTTAATTTATATCTATTTAATATTGAATTTAACATATTAGGGGGAAATCAAATATAAAATAGACTAATTTAATTTATTTAGGGAGAGGGGAAGTTAGGATAGAGCACCTGAGTTCAAATCTGGCCTCAGACACTGACTTGCTGTGTGACCCTGGGCAAGTCACTTAACCCTGTTTGCCTCAGTTTCCTCATTTGTAAATGATCTGGAGAAGGAAATGGCAAATCACTCCCATATCTTTGCCAGGAAAACCCCAAAAGGGGTCGTGAAGAGTCAGACATGACTGAACCCATTGAACAAAAACATATCAAGGAGAAGGGAACAAACATTTATTAAGTGCCTATTGCGTGACTCAGCAATACTTCTCAAAGCTAAGGGCTTTACAAATATCTCATTTGATCATCACAACAATCCCGTGAGGTGGTGCTATTTATTACCCCCATTTTATAGATGAGGAAACTGAAGCAGACAGAAATCTGAGACTGGATTTGAATTGAGATCTTCCCTACTCCAAGCTTAGCACCTAGTCTAATTAGGAATTGAAAGTCACATGTAGGAGCACTCAAAGAAAATTCTTTTTGGTTTACGCTGTTCTCTATCCTCTACCGAAGCTATATACCAAAGCCCTTTCTTCTCTCATTCTTTTTGGTTGTGTAGACCTTTTTCTACACTTACCACCTTCTAATCATTGTTTCCTGAGGGTTAGTTTTGTCTCCCTGATTAGATTATAAATTCTCAATTGGAGAATGGCTGAACAAGTTGTGGTCTATAACTGTGAGGGAACACTGTTGTGCTATAAGAAATGATGAGCAGGATGGTTTCAGAAAAACCTGGAAAGACTTAAATAAACTGATGCAAAGTGAAGTGAGCAGAACCAGAACACTGCACATAAATAACAGCAACATAATAAGGATGATCAACTGTGAATGACTTAGCTATTCCCAGCAATACAAAGATCCAAAACAATTCCGAAGGACCTATAATGAAAAATGCTATCTACTTCCAGGGAAAGAACTGATGAAATCTGAATACTGATCAAAACATACTGTTATTTTACTTTATTTTTGTCTGTTTTCTTTTGGAACTATGTTTTATGTGATTGAACATGTGTAACCTTGATCAAATTGCTTGCCTTTTCAATGATAGGCTAGGGTAGGAAGGGTGGGAGAAAATTTGGAACTCAAAATTGTAAAAAGTGAAGGTCAAAAATTATTTTTACATGCAGTTGGGAAAAATAAAATATTAAAATAGATTATAAATTCTCTGAGAATGGATACAATGGTGATACTTTATTTCCCATAGTGTCTCATGGAGTACATTCAATAAGAGGCACCAGGACAGTGTGGGAAGAAAACTGGATTTGGAGACAAAAGACTTGGGTTAGAATATGGAATCTGCCACCTCCTCCTGGTATGATCTTAGTCAAGCCCCTTGATCTTCGTCTCAGTTTCCTTGTTTGTAGAAAGAAGAATTATGACTAGATCAGGAGTTGTTAACCCTTTTTTTGTGTGTGATGGACCCCTTTGACAGTCTGGTGAAGCCTATGGAGCTCCTCTCAGAATAATGTTTTTAAAACCATAAAACAGAAAATATAGGATTACAAAGGATATCAATTACATTGAAATAGAACTATCAAAATATTTTTAAAAGAAGAATCAAATGTACAGGACCCCCCCCCCCCCGGTTAAGAATTCTTGGTCTAGATTAACTCAAAGTTATTTTTCCAGATCTAAAATCTTACAGTTCCTGTGACCAAGATTATCTGACTTGAAAACAATGATTGAAAATAATCTTCAGCTGAGCCCACCACCAAACCAATTTACTTACTTGACCATCAGAGTCTTTCCCATTGACTTCTTCTGAATTGGTGAAGTCTCCAACACCTCTCATTGACTAAAACAACAAATAGTTATTGACCTTTTGGCTACCATAAGTACACCAATATTGAGAATGGGAGGAAATACCTAGAAGCTTAGATCCTTTGTCTGTTTTTAAGCTGAGTGAAAGTAAAAGCCAGGGGAAAACATGTATTATTCATGAGATGTGCTGATATTCATATCATCTGTAACCATAGCCTGATTAATTTTTCTGTTCTAGCCCTTTCTGTATACAACATATAAAATACAAATATCCCTGTATCGGTCCCTACCACTGAAGTCTTTTTTTTTTTTTTTGGTAAGCAATAGCAATGAATAAAGATGAGCTGTTCTTTGCTGCCCCAGGATCATTAGCTTTGTGTTATTTTTTCAGTAGTCTTGTCTATTTTACTGCCATAATATCACTTTTACCTGTGTCCTATTTTCTCATCACCTTCCAATGGCCTATTATAGCATCCAAAGTGATCTCTCTGTTTCCAGGATCTTCCCTCAGCATGTTTGACCATAATCACTCATACTCAAGGACTGTGAGTGGTTCCCTATTCCCTCTGGTATAATATACAGTCAACTTTGCCTGCCATTTTAGGCTCTATACAATCTGGCACTAACTTATCTTTCCAGACTTATTTTATATCATTCCCCTTCAGAAACTATATTCAAACCAAACTGTACTGCTTGTGGTTCCCAGAATTTGGTATTCCATCTCCTTCTTCCATGCTTTCTCATAGATGGCCTTCCACACCTGTAATACTCCTACCTCATTACTGCCTCTCAGAATCTGTATCTTCCTTCCAGGAGGAGCTCAGGCACCTACTATCCCATCTAGGAGCACTTCTCTGATCCCTGCCTCTCTGCTGTTAGTGTTATTCCTATGCTCAATTTACCTTGTAGTCATATATTTACTTATCCCTAGCTAGATTCAGCTTTTGGATCTATAACCTTGAACTCATTAGTACAACTGACTGATAGAACTGACCTGAGAGACTGATAAGTGCTCTTTAAATATATTTTGTACTTGATAATCTACTTTTCAGAACAGGTTTTAGATTAAATGCCTAAGAAATTTGGTAAGAAAGTATATACTTTGTTTTTTCTGTATTTTTTATTTTTAGAAAGCATATACTTTTGAACTAGTTACATAGTAGATTAGTGTCTTAGCAGACTTACATAGAAGCCCCCATATGGGGACCTTTTCCATAACAAATGGATGCCCTAGTGATTAACCTTCTTTTATTTCAGAGTGGTGAGTGCCAGTGTGCAGGTGTCAATACTTATTCCAGCAGAAGATGAAGTGAGGACAAAGTAGGACTGGAGGCAAGAACCATCTTCCCTGCTCCTTGCCTGGGCTGCCCTCTAATTAGTTTGGAAGATCATTAATAATAAGGGCTTAGCTAAAGTGATAGATAGCTAGGTGATCTCTCTAAGATTCATTCTGGCTCTAAAAGTCCTTGCTTTTCCTACAATATATCCATCATTGGCTGTAAGGGATGCTAGTGGTCATGAAGGGCAACCATACTCTTATACTAAAATATCCCTTGATATTGAGTACTGGGCTGGAAAAGAAACAACAATAACAAAATGGCCACTTCGAAGCAGCCTGGTTTTGTTTTGTTTTTTTTCCCCATGGTCAAGAGGGCTTTAGGGAAAAATATATATAAATAAAATATATATAATATATATAAAATATATATATATATATATAATATATGTATATATTAGGAATCTAAACAGGGTATTCCCTTGATAAATAATTTTTGATTGATGGAGACCAAAAGATATGATTGAGTTGCTGGTAAGTATATGAGGGTCTCCAAGATTCTTCTTGTTGGACCATGTGTTATCTGCCTGTTTATGCTCTATAATCAAAATTGTCTGTCCTCTATGAAAAATAGGAACTGATTTGAAGGGGGGAAAAAGGAATCTTCAACCAGAGCATATTCTGAACTGTCCTCCACTGGCACAAGAGTTTGGAAATACAGCTGACCCCTTTTAGTACTGGCCTACACAATATAGTTCTGTCCGTTTTGCTGACGCAGCCCATGATTTTCACGGTTCATGCTTTTATTTAACTTCCAATCTATGTTTTACATTAGACTCCTCTGAATTCAAATGCATTCCAAAGTCCTATTTAGAATATGATTCCACATCCTCATAAATAAAGCCATTTGGGAAATGTGGATGGTGTACGAAGACGGGGATTGGAACAAGACCTGTCATTTCATTGGTATAGGGAAATTTCCAGATAAGGAAACTCCCTGTACCAGTGCCAGGAGGAAACCCTTTTTATCAATACAGGTCTGCATCTTCCCTGACTTCCTTCAAGCCTCAGCTCAAATATCATTTTCTTCAGGAGGGCTTTCGTGGTCTCTTCCTCTGACACAAGCTTCTGTTTACGCTGAACGCGTCCAGTTTGTACACCATTGTTTGCATGCTTTCTCCCCCATATAAATATGAGCTCTTTTAGACTTTGTTTTTTGCCTTTCTTCTTATCCCCAGCACATACTGCAGTGCCTGGTACATAGGAAACACTTAATAAATGAACTGGCACTGTAATTTAGAGAGTTGCTTTGATTACGAGAGGCTAAGGGACTTATCTAACACCTGGACCTGGAGTTAAGAAGACCTGAGTTCAAATATGGTCTTAGACACTTAACAGCTGTTTGACCCTGAACAAATCACTTAATCTTTGTTTACCTTAGTTTCTTCATCTGTAAAATGGAGATAGTAATCATATCTACTTCCCAGGCTTGTTGCGAGGATAAGATGAGATAATGTTTGTAAAACATTGCTAATCTTAAAGGCTTCATAAATTCTAGTAATTATGATTAGGAGTATTGTTGTTGTTGCTGTTATCCAGGGTCATGCACCAATATGTGTCAAAGGCAGGACTTGAACCCAAGTCTTTCTAGCTTTGAGGCCAGGTCTCTATCTGTTATGATTCACTGCCTCATGATGACGAGATCAACAAAAAATGAATTTATTAGCAACAAAAATACTGATTTCAGTAGTTGTATAGAAACCAATTTTCCCTTTTGTAGAAAATACTATTCTTTTCTTTAAAGAAAGCTATACATGTCGTTTTTGTTTAACTCTTACATTTTGGTATCAGTTAAAAACCCAATGATTTGAGCTTTAATCTTACTTGTATGTGTTTCACGTTTCATATAATCTCAGGGATTTACCTGGATTGAGGTTATACCCTTGTTGACCATACACAGATCTTGACTAGGCTAGTTTAGAGAAAGCAGCCATTAAGTACCAGCAAATTTCTCACTTAAAAAAAGAAATCTCAGTTCTTGATCACATAGAGAAATACAAAGAGTTTCACTCATTTTTTTTCTATGATAACTCTACCCACTTCTACAAGCCATTTAAAGATCAATAGATTCAAAGTAAACTGGCTATTGAATACATTCAATATCAAGATCGAGTTAAGCCTCATTCATGCATCCATGCATTCATCGATTCATTGATTCATTCAGGCTTCAAAGTTTATTGAACACCGATTGTACAAATCTCAGTACTGGAAACTGGAGGAGGTATTAAGTTTAAGTAAGACAAGGTTTAGGTTCTCATGCAGCTTACAGTCTAGTTCTAGGATAGGACAAGTGACAACAACCACATAACACTCACAGCATTTTATAAATGCACCAAAGAAATGCAAAACAAACTGTGTGAGGTTTGATAGAGTTATCACCCAAGGGATCAGGGAAGGGCCAAAGGACCTTAGATTTTGAACTGGGAGAAACCTTAGAAGTTTCAGGGAAATGGCATCTAATTTTGGGCTTAAAGGCTAGAATTCAATAAGCAAAAAGGGAGACATAGAACATTCCAGGCAAAGAGGCCATTATGAAAAAAGGCACAGAAGCCAAAGAGTCAAATACATGCTTGTTGTTGAGTAATTTCCAATTCTCTATCACTCCATTTGGGATTTTCTTGGCAAAGATACTGGAGTGGTTTGCCACTTCCTTCTCATTTTACAGATGAGGAAATTGAGTTAAGTGACTTGCCCAGGACCACACAGCTAGTAAATGTCTGAGGTTGATTTGAACTCAGACTCTCTTGACTCCAGGGCTGGTGCTCTATCCGCTGCACCACCTAGCTGCCCAAAAGCATGCTTAGAGGTCAGCAAATTATCCAGTTTAGTTACAGTATGGAATAAAATGAGATAAAGCCAGAAAGATAGGGTAGTGCCAAATTATAGAACACCTTCATTGCCAGGTAAAGGAGTTTTGGTTTTGTTCAGTAGATAAGAGGGAGCCAATGAATAAATTTGGGCAAAAGAGTGGCATTTCCAAACCTAGGCTTAAGAAAGATTATTCTGACACAGTTGTGAAGTAAAGTAGAGGGGTGGGAAGAAAACATGGGAAGACTTGTTTAGGAAGCTATTGCAGCAATAGTCTAGGTATATGGAAATTAGAGCCCATGGGAGTGAAGAGGCAAAGGCAATAGATAGGAAGAGGTAATAGTGAGAGTTAATGCAGACTTGGAAAATCCAGACTTGGTTACTAATTGGATATGAGAAGGGAGGAAGATGAATGAATCAAAGATATCTCTATCATTTAGAACATAGGACATCCAGTTAATCTTATCAGGTTAAGGGTTGTTTGAGCAGATCTATACCTAAGGGAGATTAATCTGCAGTGAGGTGAAGGATGTGCTGGGGATTTGCTTGTGATTGAGAGTTGGGGGTGGGGGGAGAGAAAGTGTACATTTGGAAAGATCACTTAGCAGTGAGGCAATAATTCAGACAGATGGTTTTACTCAGACACACGGTTGCACTCAGTCCTGTGTGGCATCTATTTCTGATAGGGTAATAATTACTTGAGTTGCTTTAAATGGATTTTTTAAAATGGATTTTGTTACCCAATTAAGAACAAAGGACAATAATGATAAAGTAGTTCTAGAATGTGGAGGGCCTTGAATGCCATTCCTCACCAGGTCTCTATAAGGTTAATCAGAAATAGCAATTGGGAAATCAAAGGAGATGCATGTTTAGGGGGAAAGTGAATAAAGCTTAGTTTGTGATATGTGAGTTTGAGGCATCCATAGGACATCCCAATGTAGGTGTTATATACTAAATCTGGAATGTGGATCTGGAGTTACGGAAGAGAGGGTGGAACTGGAAATCATCTGCATAGTATTATTAGTCTTTTGATTACTTTCTTTTGTCATCACCCTTTTATTGGAGACAGGTCAAGAGAATTAGCGTTCAGCTTGGGACATAAAGGATCATGGCAAACAACAACTGTTTCCTACTCGATCTTCAAATTATATCCCCCCATTATCAGGGCCACTAGTAAAAAAAATATTAACAACTTCTAAAATGTCTAATTCATATTATTTATTTGAAGATCAAATCAATTATGTTTTTATTCACTGTAGTGGAAAGGTGCAAAGACATGGGAGAAATTCTGGTCAATCTATATTTAATTGTAGGATTTAGCCTAATCAGTTGCATTTAAAAGCTGGGTAATAATGAGATCATTTTTACATTTTTATCAAAGTGCCTTGCATTCCTATCCCCTGATACTCTGAGGAATTTAATACTATTATCCTCCATAGACAACATTCAGATATTTAACATTCCAGTTGAAAATGCCTAAAGTTAGTGGTGAGCTCACATTCTTTTAAATGAATTCAAATGTTAGTTGAAAAGGAAACTGGGTTCAATAAGTAGGTCATTGAATAGGTCTTGGAAACCAATTTGTCCAAAAAATTTTCTCAGTATGTTGATGTTTGACTTGTAGAATAAAACTATGGTGTAAAGGTAAGCCTATTTTTTTGTTTTTTGTTTTTTTAAACACAACCTTTTATGCAGGCCATTAATTTCCCTTCAAATAGTCTCTCTCAGGATTCTGGTATTGACTTAAGATAGAACATTTTAAAAAGTGTATTCCTTGTCCAGGGTTTGATAAATAGTGGATGATAATTTGTGACATTAACTAGTTCTGGCTGCATACAAAGGTTGGGAATTCCGAAAAGTGGAAGTGGAAGATAATGCTTTCTTTTGGTCAGGTGTAACTTCTAGATTAGTTTTCAACAGTTGAGTAGCTTTCATGGAATCCATACGCTACTTGAATTTTAGGACTATGTCTTCAGTTGATTTTTTAAAGACTTCCCCAAAGTTAAGGTTCATATCCAATGAAAATCTTTATCTAAGACTGAGGGAATGGTTGGTATAAAACTCGAGGTTCTAAGAAAAAGAGATATTGTGGCATGACATATAATAAATCATGGTATGTTGACAGCATTGCAATTCCAACTCCATCTTCTTGTTTCTATCTTCACAATGCCTGGCAAATCTGGTCCCTCTTTTTCACTCCAACTGTCACAACCCCAGTGTAAACCCTTATTACCATCTGTTTGAATTATAGCCTGACTGCTAACTGATCTTTCCAAATATACATTTTTTTCTTTCTCAATCTTCCAGCCACCAGTCTGAAGTCCATCCTTCACTTCACTGCAGTACCACTTTTTGATGGGATTCCTCACCGGGTCTCTAATGCTTACTCAGTAAAGTTCAAATTTTTTAGTCTGGCATTCAAGGTCCTCTTCAATCTGGAACTACAGTACTTTTATTGTCCTTTATTCCCAATTGGGTAACAAAATCCATGAAAAAAAAATCCACTTAAAGCAATTCAGGTAATTATTACCCTATGAGGAATAGATCTCATACAAGGACTAAACTGGAAGGATAGGAGAGAAGTTTAGAAGCTAGAAATACTAAGAAAATGAGAGGGAGAAATTAAATATGACAAAAATAAAATACTTGGCATTGAGGTTTTCTCTTCCCTACAAGCAGTTTCTAATCATATTCTACCCAAAATATCAAACCAGTTTAAAACATTTAGTTATTTACCCACAAAAGAACCACAGCAAGATGCTATTTATCCTACTGTTGGGGGAAGGAGTTGATTTCAGCTACGCCCAAAGTAGCCAGCCAGCAAATTTCATGCAGTCTCATTATTACCCCATGACCTGATTGCTGTTTACTTTAACAACATCTAACATTTTGGTCGTCTTGTAACAGTGCTGTGAGATGTAATGGTAGCATGTAGACCTAGACATTTTATTCAATTTAGCAAAGTTTAGATGCTTGCCTGTTCTGCAAATTTTCTTATCTCTTAAAAATCTATTTAACAATCTCTCCCTGATCTATTTTAGAATCAGGAAAATATATCTAACAGTCCTATTTTGAGACCTTTAGTAGATCCCTAAGAAATCTCTAATCTCTCTCTCTCAATTTAAAGATCTCTGAACTTTAGAAAGGATGATGAATGAGGTGTATATATGTATGTATGTATATATATATATATATATTTTTTTTTTTTTCTTTCTCTCCTCTGAGCTCAAACTCAGCATGTCCAAAACAGATCAAATTGCCTTTCTACCTAAATCCACCCCTCCACCAAATATCCCTATTTTTCCCAATGGAATGAATGACTGTCTAGTCATCCAGACTTGAAATCTCTATGCCATGCATGACTCCTCATTCCACCTCTCCTCACATCTCTAACCTGTTGCTAGATCTTATAATTTCTTTCTCCACAACATCTCTTTTCACATAGCTACCAACCTTGTTCAGATCCTCATCACCTTTTACTTGCACTGTTTCAATAGCCTTCTTATTGGTTTCTCTGTCACAAGTATATCCCCATTTGAGTTCATGCTATACACTGCTGCCCGAGTGATTTTGCTAAAGCACGGATCTGACCAGGTCATTCTCCTACTCAATAAACTCTCCCATTACTTTGATCAAATGCCATCTCTCCTTTTGGCATGTTCTAACCTACTTTTCCAGACTTGTTATATATTCATTATTAGTATACATATTTCCCTTGCATGCACACTACTGTGTAGCCAAACTAGCCTTTGTTAAGGGGTCCCCTGAACAAGTCTTTTGGAGTTGTCATATTTTCTAGAAACACTGGATCCAGAGGATGCAGGAGGCCCTGAATGTGTCAAGACAAAAATAAAACTGTCTTGCTCTCCAGGAGCTTACATTCCATCAAGTTAGAAATAATCACAGAGTCTCAATTGTAGCTAAGACCAACTAGAGTTACGAATTACTTCATTTCGGAGATAAGGTAGAATCAAGGCTATGCCTATACTTTATCTTATATTGATTCGTCACTTGTTATCATGTGTAAAGCATCTTTCAATGCCATGATGTTTAGGTTGCATTATGAAAGTCCTTGTGCTTTGATACGAGTCACATTACTTAAACAATAATCATTGAGGAATTAAGGTGAGTCATAGTCAACTTGCATTTATTAAATGCCTACTATGTGTCAGACTGTGTGCTAAATGCTGAAGGTACAAAGAAGCACAAAAACAGTCCCTGCTTTCAAGGACATTATAGTTCAATGGGTGAGGCAAGAGATAACATGCAAACAACTGTGTATAAACAAAATGTGTGGAAGGCACTAAGGTAATGGAGGCTACTACTCCAGTTTCTTACAAGGTTTTCATTCTTACAATGTGAATTCAAATTCCACAAATACTTATTAAATATGTACTATGTGCAAAGGACTATGACAGTCACTGGGGATACAAAAAATTAAATTAGAACCAGAGTCTACCTCCAAGGAGACCATAGTCTAATGAGAAGGGAACACAGGGAGGAAGGAGACATTAATTTACATGAATAATTTTGAGACAAGAGGACTGTAATAACTCAGAGTTATTATTACTTGGTTAGAGTACTTGTTAAGAGAAATTTGAGGTGGGCCTGAGTAGACAGCCCAACTTTTAATCCTGCTAAACACACACACACACACACACACACACACACACACACACACACACACACACACACACACCCCAGACTGAATAACAAATAATTGCTGGTTTTTAGAGAAGAAGATGCTACCTCATGACCATCCAAAACATAGACATTTTGAATTTTTACATCAGTGGATAATAGTGTTGTACTACATTATTCTGTCCCCTTGTGACCAGATGGTATGGTACAGGGAAAACCCATTAAAATGCCAGACTTGGAGTCAGGAACACCTGAGTTCAAATTCAGCCTCAGACACTTACTAGCTGTGTGTCCCTAGAGAAAACACTTAACCTCTCTCTCAGTTTTAGTTTCCTCATCTGTAAAATGAGGGGTTTTAACTCTATAGCCTCTAAGGTTCTTTCTAACTCTAAATCTATAATCCTAGGACCTGGGTTCAGTTCTACCTCTGTTGCCAATTTCCTATGTGGTCTTGGCCTCTGCCAGCCTTTGTTCTTCAAAGGTGGCACTAATGACCCATGAGATCCCTTCCAGCTTGAGATCAATAGTATGACCCTATGTATAGGCAGTTCCAATTCATAAATAGGCTATGCTCTAAAAGTTTATTGGTACATAAGTTGCTTAGAACTCAGAACTCATTCTTTCCTTAGAAACAGTTGTAAAAGGTACCTAGATCATTCTTTAGTAAGTGCTAACTTTGTTCCAAGGCTAACCATCTAACAGAGATTCAAAGACAAGTGAAGCTCATACCCTGCCCTTCCAGAGCATACAATTCAAATGGAATTATTAGGAGTGATTCCCTCAAAAAAGCAAGACTCAGTCCCTGATCGTATAACTGAAATTCAACAATAATTAAAGTTAAAAAGTTTTCCAGTTCTGAATGGGGTTGAGAAATCCAGCAAATTTGAAAAACAAAACAGAATCCATTTGGGAGAAGCAAGATCAATCCCTTTTCGTTGAGAACATATCAGCAAGAGCATAAAACTTAGGATGGAGAGCCTGGAGTTTGGAAGTTCTGAATTCAAGTTTGGCCTCAGATACTTGCTTGCTTTGTGACCTGGGACAAATGACCTCTGACTCCCTTAGTTATATCATCACCTCATGCCAGTACTATTGCAACAGCCTGGAGGGTCTGCCTGCCTCACATCTCTCCCCACTCCAATCCATCCTCCATTCAGGCATTAAAATGATTTTCCTAAAAGACAGGTCCGTCATGTCACCTTCCCTCCCCTCCCCCCACCCCATCTCAATAAACTCCAGTGCTTCCTTTCTAGGATCAAGCACAAATTGCTCTGTTTGATATTCAAAGCCCTCCATGACCTATCCTCCCCCCACGTGTCCTGCCTTCTTACACCTTGCTTCTGCCACTTATTCTTCAATTCAGTGGCATTGGCCTCCTGACTGTTCCTTGAGCAAAACATTCAGCCTCTTATCTCTGGGCATTTGCTTTGACGGTCCCCCATGCCTTCCCCTTCCCCTCTTAGTTTTAATGCTTTCCCTCTCTTAATTATTTCCTATTTATCTTGCTTATTTCTTGTTGTAGGCATTTGTTTGTTGTCTCCCCCATTGGACCGTGAGCTCCTTGATGGCAGGGACTGTCTTACATATATTTTTGTATTCCTAGTGCTTAGTTCAGTACCTGACACATAGTAGGTAGCTTAATGAATATTTACCTATTAACGGAACAATTAGTTACTAGAAGGTTAGAATGTCATAGACCTAGAGCCAGAATGGACTTTAGGGGTTGTCGATTCCAGTCCCCTCATTTTACAGACAACGAAGCAAAGATCTATGGAGTATTGCTCAGGTTTATTCTTAAAGGTAGTATCAGAAATAGGATTTGAACTCAGGTTTTCTGTTTCTAGAAACAATGTGGTTTTTTTTCCCTTACTGTACCACTCTTTAGAGTAGACAATAACGATAGGTTATATTTCTATAGGACTTTAATGTTTTAAAAAGTGCTTTTTTCTCCTCACAGTTACCTTGTGAGGTAAGTAGGGCAATTATTATTGGCCCCATTTTATAGAGGAAGAAACTGAGACTTAGAGCTGTTAATCATAACAACTCACATTTATATAACCCTTTAAGACTTTTGAAAGCACTTTATTCATGTTGTCTTATTTAATCCTCACGGGAGGATTGCTGTGCTATTACTACCTCCATTTCAGAGATGAGGAAAATGAGACTGAGCAAGGTAAAGTGATTGGCCTAGAAAATATCCACTGTAGAATTTAAACCCAGGGCTTTCTGTGTATGCCATGTCCAGTGCTCTCGTCTCTGCCCCACTGGGCCTCTCAATGACTTCCCCGTGGCCACATAAGCTAATGAGACCGGACACAACATGTCAGACCTGGAATTTGAATCCAAGTTCAAATCTGAATTTCCAAAATTCAGCTTGTTCAAATTTCACTTGAATTCCAAGTCTAACAATCCTTCCATGACATCATGCTAAAATCTATGACCGTATAAATCATCAAACCTCTCAGAGCTTTAGTTTTCACATCTAAAAAATAATATCTTGCCATTTAGCCCTGAGAAAAGAAGGCAGTAGGGAAACGATAGCTGTCTTCAAGTATTTGAAGGGCTGTTATTTGGAAAAAGTAGTAAACATTTCTTTTCTTTTTGGCCACAGAGCTAAAAGCAAAGGGTGGAAATTAGGGAGACCTATTCTGAGTCAGCTTCAAGGAAAACTGCTTAACTATTAGCGCAATGCAAAAGTAGAGTGTGTGAGTCCACCCCTGACTAAAGGCCTTTGAGTAAAGGGCTTGGATAAAGACTTGTTGAGGAGGGCGTTGAAGAGAATTCTTGGACAATTATAGGTTGGTCTCGATGACCTCTGAGGTCCCATCCAATTCTGGATTCTGTGATTTGGTGTTGCAGGAAGCACAGCAAAGGATGTTTTCACCTTGCAAATCCTTAACCCTGACCCAAATCCCTCAGTCTCAAACCACACAGGAAACTTCTAACAATGAACACAAGCTTTAAAGATCTGAGCTAACCATCACAGACTGAAGCACACCGCAACAAAGAGCGCAAGAACCCAACAATGACAGAAAATGATTCTTGTCAGTTTTCCCAGAACAGTCATTACTGATGCTGCTTGACTCCCATTGGCGCGTGCTTTGTCGAATAATTTTTTTGGGGTATTTATTCTGTATGTACTTATGTAAATGCAGATGGTCCTTGATAGAATGTAAGCTTTTTGAAGACAGGGACTATTTCCTTTTCGTGGATTTGTTTTTGTAACTTTGGTGACAAACCTGATACCTGGCACATAGTAGCTGCCTTGTCATAAATAAATGCATTCCTTAACTAGGTGAGCCAATGTAATGAAAGGGCTGTATTCTCAAAAATTCCAGAAAAAAAAGGAACAGTATGAAGTGAGATATTTATTTCATATTAAACTATAATTAGACCAAAGACCCTTTTGCATTTATTGTGCAGACTAAATTTTAATTTCTGACCCATACTGATTTACTTTTAGTTTGAGTTACGCTATTTCAGTTGCCTGTTGGGCAGGTAATAACTGTGTATTATATCAAATATATTACTTATTTATATTCTTACTATTCTAGATTGATTAAACAAAGGGATCACAGCAACTAATCTCTTTTGGCCATTTCCCACATTTGAATGTGGAGGACGCGCTCACCCTTGTGTTAGGCAGAACTGATCGCTTACCAGTTGTCTGAGAAACAGCCTCAGGTTTGTTTTCCGTGATCTGTTTTCTTCTTCGTTGGGCTTGGCTGGTGCAGGCTCAGGACTTACAGCTTCTTCTTCGTTCAGCTCTATTGTTTGTAAGGATGCTTCTATATCCTCGGACTTTGTAAGCTCTACTGGTGCTTCACATGCTTCCTGTGTTTGGGTTTTGTTTTGCTTTTAGAGAGGGCCAGGTGTTAAGGTGGAGAAAATAACACTTGTCCATGAATTTTTAAAAAATGGAGTCCTGGTACCAGGACCAACGCACACTTAATGTACCAAGCAGCTCTGGGGTTGGGTCCATGACTGTTTCTACACAGGCTGCAAGAAAGGTTACTGGATTTCGGTAAACTGTTGTCAGGTCGCCATCCCCTGGCCATGAACAAAATGGATTCAGTGTTCATGGCTGCTGTCCTTCCCAATGACTATAACGAGGGCTAGAAAGAAGGCATCCATCCCATTTGGGACATTCATCTACTTCAATCATAACTTTAGAACTAGTAGCGACCTTAGAGATCATCTGGTCCATTAAATTTTTTTTTAAGAGATGAGGAAACTGAGGCCCAGAGAGGTAAAGTCACTTGTCTAGGGTCACACAGTGAATAAGTGGCAGAGACAGGATTTGAACCCAGTTTCTCCAAGTCCAGGGAGGCCCAAAGTTGTTCTCCCCCACCCTGTGATGGTCCCTCTTTTTTAAGTCTGCCATGGGTGTGACTTACACCAGCACTGTGTAGAAGCTGGTAAAAGTACTGTCACACAATAGAGGGCCTAGGTTGAGGGTTTGCAGTGTCAGCTGTGCTTCCCCTCCATGGCTTTCAAAGACATTGTTCCACAGCAGCTGTGTAGAAACATTCTGAGCCTTTAGCAATGAAAGAATAGCGGAAAAGCCTCTCATTTCAATACACCTCCCCATTCATTCACTCCCTGCTCCCCTTGGCTTGAAATACAATCATTTGCCCTTGTTACTTAAACAGAGCCCAAACTTCAAGAAAAGAAATGAGTTTAACCAAGACAAGCATTGCTAAATTGCTTCACACCCCTGGTGTCTGACCTAATGAGCTGTGAGCAGATTGCTAGGAGAGGAAGGCCAGCCAGGGGAGTCCACGATGGCAGGCCTAATTCACCTTCAATCTAGTGTTGTGCCTGGCTTCTGTGACTGCTTCCAAGTTTAATTTGTGATTATTTGCCTGACTGCCTCATTTTGCATCCTACTCAGAATCCTGTCTCAGACACTTGTTAGCTTCATTTGATCCCTGGGAACCATGGGCCTAGCATGTCTTATGGAACACCTTTTTTTGTTGTTGTTGTTGTTGTTGTTAAGGGGAAAACCCACTAGAGCTAGGGGGCAGTGGTGATATTTTTCCTTTGCTGCAATAGGCCTGAGTTTAGGAGCCAGAACCAGACAGTACTTCCTAAGGGCCTTACAGATTGACATGTATGGCTGTTTATGATACCTCAGGTTGATAACCGGATTGTCACAAGTGGGATAGTCAGCTGGTTTGAGAATCAAGGTTAAAATCCTGCTTTTGATATTTACTAGCTGTGCAACCATGAGCAAATCATCTAACTGCTCTGAGCCTCAGTTTTCCCATCTATAAAACCGGCAGAACCCACCTCACATGATTATGAGACCCAAATGTATATAAACTGCACCAAGAATGCCAGTTATTGTTATTATTAAGGGTTGGTTCATGTTGGAAAAGGGAAACAATTACTTCTTAAAATAGAATCATTTTATAGAAAAGCGTTTTCCATCCATTGCTAAAACAGCCCAAAATATGTGATCTGAAAAGATCCCTGAAACACTATACAGCCAACTGTAGAACATCATAGACCGTCCTAAATCCAGCCTTGAGTTTCCCTAAGACCTGAATATTACATTTAGGAGAAAACATTCATGGTAGGCAAATCCATTATGGCTGAAAAAAGCCTGTTTCATATGTTTTTTACTCTTAAAAAGGGTTCTATCTCAAGGAAACCAAATTGTAATAGAGCCCTAATTAAAGTTTGGGATTTTCCTCAAGAATTTTAAACTATCTCCAATTCCAGTCTTATTTTAATTCAAATTTATTCCTCCCAGAGTTGATTTAAATATGCTTTCCTAAGGCCCTGAGTTGAGCCTGAAGTATGCTTTTAATTGTTTTCTGTTGTAGGCTAAAGTGTAGGGACAGTGGCAGTATAGACTTAGAGAACTGGGGATTCAAGACCTGGCTGTAAGACTAAGGACAAGTCCCCTGGAAGCCTCAGTTTTCTCATCTACAACATGGGGGTGATAGTTGCATTTCCTACCTCACAGGTTTGTTATGACGAAAGTGCTTTTTAAAGAGATGTCCAAAGGGCCCAGTTATATACTAGACTTGATTCTCCCATTTCTGGTAGTTACTTTCCTCTGAAGTCAAATTGAGTCATGCACCCCATGAAGGTGGAGTAGTAAGATCCAGAGGACCAGATCTTTGCTGTCTAGTTTAATCAACAAATCACTCAAGCTTTTATTAAGAGCCTATGAGGTGCCAGGTATTTTAGGTACTGGAGATACAAGAAAAAACAAACAAACAAACAAACGAACAACAAAATCAGACAGTTCTTGCTCTGAAGGAACATGCTTTTTATCAAGATAAATAATGGGCATGTGTGTAAGTATGTCTAAAACACACACATACTAAATGCAAATTAATTTTAGGGGTGGGGGCATTAATAGTCTGGGAGAAGTAAGGAAAAGTCTCTTGTAGTAAGTGGTAGTCTTGAACTCTGTTTTGAAAGGAGCTGGGCATTCTAGGAGGTGGAGATGAGGAGGGAGGACATTCCAGGCATGGGAGACCATCCATCCAAAGTCATGGAGATGGGAGATGGAATGCTAGCTATGAAGCACAAGTAATAAGGCAGTTTGGCTGGAATGTTGAGTGGATCAAGGGAAGTAACACATACTAATCCTGGAAAGGTAGCCTGGAGTCAGATTGTGAAAGTCTTTAAATCCCGAAGAGAAGAATTCATTTAGGTGGAAATTTTTTTTCAGGTACCTGCCCAGAACTCAAAAAGATTTTCCATTCATCTAATGACAGCTGGCATTTATGTAGCACTTTTAAGGTTTGTAAAATACTTTGCATGGATTACCTTATTTGAGCCTCAAAACAATTCTGATAAATAATGTTTTTTTTTCTTTTTATACTAGTTCTATTACTTCTTTGGTTTAAGAATTTGCTGTTCAGTTAGGTCCAACTCTTCATGACCCCATTTGGGGTTTTCTTGGCAAAGATACTGGGGTGGTTTGCCATTTCCTTCTCCAGCTCATTTTACAGATGAGGAAACTGAGGCAAAGAGGGTTAAATGATTTACCCAAGGTCACACAGCTAGTAAGTGTCTGAGGCCAAATGTGAACTCAGGGCTTCTTCACTCCCGGCCATAACTCTATCCACTGAGCAATCTAGTTAGCTTTGGTTTAGGAAATTCCTTACCAATACAAATTTTGACTTGCTCTAGAATTTATTGCTTTAGGGAGTTGCCTGAGGACACTGAGGAATTAAGTGACTTGTACAGCCAGGATACAGTAGAAGTCACACCTGAACCCAGGTGAGGTAGGAATGCAACTATCATTCCCATTTTGTAAATGAGTAAACTGAAGCTCCCAGGGACTGTGGAACTTGTCCTCAGGCATGTAACCACGTCTTGAATCTCTAATTCTGGTTCTAAGTCTTGTTTACCATTTTCCTTCCGTCAAATCCACGGTGCTCTCATTTTGATTTTGGGTGTGGAAATACAATTACTCCCTTTCACCATGTACCATGGTCTAGCTACACTGTTCCTCCTACAGGATCTCCCCCTCTGTGCCTAGGCATTGGCTGTTCTTCAGGCCTGGAATTCATTCTCTCTTTAATTCAGCCTCTTAGAATATCTAGTATCCTTTAAGTATCAGCTTAAAAGCCATCTTCTGTATGAAGCCTTTCCAGATACCACCCCCTCAACCCGCTTGTTTGCTTACCCACAAAATTACTTTGTGACCATTTTGTATTTTGTGTGTTCTTGTAAAGGTGTATGTTGTTTCCTCTGACTAGACTGTAAGCTTCTTAAGGGCAAGAACTGTCACTTTTTTGTCTTTGTATCTTCAGTCCATGGTACATAGTAGTCTCTTGATAAATGTTTGCTGATTGATTATTGATTGTCAGAGTTGGAAGGGGCTTTAGAGGTCATCTAGTCTAACACTCATTTTACAGTTGAGTAAACTGAGGCTCAGAGAAGTTAGGTGACTTGCCTGAGGTCACACCAGTAGCAAGTGACTGGATTGGGCTTCAAACCACGCCTGGGGCTTGAACTAGGGTCCTCTGTTTAAATCATGATGGAAATAAGGCTTATCTTATATTTTAAAATGATTTACTCTTACCTCATTTCATTGGGAAGCATGAAATACATACATGAAGCTTGATTGGTTATGTAGGGTACATTAAAATGGACTTCATTTGCATTTTGGGAAAAGGGTCTGTTTCTCGTCCTGAGGTTTGTATCAGACCTATGTCTAGAGGTTTGATTCAAATAGTTCCAATCAGAGACAGAGGCTTTTTAGAAATCCATTCATAGTGGAATAGGGTTGGCTTTTTTTGTCTCTCTTTTAAAATTTTATTTGATTTTTATTATTCTGTTAAAACATGCTTGTAACCTATATCTATACAGAAAAGGCAAATTGAGTTTGTATAGGCAAATTGTAGGGGGATGGATGGGGGCGGGGAGAGGGCTCATATCTTTGAACTATTGTATGTTCCAAAGAAAGAAATTGTTCGTTCTATTGGTTGTCATATTGGCTTAATAAAGCAGGGCTTTAACTACCATTCTGCACTTTGTTCCTCAGGGATTATGTTTGGAGCTCTGACTGTTTGAGCTGTGGTCCAAATGGAATTGCACCCATAGCTTATTTCAGTAGGCATCAGTTTTTTGTTTCTTTTAGTAATGGAAAACTACTAGAGGAAGCACCAGTAGTGGATTTATGTCAGGAAGTACCAGGTCTATCTGGCCTCTAAAAAGTCAGTTTTTATTTGAAAAAATACTAGATGTTTAAATTGCTTAGTTCTTTACTTCATATGATGCAGGTAGACCTCACTTCAGTTGATAGTTCTCCTAAAAATCACTAGAACTTCTTATCTAAAGAAATCAGTAAACAAAACAAAATAAAAAAATCACCATCCTTTATAGGGTAATCACTCCAATTTATATATTTTTTGCTTCGATTTCTCTGTATTGGGATTTAGCAAAACAAGGCTTGCCCGTGCACAAAGTAAAGTGTTTCAGTATGAGAAATTTGCTCATTTTCAGCTTACTAAAAAAAGGGCAAGAAACATATAAATGTTAATGTTATCTTAAAATTTAGGTGCAATTATGCCCAGTTTATTTCAAGATGGTAATGTTTTCATATGTCCAGCATGTCTCATGTACTCAGAACGATTCCTCTCCTTAGGGCTGTGCCTACACATTCCTTGCTCTAAAACCATTTCCACTGTCCACGGCCTGTTTACAGAAGCACTAATGGAGCAAGTGATGCTTCAGTATCTCTCTCGCTGCCAGTCGGTCACTACACAGATGGATTTTGGAGAGTTAATTTGTTGAAAAATTCTACTTACAGAATCATCAGAGGTGACATTTGAACAGCACTTTTTTCCCATTGTCTTGTGTGTGATCTTTTACCAGTTTAGGATCAAAGAAAGTCAGAGTGGAAGGAGCCTTAGGGATGATCCCCTCTCTTGAAAGTTGGGAAACAGGCCCAGAGAGGTTAGGTGATTTTCCCAAGGTCACAAAGCTAGTTAAACAAAAGCTAGTTAAAGAGACACAGTGTTATAAAGCGGAACGCATGCCAGATTTTAAGTTGGGTTAAGTTGGGTTGAACCTGGGTTCAAGTTCCAACCCTATCATTTATGGAACCCAACTATGGTGCCTGACAAATCACTTTGTCTCTCTGGGCCTTGGTTTCCTTGTTTGTAAAATGAAGGGGTTAGACCAGGTGGTCCCTAAAATGTCCCTTTGGGTTCTAAATCTTAATGACAGAGCCCAGTATTAGAATTGTATTTTCTGACTCCTAGTTGGGTGTTCCTTTGATTATATCATGGTGCCTCTCGACAAACAGGTCTGGAAAGGCCCAGTGTTTTGAACACAGTTTTAATATTGGTGAACATGTTAGGACGGTGCCTGACACATGGTAAGCACTTAATAAATGCTTTATCTATCTCCCTTTCCTAGCCTCGGTCAAGGGCAGGAGAAGACAAAGTGGTAGGAAGGCAAATTCTATTTCATGTTCCTCCTCTATACATGGACCCCAAAGCAATTGTAAAGGTATAACTCCCTTGGAAGGAATCACATAATTCAGAGCTGGAAGGGGCCTTAGTAATAATAATAGCTGACATATATATATATATATACACACATACATATATATATATACACACATACATATATATATATACATACATATATATGTATATCTGTCTATCTATCTATCTATCTATATATATCTTGATGGTCATAACAGCCCTTTGAGATATATGATTCTATATAATATAGAATATAGACATATACTGTGTATGGTGGTAAAATGTATATAATATATACACTTACATGTTATATACATGGTATATATGTATGCTCATATAAGGTATATGGTAATATGGGGCACTATGGGGTATATGGGGCATTATGATCTCCATATTAGAGAATAGGAAATTAAGAGTTTTAGAGGGGGCCAATGACTTGCCCAAGGCAACACAGCCAGTAAACAGGATTTGGATTCAAGTCTTCCTGACTCCTAGTCCAGAATTCTATCCACTATGAGATTATTGTGTGCTCAGGTAAGGGTTCTGAACCTGGGGTCCATGAACTTTGCTTTTTCTTTTAAGATTTTGATAGCTATATTTCAACATAATTTGGTTTCCTTTGTAATCCTATATATTCTGTTTTATGTATGTTCTGAGAAGGAGTGCATAGGCTTCCCCAGACTGCCAAAGGGGTCCATGACACATAAAAAAGGTTAAAGACCTCTGCTCTATAGAGGATCTGGGTTCTATTTCTATCTCTGATACTAACTCTGAGAGGTTGGACAAGCCATTTAATCTCCCTGAGCCTCAGTTTCTTTGTCTGCAAAATGAAGGAGATGGACTAGATCATCCTGAGGTTCTTATCCACTCTAGATCTGTGATCTAGTTCAGTGCCTCCTTTTTCAGATGAGGAAACCAAGATTCAAAGAGGTTAAATGAATGATTTGTCCAAATCACATGACCAGCACGTAGTTGAGCTCGGCTCCTATCCCAGTTCTCCACCTCCAAGGATTCTCTCTTTTCCATTTGTTTATGATTTTGTTGGGGAGCAGCTTTTCATAACACAGTGAAAACACATGCTTTTATACTGGCTTCATTCAAGAGGCATGTCATTATCCTTAAGAAAAAGACATTTCAAGACTTTAAAAATAGAAATGCTGTGCTCAAAGCCAAGCCAGCAGAAATCTTGTGGAATAGGGAGGAAAAGGTTGCCTTTGTGCTGAATCTTTTCTTTTCCTTTCAAAACCACCTTGCATCTTTCCTTATTCTTTGTAAGCTTTTGTGTATCTTGTGTTATTTATACTTTGTAAGCCACAAAGATGACTTCACATTCAATTCACATTAAAAAACAAACAAACCCTCACTTTAGAAAATGAAATGCCTTCTGTCAGGGCTCTGGAAACGAGACTTAAAAGTTATCCTGAGAGCCCCACTGGACAAAATGTTCCTTCGACAGCATCCAAAAGAGATTTTTCTTCTCAAATGAGACGTCGCTTCTGTGAGAATGTTTAAGTGTGCATTGCCAACTGGAGTTCTGGCTTTAGTTCACCATGTAATTTAAAGTTCATGGTCAAGAAGATGCACTGTATTCCTGCTTCCAGGTGACTGAAATAACTAGAGATTTTGGATTCCTGGAAAATATACAGGTGGATACTAAGAGATTGCGGATTGAAGAGCTCCATTGGTTTGATTGCATAGCTCAACGTCATGAAAGGAGCAGGTTGAAATGTTTTTCCTCCTCATACTCATAACACTTCATAAGAAGAGACACCTGTTCTTATCTCCATTACTCTGGAAACAGGATTTCTGAATGATGTTTGAATTCAGGTCCACTAACACTGACTAGACTTGAAATATAACAGCCCTGTGTCAGGCATTAGGGAGTCCTCAGAAAGAGCCAGAGAAAGATGAACCTCTAATATTCTCTTTTGCAAAAATGAACAGTGATTGGTTCATTCACAGCTGTGAATTTAGTCAGCACCAATTATAAAACATCTGGGTGGGTGGGGGAAGGCATTCTTCTTTCAGGAGAATGGCACTATCCTGGATCACATGGCCAGCTTCTTTATCTCTGTTGGTTTGCTTTATTGGAAAGTGAAAGGCTACTGAGGTTTGAGACTGATCTGTTCTCCCCTGAGCATCAATTTACACTTCTTGGAAATATTGACCACCTCTCCCACTTTGGACAAAAGGTCAAAGAAGTAATGGAGTAAAAATGTCTGCATCAAGGTGAAATTCAAGTGACCCTTAACTTTCAGCCTGAGCTTGGCACCATAGAAATCTTTTGGCATGAGCTGTTCACAGATGTTCTCATGCCTCATGCCCCTGTAGGGCTGGTTAAGTTAAAATTTAAGACATGATCTTGGTTGGTACTTAATTAAGAGAGAGTGAATGAACAAGAATGACAGAGAAAAACAGAGACGCATGTGTATGTCCCCAGAGATAAGGATAGGCAAGATTGTTTTATTTGGTAGATTCTTTCAGTCCCTGTATAATAATGAATTCTGGTAAGAAACAGAAACATATGTAATCCTTTTTTTTTTTTAGACTGGCTCTTCTTGTCTTGCAAAGGTTATAAATGCAGTAGCCACTTATGGCCTGCCCTACTATTGATTGGCATGGTAGCTTTGATTTGTTCCATTTTTGACCTGGGCTGGTTTGCCCCTCCTAAAACAGCCTGTTGGCCTCCCACTCCCAGGTGCTAACCATTTGGTGCAGTACTTAGTGCAGAAATCCAGTGGGCTTTAGCCCTACTGCAGCTCAGAACTCCTGAGCTCAAACAATCTACCCGTCTCAGCCTCCTGATAGTGGGTATTACGGGTGTGTACAACCATTTGCTCTGACAGGTGCACTGGCAACATGTGTTCTTAACATAGCACCAGTTACTTTTAATGAGGATTACAATTTTCATCAAAGCCCCTGCATTCTTATGGTTACCAATGATCTTAGAAAGGATGAAAGAACCTACCATAATTCATATCTACTTCATGCAACTACAAAGAATCCCAGAAGTTGACACCCAGTGGACCAAGAAGGTCAAGGATGAAATCTGAATGATTCAATCATTTTATATTTAACTTACATTTTCCTCTGCACCTTTGGGAACTGTATCCTCTTTAATTGACTGAAGGGAAGATAAAAAAAAAAGATTGAATGAGAGTGGTTGGGTTGGGGTTATGACTGAGTGGGAAAAAGTGAGGGAAATAATCACCCTGGACAGAATTCTGACATATCCCCAAAGAATCACATCTTAGGCAACTCTACTTTCAAAGTTCCCTATACTTGTCAATGACACACAACTATTCTCCCTGAATTTCAAAATCAGGGAACCATCTTTGAATCCTTCTTCTCTGTTCCATATGTTCAATCTATCACCTACTTCTATTGATATTTCTTTTAGAATGCTTTTTTTTTATCCATTTCTGCTTCATATTTTAACCTTCTCATACCCAATGGCTTCCTTGTTAGCTACTCCTTTCCATTATCTAGTTTATCTACTTCCAGTCCATCCTGTACAGTGCCATTAGATCAATCTTTCTAATCTACAACAGCCCTCTGTTGCCTATCAGAATAAGAAAGGTCTATTTCAACATTCAAGGTCCTCCATAACATGCCCCTTCTTTTCCCATCTAAATTTATTTGGCAATACTTAATGCATCCTGGTTAGATTTGATTACCTTGCCTCAGAAGGAGGACATCAGACACATAGACATGAAACAAGTAGAATAATTGGTAGATCTATTGTTACAACCCCTGTCACCAAAGAAATTCTGCTAACCCCTGCGTGTATACTTCTCTAGGAGATGCATGACTTGTGCATTTAGAGGTTCCTGGAATCTTACTTATCTTCTACTGATGTGTTTGCAAAAGCCTTCCTCTGTCCTCCCGAATATAAAACAGTGGTAGGATGAGGTTGTCCTGTTTGGTAGATTCTTTCAATCCCACCTTGAGCCATTTAGAATCAGTCTGTAGTTCTGGGCAGGGTTGTTTCCTAGGACCATAAGGTGTACTGCTGCTTCTCTCAGAATCAGGACCAAAACTGAGATCTAGGTGGCTCTGGGCACATATGGACTGATATCCTTTTATGTGTTTACTACACATCAGTCTACGTGCCTTTGGAGAACCCTGTATTTACATTGCCTGAGTGTAGAGGAATGTCTTTGTTCCATGAAATAATGGACTGGATTGGCAGTCTACAATATATACCCTTATATCAACCATATCAACCTCCACATTATACTACTATGTGGTCTGTTTCTTCCTGACCTACATTTCTTGCCTGTGTACTGTGGCTCATGTTTTCCCCCTATATGCAATATCCTTATTATATCTTACCAATCTTCGCAAACCCAGATCAAATCCGACCAACTCCATGTCTTCTTCCCTGATTGTTTACATTGTTCACATTGAATTCAATCCCACTTCAACATCCTTAATGCTCCAACACATCGTGCATTTTAGGATGTTGGTATATTTAATTTAGCAATGTTTTATCCTGTTCTTGCTCCTTGAAGGGATATACTGTCTTATATGATTCTTATAACTCTCTCAGCACCTAGCAGGGTGCTAGACACATTTATTAGGTAGGAACTCAGTAAGCAATTGTTGAATGGAATTCTTAATAGTGAGCAGATACAAACACCATAACTCTAAGGATATTTAATAGAGAATCTATTCTCTACCATTGATCCTGATACTTTCTGTTGACCAAGTTTTATTGGAGGTAGCATTGGATGGTGGAAGTAATGTTGGGATCTGGAAGGCCAGGAACTCTAGCTTTTATTCTCAGCTGTGCCACTAACTAGTTGCATAACCGTGGTCACTTTTCCCTTCATGGATCTTAATTTCATCATATGTAAGATGGGGGTCAGCTTAGTTGATATCTAAGGTCTTATTCAGTTCTGAAGCCCTATGAATGTGTGTGTTATCTTGGGTAAGTCACTATATATCTCGACTTATTTCATGCTGTGGACAATGGAGGGATTAGACATGGTGACCCTTAAAGTTCCTTTGAGTCAATGGAGTCTATAACTCTGTAATTCTCCTGCCTGAAACACTTAGCACTGTCTTTCTTTCCCCCCATTACCCTGAAACTCTTGTAAGTGCAAAATGTCACTGACAAAAATGATTGCTTTGAGGAAGCCTCTGTCAGGAAATTATAGTGCATTTTAGATTAATTGGATGGTAGCACAAGTCTTTTAAGGCTATTTTTTTGGGGGGGGAAGGGAAGGGTGCATCACATTGCATCTCTTGTGTTCCTGAGGGGTTTGTTTTATAAATAAGCAAATTAAAAAACCACACTATAAAAGTCAAACTTTCTCAACGCAACATGAAAAGTACTTGGAAGTGGACACTATTGGCATCAAGTAAAGGACTCTCTTGGCTGACCAAACTTCTCACCCTGTCAGTGGCATTGTCGGTTTTCAGATGCTTTTTCCTGCCCCTGTTATGCTTTAGGATGGAGTTTTGCTAGGAAAAATTTTGCTTTTTTTTTTTTTTTGGTTTCCTAGGTCTGCAAAGTGGCTGCCCACTGAATGTTCATTGCAGTGCATAGGAAACTGTAATCTTGGTTATGGTGGTGGGTGGGGAGGAATAAAAATATACATTCTTAACAATAGCACTCTATTTTGGTTCTTGTGCCAGTTCCAGGGGGTGGCATGGTATGGTGGAATGAACACTAGATTTGGCATCAGAAAACCTAGGTTCACATCTGGGCTCTAACATTTACTACCTCTATAACCCTGAATAAGTCACAACATTTCTGGCTCTCAGTTCCCTTATTTGTAAAATAAAGATATTAGGGGGCAGCTAGGTGATGCAGTAGATAGAACACCAGCCCTGGAGTCAGGAGGACCTGAGTTTAAATTCTGTCTCAGATCAGATACTTGACATTTAACTAGCTGTGTGATGCTAGTCAAGTCACTTAACTCAATTGTTTCGCAAAAAAATAAAAGGGTGTTGATTTAAATAATTCTTATGTTCCAACTGAATTAAAAAGTTCCTATGATCCAGAATCATTGAATGAATCATAGAGACTAAATTAATGGAATGCCATAATGCACTTGAGACAGGGAGTATGAGGAACACAAAGAAATCTGGAAAGACTTCTATTAAATAATGAAAAGCAAAGCTAAACAAACAAAAAGAAAACCTAGACCCAGAAGAATGAAATACACACTGACTAGGACCATATAAGGAAGGGCAATGAAAATGAATGGACAAAAATTCCTGATGAGTACTTTGAGGAAGTAACTAAAAATTGTTATGCTATTTTAAATGGTGAAATTAATTAATTTAAATGGAAATAGTTACTAAGCAAGCTTAGTTGATTGTGTCAGTGTTTAAGTTTATACTTTAAATGAAACATTAAAAAAAAAACTCCTTTGATTCAATTGTCCTGATACTTTCACAAAATTTTGGGAGTAGCTGTTACAGCTATTGATAATTAAATCACCAAGCAGGATTCCATTTCAACAACAGATTTCAACAAATGTCTATTAAAAACTACTATATAAAGAACACTTTACTGGCTACAGAGGGAGATATAAAGATTAAATTAGATACAATACCTGCCTTCATAGAGCATAAAATCTAGTAGACCTTCAATAAAAATATCACTTTTGGAAGATTTGATCCAATGAACCTCACTAGCATCCTTCACTGCAGTAGTAGCAAAAATCTTTAGTTAATGGGAATATCCAAGTATTGTTAGAAAAGAAATTTAACCAGCCTTAAGAATCTACCCATCTGTGCTATCATCCAAAGCATGTTTCTTCGTTTTCTTCTCAGGGAATATCATGAGGGACTTTCTTAAGAGCCCTGATGAAAAACAGGATACTCTACACTATGGCCGTGCTATTCTAATCAAACAGTCTAGTGGGCCCATCAAAAAATGGTATAAAGATTGTGGGATATGACTATAAACTCATGCTGATTCAATGACTTTTCCTGCTTCCTATTCTATATAGTCCTTACAAATGATTTGTTTAATAATATCATCTAGAATTTGGTTGGGGCTTGACATCTAATCCCCCAGGCTGTACCCTTCAGTACCCTAGAATTTCTCTAGGTGCTCTGTTACTTTCTCCTTACCTGGCTTGGTTCTTAATTTTCTCTTAATCATGTTTGTTCTACTCTTCCCAGTTAGAAGATGCACTGAGGATTGTAGTAATGGCTTCTATGTGTTTACAGACGCTCTCAAGCACTTCCACAGAACTAAATTCAAAAATGTTTAAAATATGGGAACACTTAGATCAATAATCAGTTCCTATTTTCAGCTTCCTGGGCAGAGAGAAAAGAATGTCCTTCATTTGGATGGAAAATGAGATAACGAGAAATTGTGTTGCATTGTAGAACAAGGGTGTAGTAGAAAGAGTTACTACAGTCAGTGTGGTGGTAGATCCAGTCTCTCCTGTCCTAACTGCCCTGACCTAGTTATGTGACTCTGGGCAAGTCACTGCCCTTCTGTGTGCCTCAGTTTCCTTATCTGTAAGAGAGTTTGATGACTGTTTAATGATTACTAAGGTCTTTAATCATTCACTCCATGAGCCAGCTGGAAACAGGATTTTCATTGTCCCTCGACCACTCACTGCTGTGTCATCTCTCTATCTCCTGCTGCTATTGAAACATGTGCAGAAAATCTTTGATCCCTCTCTTAGGGATAGGACATTCTTAGAAAATAAGCCTTTAGGGCAGAGGCTGAGCTGTGTGTTTACTCTCTCGTGTCACTAACAGGTTGGGAGAGTTCAATAAGCCATGACAAACAAGGTCCTGTTCTCCGGTAATTTCCTTTCTCTTCCCAGTTTGGAATCTAAGTCACCCGGTTTGACTGCTTCTATGGACTAAATTAACCAGATAATTGCCAGCTCACTTCTTTTTGTGTTACAGCTGCATAAACTTGAATAATAAAAATTCCTGTACTTAGGTTAGTAACTTTTTTTTTAAAGGATAAAGGTCTGACCTGTGATTTCATTAGTATAGAGAACTCTCAGGTGAGGGGAGTTCCTCTACAAATGCAGGTCAGCAAACTGCACCCTATAGTTTTAGAGAATAGTTAGCTAGACCACTTAAAATTAAGCGACTTGCCCAGGATCACACAGGCCATATATTTCAGAGACAGGACTTGAAACTTGGTCTTCTTGGTTTCAAAGCCAGATCTCTACCCACTATGCAACATTGTCCTCCCTCCCTTTGTCTGTCTGTCTGTCTCTCCCCCTGTCCCTAATTCTCATCTCCTTACCTCCTCTCCTCTCCCCTTCCTCTGGCTCATCTCCCATGTCTGCTCAATCTAAATCCAAGCCAATGGAAACACATGGAAATGATCAAAGGCTATGTACAAATAGTTCTCTAAAGAAGAATTGAAAACTATTAACAGTCATATGAAAGAATGCTCCAAATCACTAACAATAGGAGAAAGGGAAATTATGTTTTCCTCCACAGCCAGCAAACTGGAAAAAAAATGACAAGAGATGGGGATAGTTAGTGTTAGTTGAGTTACAGAAAGATAGGCCCTCTAATGAGTTGTTCGTGGAGCTATGAATTAGTACAACCATTCTGGAGAGCAGTCTGGAATTATGCAAAGTGGCCAAAATGGCCACACCCTTTGACTTTGACATTCTACTGCTAAATATATACCCCAATGAAATCACTGAAAAAAAAGAAAAGGAGAATCCATTTACACCAAAATATTTACAGCAACACTTTTTGATGCAGCAAAGAGCTGGAAACAAAACAGACACTTATCAATTGGGGAATGGCTAAACAAATTGTGGTGCGTTAACAAGGTGAAATTTTACCGTGCTATCAGAAATGATGAATACAGAGAAGCATGGAAAGACTTACATGCTTAGATGCAAAAGAAAGTAAGCAGAGCCAGGAAAATTACACACACACATACACACACACACACACACACACACACACACATACACACTAACTGCGATAATGTAAATGGAGAGATCAACTACCACAAAACAATAAAAAATGAATGTTGCAAAATTATGAAGAAAAATTTGGCTCCCAAAAAGAAATATGAGAAGATGACTCCCTCTACTCCTTTGCATAAGTGGGGGAAGGTCCACTGTTGTGGAAAATTCCACATAATGTGTGTGTGTTTATGTATGAATTGATTTTGCAGATACCCCCTTCGCCTTTTTTCTTTTTAAGAAATTCTTTGTTTAATTTAAAGGGATAACCCTCAAAGAGGGTGGGGGAGGGATACAGGGGGAAAGCTAGACAATGTAAAAACAAGAAACATTAATAAAAAATCATTTGTAAAAGTGCTAAATATTTCCTGATGGCATCTCTAAGCCAATTTACATGCCATTGCCAGACTAATAATCTTTGTGCTTTACCAAATTATGCCTTTCCTTATATCATCTACCATGGTGGTATAGTCTACTGCATCAAGTCTAAACTACTTCTCTCTCCAGGCCCTCCATAATAAGAGTAGCCTTTATTCCAACCCTTCAATGGTGCTATTATCTCATAGATACGGGAGCTTCATCCTCTGGGGTAGATGGCAACTTATCCATACCTTTATATCCTACGTGATCCTTATCCAGGTCTTTCCATAAATCCTCCACAGTGGAGTTACCAGACATGCTTGGGTATCTTCCACAGGTTTTGTATTATATCTATCTGTGATTTATTTATTACATCTCCCTGTATGTACGTTCTACTCTAGCCTCAACCCTTTAAACCATACCTTTTCTCAAATCTAGGTCTTTACTCATATTTCCCCCTCTGGCAATGTTCCCTTCTAATCATCCCTCTGTCTATTCACATTCTACCCATCCTTTCAGGCCTAATTCACTGTTTATGTTCTTTCTGAGTATTTTGTGTCCTCCCCAGCATTTAGCACAGTGCTTGTCACACTGGGAAGGTTCAGTAGGGACTCCTGGATTTAGTAATGAAGCAAAGAGAAAGGAACTTTTCCTCTTGCTAGCTTTATTTCAGCCTTCTTTTCCCAACTATGTTAGAGTGTGAAATCAGTTTTCTCAGGGGAGTGAAGGTTATTTATTTATTTTTCATGGTAACTTCTTCAGCAACAGTTAAAAAGCCCCCTATGACTTTGGCTTCACACAGAGACATCTTATAGAATCACAGACTCACAGGTTGCTTGAGCTAAAAAGAAACTTTATGATCATCTTTATGATAGAATCATAAAATGTCTGCACTGGAATGAGACCACAGAGATCATCCAGCCCAACTCTATAATTTTAAAGGTGAAGAAATAGAGAATGCCCAACTTCTTCATCTGCAAAATGAGGGCATTGACCCCTAGATGATCTATCTTAAGTGCCCTTCCAACTCTAAAAACCCCGTGATACAGAATAGCTAAAGAAATTGCAGTACATTAATGAAATGGAATACTCATGTGACTAAGGCTGACAAGAATGAGGCATGCAAAGATATGTGGAAAGATCTTCACGAAATAATTCAAAGTGAAAAAAAAAGCAGACCCAGAAGAACGGAGTATGTTGAATAATGGAGTACATTATGACCGTATTAAAAAAAAAAGGTGACTAAGAATGAATGGACAAAGGGACATTCCTTCTTCCTCCATTCCTGAATTTTATAGAGGAGACCTGGAAAGTTTAAGTGGCTTGTTAAAGGTCATATAGTTTGTGAATGGCAGAGATGGAACTGGAACCCAAGTCTCCTGACCCCAAATCCAGTGTTCTTTCTACTATGCCATATTGTCTCAATGTTGTGTCCTTAGTAAATTTTTAAAAATTCATTTCTGAAAAACCCCAATTGAGAGAACTAGAAGAAACAAACCTCAGGCATTTTTATTAATTATAAATATTTCCAGGTCTTCTCATCATGGACCCCTAAAAGTATTATTGAAGTTGCTTGAGATTGGTTCAAAGGAAAAAAATGCCTAAATCTTCTCAAAAACACCACATTTGTTTTCCACTGCATGCCGTTTTAATCTCCATTTGGACCTGCATTTTTGTAGTTAGTGGAAAGGACCAAAAAAACAACCTCTACAGAGAATTCTGCTATAGCTAGAAGTTTATCTGAAAGGTCCCCACATTGATGGGATATCTTCAGGTGGATTCAGTTTATTCATTTCATATTCCAGAGATAAGAAGGTATGCAAGAAAACAGACAAAACAAGGAGCAGAAACAGAAAGGGTTGATATTTTTTCCTGGAGTGGATGAGGCTCAGAGTTTAAAGGTTGAGAACTCTGTGATCATTGTTCTGTTGCAACTCCACACAGGGATGAAATTGCATAACTGTGCATGGAAGATACCTTCAAAGAAAAAAAATGGGGTGTTTGGTGAGAAAGAAGTCTCCCCGGTAGGAGGGAGTAGGAACTATACTATCCTTAAGGGTGTTTGGGATCACAGATTGTAAGCTGGAAAAGAATTTAAGAAATCATCTATTCCAACCTCTTCATTTTACTCTCTGGAACTGAATTGCAGAGAAGTTAAGTGATTTGCCCAAGGTCAAACAAGTGCTAAGTGTGAGAGGCAGGATTCAAACTCGGGGCCTCTAATATCCAATCTCTGGCACCACACAGCTGCCAGTAGTTATTGGCAGCTGTGTCAGAACACAGAGTTGGACTGACCTTGAGGCCACATGTGGCCTTCTAGGTCCTCAAGTGCAGCCCTTTGACTAATCCTGGATTCAGGGCTGCACTTGAGGACCCAGAGGGCTGCATGAGACTTTGAGGCCACAGGTTCCCTAGCCCTGGAATAGTCCCAAATTAGAAAGTGATATTGAAGAGCCAGTTACATTGTATTTGTCATCTTACCATCTTATAGAATCTAGACATTCTATAATACAAAATCTATAGAATCTTATAGTATGTAGAATTAGAATTTAGAATTCTTTTAGAATTCCAGACAAGGAAATGAAATTGACATCAAAACAATGTCACTCCAAACATCAGGTATGTTTGTATTTTTATCACTTATAAAAAGAGGAATCTGTACACACCCCTTTCTGGGCTTATTTGCCCATTAAATATTTAGCAGCTTGCTTCTTCTGTCGAACTCCCTTTTGGAATCCCCTAGTACCTTCTGCACTCTATTTTACTGCTTTCAGATGAAGCAGCCATTTAGAAGGCACACCAGTGGCAGTGGTTTCCCTAGCAATGCTAATTATGTGAGAGTGCTCAGAATAATTCCACCCCCTTTCCTTTCACTACTCATACCTGAGGCATCTGCTTTTGGAGGGTAAAAAAAAAATAATCCAGACAGCAACTGTTTGAACTTCCTTGTAGAGCCAAAGCCAAGGGTGTATTTGCCTTGTTGGTGAGCTGGGTAAACGCCCTGAATTCCCAGTGCAAGAAGAGAACCTAAATAGCTTCTAATGACTAACCACATCTGGCTGGGAAAAAGACAAGCCAAAGAGCCTCTAAGAGGCCATTCATTTATCCAAGGGCTCAGAGTTTACATGGCAAACCAGGAGAGAGCCAGGAGTCAACAGCTATTCTAATGAGTGCACCTCTGCTAAAAGAAATCACAAAATGCTACAGCTTTGCATGTTATGTGCAAGAATGGTTCAAAGAAAGAGAAACCATATTTGTGTACCTCTTTATCTCCCACAAAACACATGTTTTAACCTGATAGACAGTTAACTCTTCTAAGCAATCAGTAAGACACCATCAACTTAAATACATGTTCCATCCTGTTGGAGAAACGAAGTACAACAGCTTACTATTGAATGAGAATAATAATTAAACACGCACACACACACACACACGTAAACACGCATGCACACGCATTGATTTGATCTCTAGAAATACATTCCCTACAGATCAAGCAAGAGAGTACCTTCAAACCTTGAGAACGGCAAACTAAGACAACACAGACCTTTTTCCAAAACAGCTTGCCCAGAGGAAGAGAAGTGGGAGATTTCTCCTTTGTTCCATTCTTTGCTGATTCAGGGGATGCTGTCGTCTGTTGCTGAGCTGAAGAGTCCAAGCCTTTAGTATTCTTCTGCGTCCCCTGGGCCTCAGGTGATGAAGACGTGGCTTTGTCTGATTTTGTATTAGCTGAAGAAGCAGGTGATTTTTCAGCACCCTATATATGTTAAAAACAAACAAACCCCAAAAGACAAATAGTTGCTCAAAATGATCAAAAAGGGAAACACTTGAAAGGAATGAAGGTCCATTCCACCTAGGAGCTAATAATTCTTTAAAAGGCGCAATGAACTAATTGGGGACATGAAGCTAGAGAAGTATGCAATTCACTTTCAGACTATGGCATAGTCTAAATCTAGACCAGGATGAAGCATATTGACATATTTTTAATTTATTATGATTAATAATAACATTTCTATATGGAGGTAGGTACATAGCACAGCAGAGAGAGAGCTGGGTCTGGAGTCAGGAAGACATGAGTTCAAATGTGACCTTGGACCCTTCCCAGCTGTGTGATGCTGGCAAGTCACTTAACCTTCATCTGACTCAGTTTCCTCAACTATAAAATGTGGATAATAATTTCTCCTAACTCCTAGGTTGTTTTGAAGATTAAATGAAATGATATTTATAAAGCACTTATCATTGTGCCTGGCACATAGTAGATAAATAATACTTTGCTTTCCTTTCTTCCTTCCCTTCCTTTCTTCCTTCCTTCCCTATATCATTTTTAGGTTTATCAAACACTTCCTTACAACAACTGAGGCTTAGAGATTGGTTTAATGACTTCTCCATGGTAATATTACTAGAGGTGGGTTTCCAAGCCAGATCTCCTGAATTTAGGTCTAGTGTTTTTTTTTTCCTACTATAACACACTGATGAATGAAGGGTGGGGGGATGGGAGGGGAACATGGAATTATGTAATGTGTAAGTTGGAAGGGATTTTAAGGATCATCCTATCCAAACCTTCATTTTATGGAGGAAGAGAAGCTTGGAGGCAGAAAGTGACCAAGGGCACACAGCTACTGAGTGACCAAGGCAGCACTAAAGCAGGTCTTTGGAATCCCAATCTATTTCTTTTTCCATTATACTATGGCTACCTCTCCAGACCCAATTTCTTCAATCAATCCTGGTTCCTGCCCCTCACTTAACACAATTTGAACTTTTGTTCTTTCTGCTTCTCATCCGTCAACCATGAGTTCTGAATTCCTGGACCCCTCAGAGACTTGCTACACAGTTTCCCCACTACATGATGCGTGGTCTTGCTTTTTAGTTGTTTCGTGTGTCTGAGTCTTTTTTCTTCCCTAAGATTCAATTGATTGAACTAACACATATTGAAAACCTTCTGTGCAAGGCACAGTGGGGCTTCTGAGTTAGAGAAGGAAAAGTCCCTGCCCTGTGGAACTAGAAAGCAATAAACCATGGACATGGAGCATGATACAAAGCAGTGTGTGAATGGGCAGGAGAGGGACGAAAAAGTCCACAGAGAAGGACCCCAAGACTGTAAGATTTCTGAGGGTAAGAGGTTTTTTTTCCCAGTTTCTCTCTCCAAATTTTATAAATTCTTGCTGATTTGATTTAATCAAGTAACATGCAATTGCTTAGGTTGTCATTTCATAGGATTTAGGGCTAGAAGGAGCCGTACCTATTTATGCTTGCTAACTTCCTCTTTCTATAAAGAAGAAACGGAGGCCAAGAAAGGTTAAGTCATTTGCCCAAGGACGCATAGGTAGTAATTAGGGGGAGGGGTAAGATTTGAACTCAGGTCTTTGGACTCCAAGTCCAGTACTCTTTCCACTATTGACCTGTGTTGAAGACCAGTGTTTGCCAGGAAAGGATGACTGTGGATCAAGACAGCTTCATTTGAATTACCCGCCCCCCCTCCCCTCCCAGCTATGTCCATTCTGCAACAACTATCTGGTTGTGGCAAATATACTTACTTTGGTATTTGATGTGGACTGAGTTTCTTTTGAAGACTAAAAGCAAAGAAACAGAAAACAAAGTCAGTGCCTTACAAGACTGCCCCCCCCTCCACTTTTCCCCTCCCACCTCTCCCCCAACAAGTAGCGTATTCAAGCAGGCAGGAAAGAGGTAAAGTAGGTATGACTAGGCATAGGGGTGTGGATCCAGCCACAGCTAGTGTGCCCCACTCCTATTTCATTCTCCCCAAAAAACTTCCCTTCATGGAGAGCAGAACTCTTCTTGATATAGCCCATCTTTCTTTCTCTTCTCTGCCACCAAGAAGAAAAACAGCCGGCAAAAGAAGGGTTCTCTTGATATTCTACTGTGGACACACCCAGAAAGATATTTTCCAAATCCTGTTTCACCCTTTGAGGCAAGGGTTATTAACCTGGCATCCACTATGTATATCCAAAAGGTGTGTGGGTAGTTTTCAGGAGGTCTGTGAACTTGGACGGAAAAAAAAAAATCTTCATCCTTATTTTCACTAACTTTTCACTGAAATTTAGCATTTCCTTCAATTATTTAAAAGCATTATTCTGGGAAAGAAACCATAGGATTCATCACTCTACCAAAAGATTGAAGATACAAAAAAGGTTAGGAACTCCTGCTCTACGAAGCAAGCACACATCTGTTTTCCCCTGAAAACAAGTCAATAAGTCTGTTACCCAAACTAAATCAAGGCCTTTTTTTCAGTATTTAACTGGCCAGTTCTGAGGGACAACCACTCTATGGAATACTCTAAGCCCCCAAAGAGAAGGGGAAATCAAAGTCTTCCTATGAGTTTTGACAAAAGTGATCAAAGCCTTGCTATAAGTTTTAAAGAGTAATCTCCGGCCCCGTTTTAAAATGCATAGACCTGCAGAGCACAGGAGAATTAAAGGGAAAAAAAAGCCGTCTGCATTTCATAGATGGCAGGACAAGATGAGATTGCTGATGATTTTCTGCATTATGCATGTTCCAGCAAGTCTTAGGCAATCTGCACAGTTTTAACTTCAAAAGGGTATTCATAGAATTAAAGGGGACTGGAGGAATGAATACACATGGCTCAATATTTTCTTCTTAAAAACAAGACACTAAAAAAGAAAAGATTGGGAGAAAGGATGTTGCCATTTTTTAGGAGTAATGAATACAGGTAGGATAAGGGTGGGATAGGAGTGCGTTGCCTGAAAAACCTGCTTCTCTCTGGCTTCTTCGGGGAGTCATTTCTACATTATGTGACATAGGGACCTGCCAGAGGAGCTGCTTGCTTGTTTGTTAAGGGCTGGAAGACATCAGGTACAAGAGGAGAATTTCAAGGAAACAACAGGATTCAGTACAATCTGTCCTTCCCACCATGCCATTTAGCAAAAATCATCCTGGGCCTTGCTTTGCCTGGCTGCACAGTAATACCCTTGGCAGGAGTTAGGCAAATCATTAGGTTCCCCCCAGGGTCTTGGAGCATTGCCTCACATGATCTGCGCAGTTCTTGAAGCGTTGAAAAGTGAAAGGCTATGGTCATAGTGTCATAGATTTAGAGCTAGAAGTGATCGTTGATCCCAGCACCCTTATTTTACAGATGAGGCCCAGAGAGATTATGTGACTTGTCCAGGGTCACACTGCTAGTGCCTATGTTGGGATATGAACCCACGTCCTTCCAATTCTAAGTCCAGTGCCCTACCCACTATCCTTATGCCTTATGCACCATCCTTATGAACAGAGGTAGGCATGGAATTTCAGCCCAAACATGTCATAGTTTTATACTTCTGATCCACAGATGAAAAAGGAGATTATATTAAATGATGCATTTTTTGAAAGTGCATATTCAACACGTCAAGGGAAATGGTGAATACAGAAAGATCCAGTCAATTTGATAAGAGTTGATCTCTTAACCAATGATTGAAACCACAAAAATGAATTTTGGTCTGAATGTTCCATTTTAGCTGCCTTTTGTTCTCAGATTAGGATGTCCACCTTGTTCAAGGCAGGTGAATAATTTCTAAACCAGTGCTTAACACAGTGCCTGGAACATAGTAGGTGCTTAATAAATGTTTGTTTAATTTATTCAATTGAATTAAAACCTTTATTTGCCCTAGAAAGACAGTTTGACAATCACTCAGTTATAGTTCTGAATTAAACTCTAACAAACTATCTTAGATGGGAAAGGCAGGGGTCCCCAAAAAACCAGACAGAACCTCATCTTCTACCTCCACTCTGCCCTGCTGATCCCAGTTTCCATAATCTTTTTTTTAACTTTTTCTCTCCAGTCCCATATAAAGCATAAGAAGGTCCCTTGCTTTGCCCCCTCTATTTTTCACCATTCAGGGCAGTTTTGACAGTGTGGCCATATCACTGACCACTCTTTTCTATGTTTTGGCCATTGATGTTCAGTGTAGGAGGAACATATTATGTATATTTCACTTCCACTTAGTTATGGCAACTCCCTCAGGCCACCCAAATGTGTTGTGTCTGGATACATCGGGCCACGTTACTAGTATTGTTATCTTATTTTCACATTGTGGGATGATGTTAGTAAGGGATAAATATTACACAAAGACCTGAAAAACAATGAATGTATATAGAAAATCTCTCATATGAAACCATTAATAATAAGTTTGGCTTTCTAAGATGAGAAGGTGGCTTAATTGGATCCTCTATAGAGATGGAAAACTGTGTTTCTTAGAAAACTTGCCAAGTCAAAATGCTGATAGCTTGGTGTGCATTTTCTGACAATAATGCATTTCCTCAAAAATTACCTTCTATCCATTTTATACATATTTTAGATGTACTTTTATCTGTACATGTTGTCTTCCTAGATATAATGTAAGCTTCTTGAGGGCAGAAACTTTCCATTTCTGTCTTCATATCTCCAGGGCTGGTAAATGGTGAGTATTTAATAAATGTTTCTTGGTTGATTTGAGTTGATCATGAGTCATGTAGCCATAAGAAAAATGAGCTAAACCACAGTTTCTATTTGTGAAAGACAAAACTTAATTTTAATCTCATATAATATTGACACTTCCATATTACTTAAGAAAAATAACAATGCCTTTATTTTAAGCTGACTAAAAGTAATGTCTCAGCCATCAGAGAGCCCAGAACCTTTTATTTCTATAAGTGTTGGCATTCATACTCTACAGAAGGGAAACAGGAGACTTAGTGAAGCTGACTGTATGTGACCTGTTTCAGCACACTCGTAGCAAAGTCTGTGGTGTAGCAATAGCTAGCTAGCTACTTGTTTTCCTTAGCCTTTATTGCCTGAGAAGTAGAAGACAGTGTTTTAGATCTGAATCTCAGTGTTGGTCTTAGGGGTAACAGTTTTTCCTGTTGCCATAATTTGTAAACCTAAGGAAAAAAGGAGGATCAGAGTCATGCCCTTCATGACTCTGTGGAAAGCTTTATGGAGAGACCCATTTCCTTGATTTTGGTGGGCCTATTTCTATTTTAATGGGCCATTCCATTAGCTATGATAGAACTCTAACAAGAGGAAAATGAAAAGCCTCCAGTGGCCAGAAGAAAGGGGCTCAGAGGCAGCCACAAGCTTCAGAAATCATGTATTAAGCTGCTGTGTGAAAAGAATTCAGAGAATTTGGAAAATGCAGCCCTAAAGATTGTATGGGTATCACAAAGTAAAGACTTGTCAAAATGTAGTTGATAGATAACATGGAAGTCTGGAATGGGGCATTTCTTCTCCATCTTCCCAGAGTTTTCCCAGAATTCAGTCCTTCCTCATTTCGCATGTGCATTAGTAGTAGAATATAGTCCACCAGATTATCTGGTACTTCCTCTTCCCCCTAAAGTGGCATTCTTAAAGTAAGCACTGCATTTCTCCTTATTGAATTGTGTGGGTGGGAAGGTAAAGGTAAAAGGATAAGGCAAAACTTTAGATTGGGAACATTGAAGTAATATGGTTAATATTATTTACATATATGTATATATACACATGTGTATATTATGTGTGTATATGCCTGTATATGTACATATACATATATTTGAATAAAAGAAAAAAATCTTTAATTATCAAAATCTCCTGCTCACAAAAACATCCCAAGTGGGTGTTGGTCTGGAATGTTCCCATGTGATGAATGATATCATATTTTGCCTACAATCAGTCATGAGATACTGCCCAGGGTATAACTGCTTTTTGGGATGGGGTAGAGGGGCGGAAGCTCTGAACTACAAATTATAGCATTAGATTCCAGATCATCACTATCCTTTACCAGAACAATATTTCTCTTTAAGGAAATATGCTTAAGATCTCTAAATGTTCTCTCCTTTCTAAGGATAAATTCACAATATTGATAGCATGTGTAAATATCAGCTCCACCTCAAAAGGATTTCCAAACAGCCCCTCCTTGCAGGCATAGATCCCAGAATAAGACTTTCAAAGAGAGGGCTTTCTTTATGTGCTCATTCCACTAAGCTGATCTTGGGGGATATTTTTGACTCGTTTCCAAATATGCTGGAATAATGTAGCTATAGTAGGTTCTCTTGAGCACCCAAGGGTATCACTCTAGCAGATTGGGAAGTTGATACCTGTAGCCTCATAGGTTATTCCATTTTCTAAAGGTCCAGGCTTTCCGTAACCAAGAGGCTAATCTAAGAATTGCCTTAATCCATTGTTTTTTCTCTTCTTTGTCTGTTGCAGGGTGGTGTAAGTTTTGTTAGCATCAGGGTCAAATCATACAGTTATATAGGTTTTCTCAGTTAGGTAGAAGGCATGACTTTTGGGTTAGGAGAATTATTTTAGAACCCTGCCTTACAGTTGGGAGACACCAGGGAGGGAAGGTTTGTAACCATGCAGGTTTTGGGGCTGTCATTCAAATTGGCTTCATAGATTGTAGATTTTTAGAATTGGAAGGGGTTTGAGAGGTAATCTCATGCAGGCCTCTTATTTTATAGATAGGAAACATAGGCCCAGAAAAATTAAGTAACACACCGAAGATCATACAGGTAGTAAGTGGCAGAGACATGATTTGAATCCAGGCCCACTGACTCCAGATCCAGTGCTCTTTCCACTATACTCTGCTCTTTATTTGTTATTTGACAGTCCCAAACACCTACAGAAACCTGTCTCTTTGCCAAGGTGGATTTTGGTTAGTGGATGACCAGATTCCATATCATCCATTGCAGGACAGGGTTCTGTTTTCTCTAGCAATAAGATACAGACCTTATGCCTAAAGAATTTTCTGAAGGCGTAGCCTAGACTGGGGCTCTCTGGATTCTTTTTCTTGGCTCCTTTGGCCTGGACTTCTCCCGTTGTCTTCTGACCAGATGGTCCATCATGGACCTTCTCAGCTTTCGATCCCTTTCAGTTGATAGTAATCATGGTTGAGTAGTTTTTGACTTTATTTTACATTATCCACTTTCTCTTCATTTGTAATTACGTGTTAAGACAGTCACACACTTGTCAATGGATATTGTTCTCAAATGCCCATACCAATAATATCTGAATGTTTAATGATGGATGATGATTCCCCTCTGAGACGATGGCTTATTGCATGGAAATATAGGCACACTTAAATTCTCAGCTGGGTGAGAGGGCTTTTGTAAATGTGACCTCATTCGGTAATGACAGTCAAAATGCATTTAGTAGTGTCTACCCTCTACTAACCATCCAGATGAAAAGAAAAAAATAGAGCTCCTCAAGCAAATAGCTTCAAATGACTATATCTTATGTCACACAATGGATCCTAGTGATTAGCCAAATTTCTCAGTTTTTAATCTCAAAAAATTAGCAGCCTGAAGAGTATAATAACAATTAAAAAGTACTAAGCTATATCTAATCTCAGTGATTTTTAAACACTGGAAGGCTCCAGAATATTCCCCCCCCCACAAAGATTCTGGGATCACAGGATAACAGGAGCATGTCTATTTATGAGTGGAAGGGATGGATGAGTGTCTCTAGGCATGAGTGGTAATTTCATTTCGTAATGACAAAACCAGACTACTCAAGAGGCTAAATGTTAATGAAACTTCTTTCGCAAACTGATCTACTCTAAGTTTAAAGAGGATATAGAGTTGAAATTACTCAGTAATGGTCACTTTCATTGTCAGTCTTGGTGACAGTGTTGTCCCCTGCCAATGTAGTATGCTTTTCTGGCTTGAGGAACATTATATACACAATGGTTAATGAGAATTATAATAGCTGACATTTTATCATAAAACTTGCTTAGCTAACAGCTGTTTGTCAGTGTGTCAATTACAATGTCAGGTGAAGACCAATCAGTTCCCAGAAGCCAGGCTGCAACTTTCAGTTAAAAAAAGTCCTTTAAAAGGCTTTTTGAAACAAGGTCTTAAAAAGGGTTATTATGATGGTTGTGAAACTGTGCTCATAAATGTTCCTCCTCATTAGGCCACAAAGCTCTAAGTAGTGCCAGAGGGAGCTATGTCCAAGTCAGTGGGGAGGAATATTGAGATATTGTCATTTCCAGATAACCCCAATATTTTAATTCTAGGGCAGGAGCAGAGCCCAAAAGAGATAGAGTAATGAGAGTGCAGTGGGCTGAACCCACTCATGCAAGATATGCCCAAACAATAAGGAGCATGGGGAAATGGGAAATATTTTGTGTGACATTGCCCTGAACCCTGCTTGCCATATGGCAAACACATAATAAAGACAATCCATTTAGGTTCCTTAAATAAACAAATTCAAGAATAAAGATATAGACATAAGTCAAAGGAACATGAATTCTGAGATGCAAGAGATTCTGTGAGACTTAGGAGAGAAGGGTGGAGCACGTGGAAGCCATTCACTCATTGGCCACATCTTTAGACTCATAAGTGAAGGACAGTCAGAAGAGAATAGAGGATATCTCTCTGATGGCTCTATTTCTCACCACAGTTCTCATGAAAATTGAATCATCAGTTTCCCTGGAGGGAATCTATGTTGTCAGCAGGAAAGGGGGAAATTTTCTTTAGAAATCTATTATTCCAAATAATCAGTTGCTTTTTGGAGAGTTTGTTATATTTTCAGAGGCTCCCCATGGGATATGCTGTACTCTCCACATGCCCTTCATTAACATTTGGCAAGTTTCCTACAGGGAAGCTATTTAATTTTACCGAGCACCTTCATTCCAAGGGGAGGAATTTTTTTTTAATCATTGGAATAACAATGGGCATATTGTGAAATATTAAAAAAAAATCTGGCACCTCCAGTCTGCTTCTAAAGGAGTTTCACTCCTTTCAAACCTTCTCTGTGCAGTTTCTGCTGAGTTTGCTGGGCATGTTTGCACAGCAACAAAAAGAGGAAGGTCACCACACAGTGACTACAATGACTCTCTTGCCATTTCCATTTTAGTTGCTAATTCTCAACCTCAGAAATTAAAGGATAAGAAATATCTTGATGACAGTGGAGCAATCACTTTCCCCATTCATGCCTTTTAAAAGGGCTCTTGGGTTGATTATAAACAAGAGCTGATTAACAAAATTGAGTGTGAGACTGAAGTGAAATGGCCATCAAGGTCATCAGCTTAAGAGCACATGGCCTACAGTACACCCTGACAACTTGGCTGAAATAGCCGAGGAAACCCTTCATTCATTCATTTGTTCAAAATCTAGAGGCAAAGATACAGAGGTAAACACACACACACACACACACATGCAAACAATGGGAGATGGGGAAAAAAAGCTTCCTTCAAACCAGTTTAGCCTGTAAGTTCCTGTTTAATTGGGGTTCTACTACCCTTCATTAGCAATACTCAACCTCTTGCTCCATAAATCCCCATCATTCACACGTATCTAAGCTAAAATCCCCTTCCACTGCTACTTCTCTCCATGATTTTGGACCTATCGTCTTGGCCTTATACCTCCCCATTCCATATCTTCCGGTGTCCACCTCTGGAAACCCATTCTGTTGTGGTCAAATGATAATTTACCCTAGAACTCTTACTCTTACATTCCTTTCATCTGGTGATAACTGAAATCTACATCATTGCTGAAGACAGACGGCATATCTTTTCCCATTATCCCCTCTGGCACTAGGATGATCCTTCACGCAAAGCCCTGACTCACAGGGGATAGCAGGAAGAGGTCACAGGCTTTCTACTCTCCATTGCAATTCCATCTTCTCCTGCCACTATCCTCATTAACATCTTTTCTGTTGGATGTCGTCTGATTTTATCATCCTCTCCTGATCCTTATATTTGCCAAAGGGGTAAGCAGACTATGAAGCTCTCTCTAATCATAATATTTTGACTTCCCTCTTTTCCCACCAAATATCTCTCCTCCTGGAACTTTTAACTCATTTTTTGTGTCCTTTTGTCCCCTTCATTCTTCAGGACCTTTTTCTGCCTTCACTTCTCTTCCTCCACAATTTTGACTCTTATAGATAGCCGTATTAACAATATATTATCTTTTGTCCTTGAATTCTTTGCTTCTTTATCCTTCTGCCTTTTTGTGTTTTCCTGGTACCCAAACCCTGAGCTACCTCCACTCTTTTCTTCATCTACTTTTGATACACAGAGTTTTGTTAGAGGATGTCATGAAACCATGCTGATGAAGACTGCTACAAATTTATAAGATCCAACCTCAACTGGGTCCTCACTGTTGCACAAGACTCTCCTTTATTTATTCTTGTTTGTTTGTTTGTTTGTTTTTTGGTGAGGCAATTGGGGTTAAGTGACTTGCCCAGGGTCACACAGGTACTGTCAAGTGTCTGAGGCTGGATTTGAACTCAGGTCTCCCTTTATTTATTCTTGATTTATTCCTTATCACATTGTGGCTGTCCCAAACTTTTCTCATATCTCCTCAAGTCCCCAATGTCACTGCTCCTCCCCTTCTCTTTGCAGATGACCTTGTCTCCTATTTTACTGAAAAGACAAAGGTCATCTGTCATTTTTCCCTCATTTGTCCTTCTCTATAACTCAAAACCTCTTTATAACTTCACCTATTCTCTCTTATTTCTCATTTCTCACCTGGCTGTATTGCTTTGGGACTTCTCTGACTGACTTCTCCATGATGCCCCAAGATGCTGATTATTGGGATAACCTTATCATCCTGCTAGATCTTGTCAGCCTCGGTTCTCTGCCTCATCACTACCCTCTGCCTCTCTTATTGGGAGGTGGGGCCAGGAACTCCAAACCTCCATTTAAGGAGAGAGCCCAGCTCAGACATTTCATTTCTCACTTGGCTGCACTACTTTAGGAGTTTTCTGATTGACTTCTCTGCTTTCACCAGCCCTCAACTTTTCACCTTCATTTTGTGTGCTGTCTTCTCCTATTAGATTATAATAAGCTCCTTGAGGGCAAGGACTGTCTTTCTTTTTCTAATTTGTTCCCCCAGCACCTAGCACAGTGCCTGGTACATAATAGGTACTTAATAAATGTTTATTGCTTGCTTGCTTGTTTTTTTCCCTCTAGTTTTAGAGTATGGGGACTATACTTGTTAAGGCTCATCCTTTCAATCTTTCCTTTCTGCTTATGAACTTGCTTGGGGTTCCTTTATTAAAAACAAAATGAAACAAAAAACCTGCCTCAGTGCTGCTGCCCTTTCTGTCCATCATCCTTTCTTTCTCCTTCCCTTCATGGCTAAATTTCTAGAAGGACTAGTCTTCATTTGTTCTTTATAATTTCTCACTACTTACTTACTCCTCAACTCATTACAATCTGGTTTTAGTCCTCACAACTGGACTAAAAATGGTTCCCTTCAATATGAGTAATGAACTTTTAACTGGCAAATTTGACTTTTTCTCAGGCTTTATCCTTTTGCCACTGCTGACCAACCCCTCCTTTTAAAGATTGTGCCTAATCCTGTTTCTACTAGTCAATAACAGTCAACAAACATTTATTAAGTCCCTACTATATGACATATCTGAGTTCTGCATGGTCTTTTGTTAGTTCCTTCTCTAGTTTGCTAACTGCTCTTCCCCTCCTGCGGTGACCTTCCCCCACCCCTCGGCTAGCTCTATCCATCTATCCTTAGCTCTTTTCTTCTTCTGTAGTCTCTCTTGATGATCTCATTCATTCCCAGAGCTTTGCTCATCTCATCTATGCAAATGACTGCAAAAGATGTGGGTGTGTGGGCTCATATGCCTTTGTGTGTGTGTGTGTGTGTGTGTGTGTGTGTGTGTGTGTATACTTATCATATGTATGCAGGCCATAGTTCCTGTCCCTGTATTTCTACCTAAGAGACATCTCTCCCTGGACATCCTGCTGGTCCTTCAGTCTCCATCCAAACAGATATAACCATTTCTCTTCTCAAATCTGCTATTTTCAGATTCCCTGATTCTTCTTGTTAGATAAGAACCACTACCCTCCTAGTCAAAACCTCTCCTTTACCCTCCAGAGCCAGTCAGTTGCCAGGTTCTATTCGTTTTACCTCAATAATAGAAGGATGGGTACTGGGTCTGTCATTTCATTGATACAGGGAGCTCCCAGACAAAGCAACTCCCTTTACCAATGCAGGTCACCCTCTATTCTGTAACTTAAGCAACAGTATCTCTGTCTCTGTCTCTGTCACTCTGTGTCTCTCTCTGTTTCTCTATCTCTCTGTGTCTCTTTTCCTCTCTCTCATTTCTGTCCCACTCCTGGACTAATATTCACACGTTTATCATGATATGCCCATTCTTGGAGATCTACTATGGTGGCATAGCACTGCAATATCTCTTCACTTTGTCTCTTAATTTCTATTTCTTTTGTTATCTCCCTAATCAGTCCCTCCTTGTCACTCACTTATGCTATTACAGAAGCTTCTTTACTGGTCTCCATGCTGCCAGTCTCTCCCCTCTCCAATGCTTCTTAATTCCTTAGACAATGTAATTCCTCTCATCATAAATCTTGAGTAACTCAACTTATTGCAATATAAGATATGTATTCTGTAACCTGGCATTTAAGTTCCTCCATAGTATGGCACTTAGCCACCACTCCAGTCTTATTTCATACAATATCTTTTCATGTAATTTATATTCTAGGTGAATTGGACTACTGACTGATCCAAGGTATCACTCTGCATTCTCTAACCTCCATGCATTTGTATAGATGAATGTCAGGAGAGTACTCTGTCCACTTGTGTACTCATTGAAATACTCTCTCAAACTCCAGCTTCTGTGAAGCTTTTCCTGATTCCCTCAGCTGAAAATGATCTCTTTCTCCTAAAATGTGCACAAAGGACTTTGCCTGGTCCTTTCCTTGTTATTCTACCTTGTTACACACTTATGTGTGCATATATGGGAATTATATACACCTATACATTAAATTTTTTTTTCATTAATTTATTTCTGGCAATTGAAGTGTGTGACCCAAACCAAGTAACCCAAATTAAGCTAGGGAAAAATACCAACAAAAATGACAAAAAAAAACCCCAACAAAAACCCACCTTGTGAGTAAAATTTACTATAAAAAATCTTAGATCAATCAAGATAATTTTAGCATAAAATATTTTAAAGGTGTTGTAGTGAAAAGCTGCATCTTTTATCAAGTAGGTATAAATAAGAAGGATCAGTGTGAGCTCATTTTGAAATCAACATTTACCACTGCTAAAATAGTTTGAGAAAATAAGTTTTGACATACTTGAAAGGTATACAGCTTGTACAATGAATAGCCAAAGCATAGAACACTGGCATTTCCCCTTAAACATTTAAATCCATAAAAGAGTTTGTCATCCAGCTGCTCAATTATTTGATTTTACATTAAGGCTACCATTCAGAGACTCAAGTGGGAAAATGACAACTTTGATTTCCATTACTGTTGTATACTCTATTTTGTAACAGCTCAATGAGATATGCTTCTATAATACCCAACCACACATACATACAACTTAAAATAAGAACCTAGCAGGGAAGTTATGCACATCATTATACATTTTTCTCTGTTATAAAGTAGCATACAAGTATATCTATACCTATAATCCTTTTGTTCGATTGTAAACTATTTGTGGTTAGAGATCATGTCGTTTTTCATCTTTGCATCTCTAGTGCCTTGAACATAGTAGATAACTAACAAATGTTAGCTGAATGAAAGTTATTTGAAACCTAACCACAGGTACACACATAGATGTATAAAACTACCTACCTTGTCTTCTGAATCAGTTTTAGTTTCACCTTTGTTAGACGAAACCTTAAATGTTTGAGAAAAGAGAAAAAAATCATTGTTTTTCAGAGTTGCTGGGTTTGCTATAGAGGGTAAAGAATCAGAGAAGAATCAACAGTCATTTGCTATACTGACTTCTCTAGGTTCCCCGTCCTTTATGTACCTGGTGATTCAAGGCAAGGTAAGACTGTTATTTAAAACAAATGTACCTGAACTTATACATTCACACAAATGCAAGATAAGCTAGGCTTGTAAATGAAGTAACACAGATATCACCTTGTCCCTTTCAAAGCTTTTTTTTTTTTAACCAGGAAGAAGAAGGGGAATATGAGATATAACAGTAGGAAGGCAATAATTGCGTCCAATAACCCAAAGTGTGTATCAGCTTCTCTCTTCTTCTGAAGCTTCCTTTAGGTGGCAAAGGGGGAAGGGGAAAGTGAACAGGCATTTTTCAAACACCTATTATATATCAAGTACTGGGCTTTACAAATACTATATAATTTGATTCTCACAACAACTCTGCCAGGTAGGCCCTATTATTATGCCCATTTTACAGTTGAGGAAACTAAGGCAGAGAGAGGTTAACTAACTTGGCCAGGGTCACACAGCTAGCAAGTGTCTGAGGTCACATTTGAACTCAGGTCTTCTTGATTCATGGCACATACACATATACAATATAGTGTATATATATATTTATATACACATATACATATACACACATACACTAAATATAGGTATATATTTACACTATATATACACAATACACACATGTGTATATACTATATATGTACATAAACAATGTGCATGCATGAATATACATAGATATGTATATACATGTAATCACATGATATATATATGTATATACATACATATATATATATATATATAATATGCATATGTGTACATCCCCTCCCCCTTTTTTTACTTTATATAAAGAAAATATAAAAGCAATGAGAAGCAAAGTCTCTGGACTAATGCTTAGGCTGGCCCATTATATAATACCAGTGGACCATGTCTTAGCAAAAGGGAGACCAAGGGAGTGGGAGAGAGCCCTGTATTGCAGAAAAGTGTTGACTTTGAGGAGTTAGGCTACTTGGACAGTTTTCCCTTGGTGTCTGTATTTGTATTCCTCCAGGCTAAATGTCACCTTAGAGAGAGGTCTTGTGCATTGGTCTGTGCTGTGAACTGCCTGAGGTTTCAGACACAGAAGAGGAAACAGAAGAATTTGGGCTTAATGATTTTGCACCCAAGGTCATTGATAGCAGTGTATTTAACAATACTTTCTGAGCCCTTATTCTCTTATCCATCCCTGGGTGAAAGATTACAAGACCTTGGCAGTAGTTAACACGGGAGGGACAACACTTATTACAGTTATAGTGCCATTATTCTAAACATGTTTAGATTTTTCACTTTTGGAACACTTTGGAGTGAACCTAGAGTCCATTTTGTAGAATATTCTTAGTGATAGAAAGGGTGGTTCTGATTGGAGAGGAAATAGCCAGAAATCACCGAGAGCCAAATTTAGCAAATGAAGTGGTAGACCAAACTCATTTCATATTATTGATGTGATGAATTTCAGAGCTGGAAGGGCCCTTAGAGTTCATTTAATTCAACCCCCTCATTTAAGAGAGGAAGAAATAAGAACCCGAGGGAGGAAGTGACTCATTTACAATTACATAATGAGTTTGTGGTATAGTCTGGATTAGAACCCAGATTTACTGATTCTCAGTATAGTACTCTTTCCATTAAGCCAAGGAACAGAATTTTAGGTTAAAATGAGTTATGACTGTAAAGAAATGCCACTAATTTTGTTGGGTGGCTCACAAACTGGACCTGAACATAGTTTCAAAATAGGAGCCCTAAAAACCATTTTGAAAATGGCAACATTTTGGGAGTGTTAAAAGACAACTCTAATTTGTATGTGTAAGATCTGCTATGCCTGTTAAAAACCAAAGCTTATCACTTGGCAGCTTAGTACATATAAAGAATATTGAGTGCGGAGTCCAAGGACCCGGGTTCAAATCATACCTCTGTTACTTTTTAAATTTATTTAACGTTGGGTAAACCACATAGTTTCTCTGGGCTCAGTTTTCCTCATTAGAACATAAGGGGAATGGACTGGATAGCAGCTAAGTGGTGTGTGGGGGGGAGCACTGGATTTGGAGTCAGGAGGATCTGAGTTCAGGTATTTGCTAGCTATGTGACTCTGGGCAAGTCACCTAACCTCTATTTTATCATTTTCCTCATTTATAAGAATGGTGACAATAACAGCACCTACCTCCCAGGGTTGTTGTGTGCATCAAATAAGCTAATAATTATAAAGCACTTAGCACATGCCTGGCACCTAGTAAGGGCTATATACATGCTAGCTGATATTATCATTATTATTATGTGCCCTCTAAGGTCCTTTCTAGTTCTAGATTTATGTTTCTAGGTACATTTTATTGAGCTAGGTACAGAGGTAATCATTTGAGGGGACGAGAATGATTCAAGTAGTTTAAAAAATTAAATCTTTTCTTATAAACTTAACATTGAACATCAAAATGACCAACTAAACTTAGTTAATAAGTTTAGTATTTAGTATTTATACTTAATTTCAATGTGTAAAGTATTATACAAAAATATTTTAGTCACTCCTAAGTCTGATTCGGGTATTTTTTCCTTTATTCATTAGTGTTAATTATATCAGTTGTCTATTTCAGTTTGGCTATAATGAACATGATTGCACTCATATCTGAGGATGACCTCATTTTCTAACACAAGTGGTAGAAATCTAAGGTTTTTACATACATGTTTGGAATAGGACTCTTGAGTTACTCATGGTCAGCGAGGTTGATGGCTTCATGTCTGGATTTATGCCTGGGTACACATTAAGACTTTGGGTTCTATAACCAATAATAGCAGAATTTTCCTTAGAACCATCCTATGAGACTGTTCGTACAAGAGTTATTACCTCTGTTTTATAGATGAGGAAACTGAAGTTCAGAGAACTTATCATGAAGGGATTTCAAGTGGATAGGACCTTTTAGACTAGCTAACCCAAACCTTCCCCCTTCATTTTATAGGTGAAGAAACTGACGCAAAGAGAGATGCTAGATGGCACAGTGGATAGAGTACCTGGCCAGGAGTCAGGAAAACTCATCTTTGTGAGTTCAGATCTGGTCTCAGACACTTACTAGCTGTGTGTGACCCTGGGCAAGTCACTTAACCCTGTTTATCTCAGTTTCTTCATCTGTAAAATGAACTGGAGTAGGAAATGGCAAGCCGCTCCAGTACCTTTGCCAAGAAAACCCCAAATGGGGTCATGTAGAGTTGGACATGACTGAAATGACTGAACAACAGCCCAACTTCTCACAGATAGTCAGTGGGCAAACTTGAACTCGAGATCTTTTGACTCCTAGGCCAAAGCTCTTTCCACTACACCATATTTCTTCCAAAACCAATAAATATTTTAAGAAAATACAAGCCTGAGGGAAAAAAGGAAAGAAATACACTTACCAGTGTTTTAAAGAAACTCATGACGGAATAATTGTTCTCTGTTGTATGTTCAGTCTGGGGGTTCTCCTGCACAATTTCAGGTTGCTTTCTATCTTCAGGGACTGAGGAATTGACGCCCACTGAGTTTTCCTGTTCACTCTTTTCCCTGCTGTCAACTAAGTCCTAAAAGCAAGCAGAGTTTTCACAGTTTGGGCTTGTCGAGTGTGTACTGAAATGGCAAAGTATTGTTTGTCATTTGCATCCCTTGGCCCTCGCACACCCGAATTCCAGCCATACTTACACTGCCTACATATATAGAACAATCAGTGTCTTTACAGGATCCACTCTCCCTTCCCCCTTGCTCAATTTCTAATATATTCAGCATTTGCTTTTGGTTGGAAGCTCATTGTTTTGAGCCACCAGAGTACAACAAACACAACAGTTCAAGTTGCTTTCAAAACAAAACCTCTTTTCTATTAATTCTGCAAAGCGGTTGTGAAGCCCGGCAGGAATAGGGCGGCAGTAGTTTTAATCTTAGTAGCCTCCGTGCCTAAATTCTTTGTGCCTATCCAGAGAGACGCTTCTGATTGACCTGCTGCAATTTCCATGCTAAGTTTCAATATTAAGGAAGGACAGAAGTACATTTTCAAATGTCTCTGTGCTCCAGAATTCTCAGGGTTTGTCATCATCATCATAAGGAAGGATGGATGTGACAATGACAACTTTTCTGACATCGCCTCTAGAAGGATCCAGGTCACATGCTTGCTTGTGGATCAGCCCTTAGCACAGTGCATAGTACGTTGCAGGCACACAATAAATGTTCAGCGAAGGAATAGATGAAGGAGAAGGATAGTCATTTATCTGCTTTTCTTGGAAAGATCATCTTTCTTTGTAGCCTTGGGGGCCATGGTAAAACTGACATAAGAAGCTGTAATGTATTGATCAGTTGGTTGGTTGAAGATTGGTGGGTTCCCAGAATCTGTGATTGCCCATGCTTTTGGTCAGCTGTGGCCAGAATTTGAACAAAACATCTAAGTTTGCCCTCTAGGAAAGGTTTGAAAGGTGAGGTCCTTTCTCAAGTGTTTGTATTCCCTAGGCAGTGCAATGCATTTTGTATGGCTTATCACAAAGTAAATACCCATGGGCATGAAAATATGTGTAGAAGGATAACGAGTAGATCTATGATTTCACTGGTATCCTAGGAACTCTTGGATAAGGAAGTTCCTTCTCTCAGTGCAGTTTGGCATCTTCTCTGCATGCTATAATCTTAGAGAGTTCTCAAGAGCACTGAGAGGTTAAGTATGTCACCTCAAGTCCCATAGCCAGTATGTATGTGTCCAAGGCAGGACTAGAACCCTGATCTTCCTGGCTCCAGGGGCATCTCTTAGTCCACTGGGATGTGATGTCTCTCATGTACCTTTACATAAAGTCATATTTTAAAATGCCTCTCTTTGTACTCCATTGTATTCTATTTTCTAGGCAGCTGTCCAATTTTTTTGGGGGAGGCAGCAATTGGGGTTAAGTGTCTGAGGCCAGATTTGAACACAGGTCCTCCTGACTCTAAGGCTGGTGCTCTATCCACTGTGCCACCTAACTCCCCCAGCTATCCATTTTGGATCCCTTTCCCCTTCCCCTTGTGATCACATTTCCCTTCTTAGAACTGGGCATCTTTGGGAACATTTGCACAGAGCAGTCATGGGCAAAACTCTTCCAACCTTACAAAGTGGGTGTCAGGATTTGTCTCTTTTGGGAACTGGCTGCCTTAATGGGAACTATGTAAAAGTCCTGTGGTTGAGACAGGGTTATTTCAGTCATCCAGCTCTTCTTGGTGTGGTTGTCTCCTATCCGTTCCCCTGTCTGCTATACCTTGCCCTTTAGTTCTTATGAGTATCTTGGTTCCTTAGTAACTTAGTTCCTTAGCAGACTTTCCCCCACCTGCCTTATCTTACTATTCTGAAGCATGGTAGTGGGCAGTGTGCTGCTCTAGGAGTCAGTAGACTTGTGTTCCCACCAGCTTCCTGACCATCATTAGCTCTGTGACATTGGGCAAGTCTCTACATCTCTTGAGCCTTCATCATATACTATGTACTCTTATTGTACTTATAGTCTGGCTCATACTACTTATTACTTCATTGTGTTTTTTGATACTTTAGGAATATAGGATTTTATCAGGGTAGGTATTCTCTCAACCACCAATTGGGATCACAGCCCTCCAATGCCACAATAGATAGTCTTCATAGTGGTTGTGATTCCTCAAAATTCATCATCTGGTGGACAGATCTCTGGTACTGACCCTTGCCAAACTTAATGAGGCTAGTCCTAGGCTAAGAAACACATTATCCATTACCAAATCTGAACTAGAAGACTTCTGGCTTATTAGAATATATCACAGACTGCACTCTTCTGGGCTAGCCACTGAAAACCATTAGCTACCTGCATGCCATAACCGGCCACTGGCAAGTTTTAGGGGATAATTTGATTATATGTCACTATTTGTTTAAAAAAGTTATTTTTATTCTGAACTTCACAAACCAAATAAAAATGAGCATTTCTATATACAAAGTAAAGCAGAAAGAAATGACGGTACTGAGAATGTCTACTATCTACTAAATTCAACATGTTACCTTGAAGCTGTCTTCCTTGTCTGTGTTTCTTCTGGCTTTCCTTCTATTCTCTTCTGTGCATTTTAAAAAAATTTTCAATAGTTCTCTTTTCTCTCTCTCTCTCCTCCCCCCTCCCTCCCTCTAGTTCTTTCTTCCTTCCTTCCTTTTTTCCTTCCTTCCTTCCTTCCTTCCTTCCTTCCTTCCTTCCAACCCTTTTCCACCTCCATGCCCCTAAATTAAGAAAAAAAAAGGAACACCCTTGTAACAAATATACATCCTTAAGCAAAACAAATTCCCACATTGGTTGTGTGCAAAAATTATGTCATTGTTTATAACATTTTTATTGCCTTATGTATGTTAGTCTTATTTCTCCAAGTAGATTGTAAGACCCTTAAGGGAAGGAAACGTGACTCATATTTTTATGTAGCTTTCAGAGTGCTTAGCATGATTTTGAGCATTTTATTCATTTCAGTTGAGTGTGAACATTCTCATGTACATATTGTCTACACAGTCTAGAGAATAATATCTTATACTCATATAGCAGCTAGAGGTTAGCAAAGCACTTCACATGCATTATTAGCTCATTTGTTTTCCCTAACAACCGTCTAAAGTGAGTTTTGTTATTGTGGTTGTTGAGTCATTTGTCAGTCTTGTCCAACTCTTTGTGATCCAATTTGGGTTTTTCTTGTCAAAGAAACTGGAATGGTTTGCCATTTTCTTCTCCAGCTTGTTTTATAGGTGAGGAAACTGAGGTAAACAGGATTAAGCGACTTGCCCAAGGTCACACAGCTAGTAAGTGTCTGAGGCTAGATTTGAACTCAGGAAGATGAGTCTTGCTGATTCCAGGCCCTATATTCTATCCAATGCACCACCTAGCTGCCCTGGGTGTTATTATCATCCCCATTTTTACAGATGAGGAAACTGAGGCTCAGAAATATGGGTTAAATGACTTTCCTCAGGTCACATAACTAGTAACTGAGACAGGATTCAACCCTTGGTCATTCTTAATTATCCCAAATTCAAATAGCTCACTATTAAGTGATGTTAGGTATCAGTGAAAGAAGTTGACAAGGCCCTCATATAATGGAAAGATCTCTGGGTTTGGAGTCAAGAGACCTAAATTAAGATTCTGGCTCTGTTTGTAATTTCATGATGTCTTTCTCAGCTACTTTTGATTCACTTTTAGCTTTTCATTAAAGAACGAGGGTCTGTGTCTAAAGCGTGAGGCTCTGGGACTTTGCATTGTCTTTTTTACAACCTTGGATTCATTCCCTGGAAGGTGCTTTGTTTTCTAAGAAGTAATGTGGTCAGCAACCCAAGGAATAAATTATTCCAGAGTTGTAGCTATCCCTGTTAGGAAATTTCTGATTATAAATGAGGTATAGAAATTGTGTTCTAGAGAGTTCATTCAAGGCAGACTAATGCCAAGATGATTAGCATTAAAAGTGGTTATCTCTTGGGTGTCCTCAACTATGTGGACTAAAAGTTGAAAGTTAATACAATAATTTTCCTGCCTCTTCAATGCTCATTGGAACAAAGGTAATTTCTGTTATGGTTTTACAACAACGTTTTCCTTTGTACTTAACATATAGGTTTATATGATGTCTCTGCAAAGGTAAGCCTTGAGTATATTTAAAGTTTCGTAGCAGGAAGTGCTCCAACACTAAAAAATTTATTATGCTCTAGGAATGGTTACAAGGCAACACCTTTTCCTCAGAAGACTTTTAAAGAATAGACATCCATACATCCCACTGGGCTGGGAATCACGAAGTTAAAATCCAGCCTCAGACACTTACTAGTTGTGTGACCATGGGCAAGTCACTTAAGCCTGTTTGCCTCAGTTTCCTTATCTGTAAAATGAGCTGGAGAAGGAAATGGCAAACTACTCCAGTATCTTTGCAAAGAGAATCCCAAATGGGGTCATGAAGAGTCTAACACCAACTACTGAAATAACCGAACAACAACAAATTCTAGAATCCTAAGCTCTTGGAGCTGGCACAGGTCTGACTATACGTCCTTCCTCCCTCAACCCCTCCCCCACCTCATTGAACTCCAGTGGTTCTCTGCCAGCATCAAATATCAAACCCTCTAACTAAAGCTCTTCATACCTTGTCCCCTTCCTACCTTTCTTTTCCTCTTATACTTTCTTTAGTCTCCTCCACGTACTCTAGGATTCATCAACACTAGCCTTGCTGTTACTCAAATACAATTCAACGTCTCATCCCTCCACATTCTGTAGTTTTTCACTGGCTCTCCTCCACACTGAAATGCTGCCACTCCTCACCTGAACCTTCAGACTTACTTCAAGACTCAGATCAAATCTAGTTTCTGCAAAAATTCTTCCTGCCTCTCCTCCCCTACCCCCCAAACTTCAGTGCCTTTCCTCTGAGATTACTATGCTGCTCCATAGATCATGGTTTGTTTTTTGTTTTTTGAGGCAAAGGAGGTTAAGTGACTTGCCCAGGGTCACACAGCTAATAAGTGTCTGAGATCAGATTTAAACTCAGTCTTCCCGACTCCAGGGCTGGAGCTCTATCCACTGTACCACCCTGTATGTTGTCTCCTCAGTTTGAATGTGAGGCCCTGGAGGACAGGGACTGTGTTTGTGCTTTTCTTTGTCTCCTCAGGTCTTTGAATAGTGCCTAGCAATGCTTGTTGACTAACTGACTGGCTGGCTTGCTGGAAAGGACTAGGTAGATCTATCATGAATCCAACCCCACAGCCACTGACCCAATTCAATTTGAAAAACATCAAAGTAGTTACATTGTGCCCAGTTCAGGGCTAGGTACTGGGGATACAATTATAGAAAAAAAAACCCACCAGTCCCTACCCTCAAGAAGCTTATCCAGAGAATAAATACAAAATAAACACAAAGTAATTTGGTTAGGGGTGGGGCAACACTAATAACTGGAGAAACTTCAGTGTTTGCAGGATCTGTGTTTCAGGTGTTGGCATAACTTCTACCTGTGCAAATTGCAGCCATTCCAGGCCTTAGGAAATACTTTCATGCATTGCTGTGGCCAGAAAAAAATTAATCATCCTGCAGCAAGTTTCAATCCAGCTTCAGACACTTAATAGTTGTGTGACCTCTGAGTAACTTACTCTGCCTCAGTTTCCTCATGTGTAAAATGGGGATAATAATAGATTAGCACCCAACTCGCAGGGTTGTTGTGAGGATAAAATAAGATGATAATTATAAAGTGCTTTGCAAACCTTAAAATACTATAGAAATGCTAGGTATTATTAGCTATCATTGTTCTGATTCTGGACCTTGTTGTACTTAACTAGGCTGATCCTTGGGCAGCTAGGTGGCACCACAGTGCACAGAGTGCTGGGCCTGCAGTCAGGAAGACTCATTTTCCTGAGTTCAAATCTGGTCTCAGATACTTACTAATTGTGTGACCCTGGGCAAGTCACTTAACTCTGTTTGCCTCACTTTCCTTAACGATAAAATGACCTGGAGAAGGAAATGGCAAACCACTCCAGGATCTTTGACAAGAAAACCCTAAATGGTGTCATGAAGAGTCAGACAAGACTGAACAACAACATGGTTCTGATACTGGACCTTCTGTACTTAGCTAGGTTGATTCCTGGATAGATCAAGTTTCACCTTGTCCCTGAAGCCTTCTTTGAATATATCAATAATAATAATAATAACAACAATAACAATAACTAACATTTATATAGTATTTACTATGTTCCAGGCACCATGCTAAGTATTTTTACAATTATGATCTTATTAGATCCTTATAACACTCCTGAGAGGTAGGTGCTATTATTATCCCTAATTTACTGAGGCAAACAGAGGTTAAGTGACTTGCTTAGGGTCACACATCTAAGAAGTATTTAAGGCCAGATCTGAACACAAGTCTTCCTGATTCCAGGCCCAATCTAATCTATCTATCTATCTATCTATCTATCTATCTATCTATCTATCTATCTATCTATCTATCTAATGTATGTGTGTGCATATATCTTTCTATATCTATATCTATATGTATGTGTGTGTATGTATCTATATCTATCTACATCTATTGTGACATCTTAACTACTCCCGTGATCTTTCACTCTTCTGAACTCCTAAGAGAGAAATAGGGACTTGATATGCAGTGAGCTACAGAAACTTTAGGGCTCTGTATAAGCTTAGAAATAATATTGACTTTAACATAAGAAAAGTAGAGTAAATTACGCAAGCATATTTTGATTAAAGATTGTGAAAAGGGATTGGCGTGGGGATAGATTGATTATATTCAAGGACTAGTGAGAGGTACCAAAGTATTTATTTTTTTAAATTAAAAATTAAAGAAAAATATACTCCCTTCCCTTCCCATCCTCCTTTTAACTGGACTTGCGATTTCATCAGTGTGATCTTGGTAAGGAAACTCCCTCCACTGGTGCATATCCATAACTGCTCTGCAATTAATAATTTTCAAGAATTGACTGGGGCCACTGAGAGATTAAATGACTTGTCACTGAGCCAGTTTATATCAGAAGCCAGACTTGAATCCAAGTCTTCCTAACTCAGAGATCAGTTTTCTATCCTGTTCTTCATGCTGCCTCTCACACTTATTTGCATGCATAATCTTTAATGCCATTGTGATTAACTGTTTCCAATAATGGATTCAATTTTAAAATAAAATCTAAGGGTTTGAATGGAAAATGTGCTAATTGCTTTTTAATTAACTACAATTATGAAATCTAGCAAACATGAGGTCATATCCAAGGCATCATTGGTCACTTGGTGGTAGTGTATTCTAATTGCAGGCCAAGTGCCTAAGATTAAATAAACATTCTCTCAAATGCTCATTATATGAACTTAAACCAACAGAGTAAAGGGTGTGTCACTCCCCTGACACAGGTAGCTTTGGTAGTGGGAGCTCATTCAACTTAGTCCTTGCTTCTTTTCATTCTGAGAAGAGGCACATTCCTCTTTCCATTCCATTTCATCTCCACTTCATTGATATGTTTTTCCCCTCATCAAATATATCCCTAATTTTTCCCTCATTAATTGCATCCCCAATTTTATCCTTGGCTAGCCCAAGGATTTCACATGGTTTAAGAAGGAGTCACAGAGTCAGGGGACCTGTTTTATCTATGAAAGGAAATCTGTTTGTTTCCTTGGGCTTTTTGCTCAGTGACAGTTTTATAGCCCTACATCTGCAAACTGGGGTAAAGCATTATTGCTTGGGAGGATTAACAATGCAAGCTTTGTAAATCCGGGGATGAATGAAGAGGGAAATAGTAACAAGTCCTTTGACATACTAAGGTATGAAGGATGATTTCAAATGTCAGTGCTTTGGTGAAGCAAGCAAAAATGCTCAAGTCCTATTAACACTGCCAACTACGACCCTTCAAGTCAGAAGGAAACCACTTGCTCATTCTCCCAGGACTTTACATTGTACAAATCTTTACTAAATTCCTGACATTCTTCTTTCTATGTGGTTGGTGCTCTGAAGCATTTGTGTTACTTGTATGCAGCCAGCTGACCTTACTTAGACTTCTCGAGGTTGAAAAGTAAATATGAGGATATTTTGTTCTCTCACAAGTATTTTCATTATGCATATTCATTAGTGCATACATTTTCATTAATGCATGAATTTCAAAAATTTGCATTCATTGCATTTTTAGAATATATTTCCATCTTGAAATATTTACTTTTCTTTTGCAAATCTAGAACTGAAAGGAACCTCAATGATCAACATTATTATTAAACTTCAATATTATATTAAAGATGTAACCCCCTCATTTTGTAGGTAAGGAGAATGGGAAGTGATTCGACTAAGGCTTAACAGGTAGAAAGTAGAAGAATTAGAATTTAAAGCCAGTCAATCAATCAGTCAAGAAGCATGGATTAATTGCCCACTATGTGCCTGGAACTGCGCCAGATGCTGAGGAGACAAAAATAAAACAGACCCTGCCTTCAAAGAAGGTATATTCTATAGGGAATATATATTCTGTATATGCTATCAGGAACACACACCTATATATATATATTATATTCTATATATATTATAGGGAATATGTATTCTATATATACTAGGTAGTACAGTGGATAGAGTGCTGGGTCTAGAGTCAGGAAGGCCTGAGTTCAAATTCATCCTTAAACACTAATTAGCTGTATAACCCTAGGCAAGTCACTTAACCCCTATTTGCCTTTTGCCTTGGTTTTTCTCTTCTGTAGAACCAGAATAATAACAGTGCCTACATCTCAGGGTTGTCGTGAGGATCAAATGAGATGATAAATATGAAGCACTTAGCAGAGTGTCTGGCACAGAATAAGCCATAAGTAACCGTTAGCTATTTATTATTATTATTATTAGAAACATACACATTTGAGTAAATACAAACTAAATAGCTAGTAAATACAAAGTAACTGGAGGGGGAAGGCATGAGCAGTTGTGGGATGTTTTTTTTTTTTTAAAGGAGGTCTCATATAGGATTTGGGACTTGAGCTGACCTCTGAAGAGCAATTTTCCAAAAAAGTAGAGTTGATGAGGGAATGGATTCCAGGTAAGGGGAATGGCCCATGCAAAAGCATGGTGGGAGGAGATGGAATGTGGCATATGAAGAGCAGCAAGTCTGCCAGTTTGGCTGGAAGGTGATGTTCATGAAGGAGAGTAATGGATCATATGCTTGGAAAGGTAAACTGAATCCAGACTGTGAAATAGTTTGAATGCTAAACAGAGTTCATACATTTTTTTTTTTATCCTGGAGGCAATAAGGAACCGCTAATGATCTTGAATAGGGGAATGATGTGGTCAAACAGAGCCTGTTGTTAAGTTGCTTTGCAGTCATATCTGACTCTATGTCCCCATTTGGGGTCTTCATGGCAGAGATATTGGAGTGGTTTGCCATTTCCTTCCCCAGCTCATTTTACAGCTGAGGAAACTGAAGCAAACAGGGAGAAGTGACTTGCCCAGAGTCACACAGCCAATAAGTGTCTGAGGTCAGATTTGAACCCAGGGAGATGAGTCTTCCTGACTCCAGGCCTAGCACTCTATCCATTATGCCACCTTAGTGGTCCCCAAACAGAACCTGGCAGATAGTAAATGATTAATGCATGTTCCCTTCTCATTTTCTCCCTTCTTCCCTTTCCTTCTCTTTTTCTCTCCCTCTCTCACTTCTTCCCTTTCCTCCTTCATTCTTCCCTTCCATCCTGCTTCTTTTCTTTCTTTTCTATGCAATAGTCCATGCAGGAGATGATGAGATCCTGAACTATTGTAGTTATGTTATGAATAGAGAGAAGGGAACAGATGTAAGTGATGATGTGGAGGTGGAATTAACAAGATTTGGAAATTGAATGGGAGGTAAGGGACAGTGAGGAATGATGACAGGATGGATGACATTGAATTTGAGAAGCTAGATGACTAGAAGGAAGGATTTGTCTTGGACAGACATAGAGAAGTTAGGAAGAGGAATGGGTTTAGAGAGTAGTCCTGTTTTGGACATCAATCATTCAATCAATAAACAGTTATTAAGCACATACTACATGCCAGCCAGCTAGATGATGAATGGGGAAGCTAGATGGCACAGTGGATAGTATCAGCCTTGAAATCAGGAAGAATCATCTTTCTAAGTTCAAATCTGGCCTCAGATTTGTGTAACCCTGGGCAAGTCACTTAACTCTGCCTCAGTTTCCTAATCTAAGATAAGCTTGAGAAGGAAATGGCAAACCACTCCAGTATCTTTGCCAAATAACCCCAAATAGGGTCACAAAGACCCAGACATGACTGAAATGATGGAACAACAATGCCAGGCACTGATGGGAGTGATCCAAGACTGAGGCTTAGCTGGGTATAACTGGGTATAACTGGTGATATGATAATGAGGCTAGGAAATCAACAGAAGGGGACAATGCAAAGTTGAATTGGCTTGCCAAAGATGGGGAAAAGAAGACAGTGGTTCATGTGGGACAGATACCCTGGCAGAGAATTAGAGTCAAGGTATTGGAGGTCATGGTGTGGATGAAGAGTTGAGTTTTGTAAGGGAAGTCACAGGAAGAGGTGAAAAATCAATAGATTATGGTCAGATAAGGGGACTTCAGAATTTTTGAACTTAGAGGTAGTATGTTTTTAGGTGATCAAGGATATGACCATCTTTGTAAGTGGCTGAGGTGGGCTAGAAGAGTAGCTCATAGAAAGTGAGTAGGCTGAGGAACTGAGTGTTTTGCCATGTTGAGCTTGAAAAGCCAACCCAGGGCATCCAGTGGGAAATATCTAGTAAGTGGTGATAAGGGACCAGAACTCAGGGTATGGTCTAGGGTTAGATAAATAGAGCTGCAAATCAATACGTGTCCTCAAAAAAGTTGGGAAATATTTTTGGAGGAGACCAGATCTATAAAGTAATTAGATAATGAAAGAGGGCAGTATATGATAATCCACAAAATTGGGAGGATATATGGTAAGAGTGGAAAGGGAGCTGGAATTGGAATAAGGAGAACTGAATTTGAATTCCAGTTTTCACACTGTGCAATCACAGGCATGTTACTTCACTCAGAAGAATGTAAACTCCTTGGCAAGTAGGCGCTCTCTCTCTCTCTCTCTCTCTCTCTCTCTCTCTCTCTCTCTCTCTCTCTCTCTCCCTCTCTTTCTCTCTCTTCCTCCCCTCCCCTCTTCTCTCGTCTCCCTCCCCTTGCCCCCCTCCTCTCCACCTTTATCTCTCTTTTCTCCATGCTGTCTTTCATGCTTTCTTTCTTTTTAAATGCTATACATATATTTTTGTTGTTTCCCTCAATAGATGGTAAACTCCTTGAAGGTAGGAACTCTTCCATTCTTGTCTCTGTATCCCCAGCACTTTTATCAACCAGTCCTGTTCTTCAATATCATTATCACCATAGCTATATTACTATGCTATTCTGAGCATGATTGCATCTCACTCTAAAGCTAAAGCAAATCCTTTTTTTGGTGATGTCAGCAAACAAACACTTATTAAGTACCTACTATGTGCCAGACTTTGTGCTAAGCTCTGGGGATACAAAGAAAGGCAAAAGGTAATCCTTGCTGTCAATGAGCTCACAGTCTAATGACTGGGACTTGAGAATATTCGACTGTCAGTCACAAAGATAAATGTTGTTCAGGAAATAGCGGAACTATTCATTTAAGGATCCAGGTGTTTATTCTACCAGTTTTGAGTTTTTATGTATAGAGGAGATAACTTATGTTCTCTCTTTCCCTTTGTCTTCAAAGAACAAACATCCAAGAGCATTAGCTCAGAGATGACAATTTGCTGCACTGAAAGGAAGCCCCAGCAAAATATCATTATATGTAATAAGAACCATATGGCTTTCCTGATGTCTCCCTTTGTTTCCCCATAATTTATAGTTGTTATAATGGCTGCATTGCAATCTGGAATCCAGCCTCCTTTAAGCTGTATCTACACTGTTATAGAGAAATGGAAAACTGAGACATCTCAGATAATCAAGGTTCCTCACAAAAATGATCTGAAATGAATAAATGAGGGGAATGGACTAGATCTCTAAGGTCACATCCATCTCTGAATCCTTTGATCTGTTGTGAGTGACAGCTTTGTCCAGATTCTCTGACTGATAACTGAGTGTCCTATTTCATGGGATTTAAAACAGGAAGAGACCTAGAGATACTGACATTTAGTCCAATCTCATTTTACAGATGGGGAAACTGAAGTCAAGAAAGGGGAAGTGAAAATGCCAAGGTCACATAGCAAGTAGAAAGACAGGATGTGCACCTAGGCCCTTTGCCTTCAAATCTAACACTCTCTATTATAGCACATTTCCAATAATAGTAATGGGAGGTAAGGGGTCCTATCCTCTTCCTCTATTAATGCAGTCACAAGGTGTTAAGCTAAGGTAGTCAGGTAAAACTATTTGAATGTGGAAATAAGATGGACTATGTTCTCTGATGGCTTTAGGTGGTGTGAACCTCTTTGATTGGGTCAAGGAGGAATCCTCTTCAGGTAGGCTAGCCATGCCTCTGGAAGCTTTAAAAGAGTTAGAGGAATCCACAGTTCACCAATTCAAGGGTAACTTATATAGGATCATAAAAATGTAGGATCATAAACTTAGAGCTGGATAGGACCTCAGAGGTCATCTAGTAGTTACAATGGGTCTGCCAGGCAGTTAAGTAGTGTTCTCATTTTACACATGTGGGAACTGAGGCTCACAAAAGTTAAACGGTTTGCCCAGGAGCACATGGAAAGCATCAAGGTTCAGATTTGAGCTGGGGTTTCCTGAGTGTGCCATCCTTTCCATTACAGTGTGTTACTAACTCTTTGGCTTTGCAGGCTTAAGTCCCATGTCTAGGGTACTGTTCAGCCTCAAAGAATTTTCCCCCTCAGAGAACAGGACTACACAAAACACAACCTTCCTACCACTTTTACATCTGTTAGATAGTTTGAGCTGCAGATCTAGAGAATGAAAAGGAAAATTCCATTTCTTATCCCACCTACATATTGCAACAGGATAAGACACAGCCTCTACCACATTGCAGGGACCTCTAGACAATTACTCAGTTTGTTCCTTTTCCCCACCATGGAAACAGAGTGATCAGCATATGGGTAAGCTTAGATTGACAAAACAAAGGAGGGGGTGGGTCAATGCTGGAAGTGAAGGCATTTATTTTCTAGTTTTTCCACAAAGGAAAAGTAAATTTATAAACAGAGAAGAAGGAAATAAAAACTAAACAACTGTTAAAAAAAAAACCCCAAATCTGTTTATTGGTGTTGTAAGCTTTTCAAGGACAGGGATGAAGCCTTTGTTTTGTCTGCTCTGCTGTAATCCTGGGGTTTTAGAAAAATATAAACTAACAGTCCTAAGTGATTACTTGTCCCACTCTAACTTGTTTTTGCTCAATTCATGTCAACCTATAAATAAGCTTTATCTACTTAGAGGTCTCATGCCAGATACTCAGATATTCAGAAGAATCTATGAATGATCTCAGCAATGTGGGTCCTTTGTCCACTCATGTAGATTGTAGCACTGCTTCCTCCCCCCCCCCCGTGCCTTTTCACCTTATGGGATTTTTATCAATGTTTTTCCATAAATCTTCCATGGAGGACCTACTCCACATTATCATAGGAACATAGATCATAGGACACAGACAGCTTGGAAAGGACCTTAGAGACCATCTAGTCTATTTACAGATGAAAAAAACTGAGGCTCAGAGACTTCGTAGGATCAGAGATCTAGAGATGGAAGGGAACTTAAAGGTCATTTAATCCACTGTTCTTCATTTTATAGATGAGGAAACTGAGGCCTAGGGGGGTTAAGTAAGTGACTTGTCCAAGGTCATCCAGGTAGATGGTGACAATCTACAGTATTCAACCCTAGGTCCCATGATATCAAAACCTCTTTCCACTGTGCCTCTTACGATTTTAACTGGAGGGGGCTAATATAGCTACTCAGGCTTTCTGTCTATGATCCACTCCACATCTGTCCCGCATTTTCCATATATGCATGTTCTTTATAAAATGTCTTTTGTGTCCAACTCATTTCTGGTAATATGTAGCAGCCCTTCTTACACCCACCATGTGCCTTTCCAGTGAGTGTGCCCTGTGGTTCACCTGAATTTTGATTCTTCTGAGAATTTTTGCCATAGTGACTCACTCATGAAACTGACAAAATGGGGAAACAGCTGCTCTCTGTTGCCTGTTACTGAAACAAAAAAAAAATTTCAGTCAGGTATTTAAAGTCTTCCACTTTAAATATGACTCTTGCCTCCTTTTCCAGTCATTTCATATTATTCCCCTTTGTGTAATCTTCATTCCAGTCAAACTAGCCAGTGGCTAGCTCTTCCTGGTATAGAATATTCCATGTCTAGAATCTACTTCCTACCTACCTCTGCCCCTGTAAATCCACAGCTTCTTACAAAGCTAATCTTGGTTCATGCCTCCAGTAATTACTTTGTGTATATTTGTACATACTTTGTATTTACTTACAAGTTACATACACTTAGTAGAATGGAAATTCCTTAAGGCCAGAGACTGTTTCATTTTTGGCTTTGTATCACTAGCGTTTAGCACAGTGCCTGTTAGGCAGTCAAAATAGTAACTATTAGAGTTGCCAGCAATGACAGACTTTACAAACTTTTTAGTAGCCAGTTGGGGTGTCACTGCCTCTCTGCTGTTGGGAAGACTGAGGCTGATGGATTGCTTGAGTTCTGGAGTTCTCAGTGGAAGTATAGCTAAAGCTATTTGGGTGTCTGTCACCCGATATAATATGTGAGCTCTTGAGAGCAGAGGATGGGCAGGCTGCCTAAAGAGGGCTAAATCAGCCCGGGCTGGACAAAGGGAGCAGCTTAAAGCTTTCTGGCCAATTAGTGTAAGGATCAACCAGAAAGTGGCTACTATACTTCCAGCTTGGGCAAGATAGGGAAACTTAGTCTCAAAAACAAAACAAAAGGAAACAAACAGAACAAAATGAAGCCTGTCTATCCCAGAATGATCATTAGGATGATAGCTCTACACTGGGAAGGAATCTAAGAGATTATCTAGCCCAACTCCTTCACTTTACAGATGAAGAAACTGATGTACAGGGAGAGGAAAGAGGAAAGGAAAGGGAACAAGGATTTATTAAATGCTGTGCACTGTGTTAAGTGCTTAACACATATTATCTCGTTTGATCCTCAAATCAACCATGGTAGGTAGGTACTATTATTATCTTATTTTGCAGTTGAGGAAACTGAGGCAAGCAGATGCCCATGGTCATACAGCTAACAAGTGTCTGAGTTCAGATTTGAACTCAGGTCTTCCTGACTCCAGGCCCAGCATAAAAAAAATCTTCCTTTGCAACTACACATACACACATACACACCACACACATGATACAGAGATTATCAACTTGGTTTCTTTTGGAAGAACAAATAAAGTACATTACAGGATTTCAGAGTTGTGATCTCTAAGTCAGCCCTCTGTTTGCAAACTGGATAAGTAACTGACAGAGTCATTAAACCTATAATCATTTTGTTCCTATTTAGCCCTTCTTAAACTGTGGGTCATGACCTCACATGGGCAACAGTGAAAGGTTTCTGAACTGGCATGCATTGAGCAATTACTGCAACTTTGGTTCTGAACCCAAAACATGTGCACTTTGCCCCGTGCATGTCCTCAGGCCACGCTATACCAACAAATGTTGCAGAAAGGGAAAAGGAGTTGGGAAAAGGGGTTGTGAGTGGAAAAAGTTTAAGAAGCCCTGATTTAGATCCTTCAGTCACAAGTTTCAGAAGCTGATGATATACCCAGGTGAAAGTATTTCCTACTTACGTTTTGCCAGAGCACTTTGTCTGGATGGCCCTTAAACCCTTTTATATATACTTTCCACTTCATAGCACTGCTGCTTTATTCATTGTTGTGGTTTTACTCCCTATCATTCAGGAGTCTGGAAACCTAAACCAATGTGTTTGTAGGAGGGGGGCTAGGGTTGTGGCGAGGGGAGATGTTTTGGTATGATTGTACTTTATACAATATTCTTTATAAAATCTGATTGATGTTAATCGGTTAAATGGAAGTGGGGTGCATTAGCACTGGTGGTTAACAGATGGAGGAGGACACACCAGAATGGGGGCCTGAGCTGATAGCGTTAGGGAAGAATCACTCCAGTCCATCAGGAATACCCCTAGATCCCTGAAGGACAATATCACCAGCCCTTCTCTTTAGAAAAGGAAACTGAGAGTTCTACTCCATTACGTTATAATTTAAGGGATGCTGAGGCTCTTTGATAGGAAAATAGGTAGTAGTCATGGCATAACGGTTGGTGAAAGAGTAGTCAACATAAAAAGGCTCCTCTCAACTGTGTGGTAGACCAACAAGAATAAGTCACAAATTGTCCACATGTTCTTCAATCATCATCAATCTCCCAGAAGTAGCTCCATCCTCCACGTGGATGACGCCATCTTAGCAAATTGATTGGTTCTGATAGTGTCTTCAAAAGGGATTAAATCAATACCAACCGTGACTTTCTTTTGCATTTGTTATTGGGGAAGTGAGATGACTCACTCATGGCTGTTGAGAGTCTTCAATAAAGAAGTGAAGGTGCTTTGGGCCTTCTTACCCTATGAGGCATAAGCTCCTCACCCCCAAATTGAGCCTCCTTGGCCTTTTTAATCCATTCTTTTCTGTTCTAGGTGCAGTGAATGGAGTCTCTGAAATTGGCAGTTTCATAGACTGGGAACATGAGCCACAGGCATCCCAGAGTCAAAGAATCTGGGATAGGTATTATAGCCAGCCAATCACTGAGACCTTGTGGGGCACAGAGTGATCATCGAGAGCGACCTTCAGGATTCTAGGCCAGCAGAAGACTGCTATGATATTGCCTTTGGACATGAACCTGGTGAGATCAATTCTGGGAAGGAGCTGAGCCTCATCTCCCTCTCTGCTCAGACCAAGATGGTATAAGGGTATTATACCCCTCGGGTGTTGGGGGAAATGTTTGTATGCTTGTTCTTGCTGTATCTGTGAAATAAATGTAAAAGCAGCCTGGTATTAGGTGGTTAAATGAAACCGTAGTGCTCGTCAGTGGCTCTTAAGAATAAACCCAAGGGAACATAGATGGTAGGGGATTGAACTTATAACAAAGGAAAGAGACACCATCCAACCCCTTAGAGTACCTGAGAACCCTGAGGCAGAAGATGTTAACAAGCCTGTCAGAGAGTGGGGCCAGAGCATCTGTTATACTTGTATCCCCTGGGCTTGGCATATGTTGTCATTCAGTTGTTTTTCAATTGTGTCTGAGTCTTCATGGCCCCTTTTGGGATTTTCTTGGCAAAGATGCTGGAGTGGTTTGCCATTTCCTTCTGTAGCTCATTTTACAGGTGAGGAAACTGAGGCAAACAGGGGAAAGTGACTTGCCCAGGGTCAAACACAACTAGTAAGTTTCTGAGGCCAGATCTGAGCTCAGGAAGAGGAATATTTCTTATTCTAACCCTGGCACTCTATCCACTGTGCCATCTAGCTGCTTTGGGCTTGTCACATAGTAAGTACTTAATGAATTATTCTTGACTGACTTGAGTGCCCACGACATATTTTCATCTGTTGAAGTCCTATGCAATACAGTTGAAATGCTGATATCTACTAGCATCTTAAGGTTTTCGAAGCACTTGTTTATACATTATCTTGTTCAAGTTTCACAACAACCTGGTGAGATAAAGTTATATGGATGTTATCAACCCCGTTTGATGGATTAGGAAGCTGAAGTCCTGAGAGGTTAAATGATTTGCCCCTGTTCAGACACCTCTTCCTGATCCAAGTGAAGTATCTTATCTATTATACCATATACTACCCTTCTACTCCCCTGCCTACCCTAACATGCTTGGAGAGATCTTGAATAGTACTGAGTTTGTATTTTTCTTGTGTATTTTCTATTATAGTTATGTGTGTACATTATAATCCAACTAGATTATAAGCCCTATAACAGCTGGGACTGTATGTTACCTCATTGTTGTAGGTATTACATTACCTATTATAGTGCTATGTATACATTAGGCTCTTTATTAATATTTGTTGAAGATATTGTTGGATCTCTCTTGATGCTGGGTCATCTATAGTGGTATATGGGTCTCAGTTTACTCCTGTGTAGAATGAGTGGGAAGAACTAGATGATGTCTAAGCCTATTGTGTATTTGAGATTTTATGGCTCTAGGAAATCAGTGAATTGTCTTATTTTGATTGTTATAGAGACACAAATAGGGCAGCTAGGTGATGCAGTGGATAATGTGTTAGGCCTGGAGTCACAAAGACTCATCTGCATGAGTTCAAATCTGGCCTCAGACACTTACTAGCTGTGTGACTCTGGGCAAGTCACTTAACCCTGTTTGCCTCAGTTTCCTCATCTGTAAAATGAGCTGGAGAAAGAAATGGCAAAGCCCTCCAATATCTCTGCCAAGGAAACCTCAAATGGGGCCATGAAGAGTCAGACATGACTAAAAAGGACTGAACAACAACAACAATAACAAAAGAGAGGCAAGATAATGAAAACTCAAAGAACTTCATCCTTAAGAAGGTCCCTTTGGTTCCTTCTATCTAGGTCTTGATTATATTTTCACCTTTCCTTACCATTTTCCATTTTAATTATCTTGTGTAATTAATCAGTGGGAAAAAATCAGCCATAAATCTGAATTCAGGGTATAAAATTGACTCAGTCTATTTTCCTTAGTAGCATTTAATTGCTGTAAGAGTCACTACAGTGAAGAAACCAAAAGAACCTAAAAACAGCCACAGCCAGCAAGCAGTCTTCTTAGGACCATATATTCAGAGCTGCTGGGAATATGGGAGGTCCTCATGTCTAATGCATTAATTTTGTTGATGATAACCCTGAGGTGTAGGAGTTTAAATGATTAAGTGACTCTTCCAAGATCATGTAGCTAAGAAGAACTATCAGGATATGAGTGGATGTCTCTGATTCCAACTGATTAATGGGATTAATGAGCTTTTTACAAATCCGTTGTGCATTTTGTGCAGTATAGACATGGATTCAGAGTGTTTTCATCTAAAATTAGCCTCCTATTTTGTGGGACAGAAGGTCCCCATGGTTCCTTCTTTATACAGAGCAGGCACTCAAATAGAGACATGATTAGGCTAGTCTGTCCTGGGGCAAAAAGCTGCTGGGGTTGTGGGGGTGTGGAGCAGCATGCAGCAGTATAGTGAGCAGTCTGATGGACACCTAGGAGAAGGGGTGATCTAACCCTTACCCCCAAGAGGAAATACCCAGGGGTACAAGGTTGACAGAATACAGTTAGGATATATGCAGCCAGGTGGCACAGTGGATAGAGCGCTGGGTCTGGAGTCAGGAAGACTCATCTTCTCGAGTTCAAATCCAGCCTCAGATGCTTATTAGCTGTGTGACTCTGGGCAAGTCACTTAACCCTGTTTGCCTCAGTGCCTCTTCTGTAAAATGAGCTTGAGAAGGAAATGGTAAACCATTCTAATATCTTTGCCAAGAATACCCCATGAAGGGTTGGATACCACTGAAAAATATCTGGGCAACAACAGGTAGAAAGAACAAATCTCTTGCCATCCAGATAGCTGTTTCTAGTGAGAAATTTCTGTTTGTTCATGCTAGTTATTTCTCTGCGTGGAAATATTTATTGATTTATCAGAAGAAGTCAATAAAAAGCTATTAAATCAAGTAACTAAACTAAGCCCTTCAGGTTTCCCATAAGGTCAATGAGTAGGCCAAGAGTAAATCTGTAATAACAGTAATATGCACATGTTTAGTGCAGGTGGCAGCAGGTCTCCTTCTTAGTGTTTGCTGCTCTCAGGATTTTAGAGAACCTAGAAACTTGTTTCCAAACAAGCAGGTGCAATGTGGATGGAAGAAGGGTGAGCACCAGCCCTTTGGGTAACCAACATTCCTTTGCATTCCCAACAATTTTATTCTACAGGCAATTAATAATAAATAATACATGTTATTAGATGGAAATATATTTGCTGAGGGTAAGGAGGGAACTGTAGGGTAAGACTATGCACTAGGTGAATCACTTATGGAAGGAGACTTTGGCACAATGACTAATTCAAAGCTTCCCATCAGAATGACACTATCAGTTCCATACTATATCACTCAGAGGTGAGTTTTTTTATGAATGTACAATATCTAATATATTGGTGACCTGGAATGTTTTCAACAGTTCCCCTTAATAATTCCTTTCCAATCACATCTTTTTCTAGGTCTTAAGTTTCTTATTACCTGTACTGATACCATTAATATCCCTGGATCTCAGTTTCCTCATTTAAAAATGATTGAGTTGGACCAGATAATTGCTAATGCACCTTCTATCTCCTCTGATTATATCATTACCATTACTGATCTTTGGAATACCACCTCAGACATACCTGCTGTGCATTATGCACAGTAGATGCTTAATAAATATCTGTTGACTAAATCAATGAAATGGTATGGTCAGTACAAAATACTGCAAAAGTTCATGGTTTCATTGCTGTGAGTACTCCCTGAATGTCCGTGTTTTCCCATAAATTCTCCATGAAAGAGCTGCCCAGTGTGTTGGAGATTTTCATCTTGTTCTTTTCATATCTCAAGAATATGAGTTTGTGACTGGCCCATCTACTATTTCTATTCCTTCCTACATAGCTCACCCATCTCTGTTTTTCATTTATGTCTTTAAAATTAATATCTTTTACACTGTTTCTTGATACAAGTCATCATTGGTGACATGTTGCAGTCTAACTATGAATATCCTCCAAGGTTCTGTGCTGGGCCATGCTCTCTTTTTGCTTTATACTATCTTACTTGGTGATAGCATCAGCTGTCATAGGTTCAATTATCATCTCTATTCAGATGATTTTTAGATCTACATATCCAGCCCTAGCCTCACTCCTGAGCCATACTGACACATCACCAACTGAATTTTGGAAGTTTTGAACTGGTTATCCCATAGTCATTTCAAATTCAACATGTCCAAAGCACAACTCATCACCTTTCTCCCTAGCCCTACCCCTTTCCCCTCTGAAATTTCCTATTATTGTCAAGGGTGCCATCATCTTAACCAGTCAACCAGGCTTACAACTTTGGTTTTATTTCTGATGCCTTTCTCTTACTCATCCCAGATATTCAATCCATTGGCATATCTTGCCATTTCTACCTTGACTACATCTCTTAAATATGTCCCCTTCCCTCTACTCACACACTCACTATCCTAGTTCAAGCACTCATAACTCCTCACTTGAACAATTGTAATAACCTCCTACTTAGTCTCTCTGCCTTAACTCTTTTCCTACTCCTATCCATCCCACAACATAGCTGCCAAAGGGATTTTCCTAAAGCTTAGGTTTGACTACATCATCCCCATAACTCAATAAACTCTAGTGGCTCACTATTACCTCTAAGATCTAATCTGTACTTCTCTGTTTGGCATTTAAGGCTCTTTGCAACCTTGTCCCTTCTATTCTTCTTATACTTTACTTCTCTCTGCATACTCTGCAAATGTTCTCCTTACAGTTCCTAAAATGTGGCGTGCCTTTTACATATCTGTGCTTTTTAGTTAGCTGGTTCCCATAGCTGGAATGTTCTCCTTCCTCAACTCCACTTCTTTGCTTCCCTTCAAGATTTGGCTTAAATCCCATCTTTTGCAGCAGACCTTTCTTAATCTTCCAATTACTTACTGTTTTTTGTCTGAGATGGCTTTTCATCTGTACTTTACAAATAAATAAATGTCTTATATATGCAGTTATTTGCATGTTGTCTCCCCTTTTAAAATGTAAGCTCCATGAAGACAGGGAATGTATTTCTGACCCCCACTTTTTTGGGGGGGCTTATATATCCAGTGCCTGTGCACACAGCAAACACTTAAAAATGCTTATTGATTGACTGACTGACCATGCATCTTTTCACTGACCTTTACATTATTTGTAATTAAAACACTTCTGGGATCATCTCATTCCACAACTCACAACCATATAGCACCAGAGGAAACTATTTGTGTTAAAGAGGCAGAGCTTACAGCTATGAACATTCTGGGACCATTGAGAGCACTGTATAGTTCATCAATACAGCCAAATCTTCTCTTTCTGCTCAGTTCCATTATCAGTCATCAGTTCTTGCCCATAATGCTCATAGTGATGTATTTATTATTTCAACACAAGGGTAATGAATTTTGTCCATTTTGTTTCCAGTGTGGATAGTTAGGCTAATCCAGGGCCCTATATATCCTATACCCTAGGGCTGCACTTTAGGACCTAGAGGGCCATACATGGCCTGGAGGCCCCAGGTTCCCCACCCCTGGACTAATCTCTTTCCATAATAATAGATATACTTAAGGGGATTTTGTAAGACACCAAAGCTTGATGTAAATAATGTTCATTTGTACATAGAAATACTCAGAGAGCCTTGCCATCAATAGAAAATTCTTAAGATGAACTTGAGATAATTTCAGTGTTACTGTAGGTGACTATTTTTAGTGAACATTTACCTTCCCATTTAACACCTTGCTTGATTCAATATTCAGTGGTTTGTTGATCAAAGTAATTTCTTAGTTATATTTGTTATGGAATCTCATAGAATTTTATCTATTTATAGAAGATACCTCTAAGAAGAGCCTTCAAAGCTTTGTTTTGGTTTATCAGGTAAAAATTTTTAAAGTCAATAAAGAATAGATACAGCATGATTTATGTTCTTTACATCTCTTAACCAGTTGTGTGATTCTGAAGATACAATCTGCTATAGAAAACTGTCTATGAAAACTTGCTTGTTCTCTTCTCACATTTAAATTGAGGATGCCTTCAATATCTGAACAAACCATTTTCATAAAGATTTTATTGAGATGATGAAGTAGATCATACGTTCATAATATCTTCTCAGTTGGTTTTTTTTTTTGGGGGGTAAAATCATCATCTGTGATTCTATTCAAATGTCCTGTCCTTTGATATTTTGAGAATCAATGTCTAAGTGTTTTGAAGATTGTATTTTCTCCATTACAAATGTCTTCTGCATTAAGTTTGTGAGATCCAGCCACACTTCTGGGCATCATCCTCTTAAGTACTCTTGTTACTTACAAAATGCATCAGGTTCTGAGATATCTAGATGTGACACTTCCATTACTATTGTCAATGAATGTAGATTACTATAAAAGTACTCATGGTGCTGCTATATTGTCTATCTGTTTTTTGTACTTCCAAATTAGTCTGCAAATCATTTTTGGATTACTTGGCTTGGGGGGATTTCATGTCAAGCTATCTCCTATTTCCTTTTCTCCTTCACTGTTTTTCAGTGTTTTCTCTTTCTCTTTTTTCTTCCTTTCTTTTTTCCTTTTCCTTCCTTCCTTCCTTCCTTCCTTCCTTCCTTCCTTCCTTCCTTCCTTCCTTCCTTCCTTCCTTCCTTCCTTCCTTCCTTCCTTCCTTCCTTCCTTCCTTCCTTTCTTTCTTTCTTTCTTTCTTTCTTTCCTTCCTTCCTTTCTTTTGCTGCTATTCTCCTCAACCGCATTTTGTGAATGACCTCTTAGCTGCCATATCATTCTGTTTGGCAAGGTGGCCCAGTGGAAAGTTCAGTGGTTTTGGAATCAGAGATTCCATTGGAATCCTAACTGGTTGTCTTACTAGCTACATACTTAACATTGGGTGGACCTTAGTTTACTCATCAATAATACAAGAACATTAGCTGATCTCTGTTGTTCCTAGCAGCTCTAAATTTATGATTGATTATAAGGAGATTTCTTGCTGACCATAGTAATTTCCAGATTCTTTAGCTCCTTCATTTTAATGGCTGTCTTACACCAATTAAGCTCTTCTAGGAAATAATAACAGATCAAAACAATATCTTCACTTTTATACCTTTTATCCAGTTTTTTTTTTTTGGTAATCACATGCAATATAAAATATGTCCCAGCCTAGCATGGATTTCCAGCCATAAGAATAATAAGTTAAGATTAACAAAGTATGCTTTTGCCTACCTTTTAATTATCCTAGACAAAATATTTAGGAAATCTTGATCTTGCCAAGTGTGACTGTGGAAATATAAACCTACCAGTTGTTGTTGATGTTCAGTCATTTCAGTTGGGTTCTACTCTCCATGACCCCATTTGGAATTTTCTTGGCAGTGGTTACTGGAATGGTTAGCTATTTCCTTCTCCAGCTCATTTTATAGATGAGGAAACTGGGGCAAACAGGATTAGGTGACTTGCCCAGGGTCACACAGCTAGTAGGTGTCTGAGGCCACATTTGAACTCAGAAAGATGAGTCTTCCTGACTTCAGGCCTGATGTTCTATCCACTGTGCTATGTAGCTGCCCACAAACCTACCTGGTATACAAACAATATTTTAAAAAACCTACAAACCTTTAGAAAAGAAATGGAATGGGTCACAATGCATGAGTTTACCGATTGTTCTTCCATTACTTTGGGCATTTGGAATTTAGACACAAACACATTGAATGCTACCTTAAATAAGCATTTTCCAGCAGTACTGCCTTTAAAGATGTAGGAGGAATGGAAACAAAGCAGCCACCACTTTAGTTATGGGAGGAAATGCCAATCGATTCAGCAACAAATGAATTTAGCGAGAAGACAATGAGCAACAGACATTAAAATAATACAGCCCTCAAGGATAATGACTGTTCTCAACATCATGCAATGGGGTCATAGGATTTAGAGCTGGTAGGAGACCTTAGAGATCAGCTAGTCTCATTTAACAGATGAGGAAAATGTGTCTCAGACAGGTTAAGTGATTTTCTCAATATGTGTCGGATATACACACAAGCCTAAATGCATGACATAGAATATTAGAACTGAAAGGGAACTCAGAAAACATAGAACGTCAGAGCTGAGTTGAGATGGACCTTAGAACATATAATGTTGTTGCTTGAAAAGGGCCTTAGATGCATCTAGTCCAACATCCTTACTTTATTCATGAGGGAAATGAGTCTTTATTGTTGTGTCACTTGCCTAAGACCGCAGAGTTCATCACTGATGGAACTGGTACTAGAACTCAGGACTTAAGAAGCCTAATGGAATGTTCTTTCTGCTGTGTGAGGTAGACTTCTTTAGTATAACACCCACAGTACTGAAATAACAGATACACATCAAAAAGACTCAAAACTTTGATTTTTCCTTTTCTCCTAAAAATGTGTATTAATTCATATGATGACATTGAAATTCATAGGCTTATAAGATGATGAGCTAGAAGACGTATTCAATACCCTCTAGTCCATTTTGCAGATGAATCAATAATCAATAAACATTTATTATACACCTGCTATGTGTCGGGCACTGTGTTAAGCACTAAGATGAAGAATCTGAGGCTAAGAGAGTTGAAATGACTTTCCTGTGGTCACATAGGTAAATACATGGAAGAGCTTAGAATCAAGCCCATATCCTCTGACTGTATAACTGCATGTTGTTATTTAGTTGTTTCAGTCATATCTGACTCTTTGTGACCCCATTTGGGATTTTCTTGGCAAAGATACCAGAGTGGTTTGCCATTTCCTTCTCCACATCATTTTACAGATGAGAAAACTGAGGCAAACAAGGTTAAGTGACTTGCCCAGGGTCACACAGCTAGTAAGTGTCTGAGGTTGGATTTGAACTCAAGCAGATGAGTCTTCCTGACTCCAGGCCTAGCACTCTACTCACTATGCCACCTAGCTGCCCCATATAACTGCATAGCTTATTGCAATTTTTTAGTACACACATCTCATTTCTGGTCTGAAGGAATTATTTAAGGCTGGTACCCTACTGTCTTTCCTGAAAATACATTTTAAAACACGGACTACTAGACATTGCAGCCAAATTGCAATCTGGCCTTTAACTGGTGTGACTGACTGCTCTTCCAACAGTATTCCATACCAGAAATGATGCAAACATGAGTCAAAGCACCACTACTGGACTGGAGGCCATAATAAGACCTATGTAACTTCAAATGGATCCACTAGTAAAAATGTATTAGCACCTCACACATACAGCTCTTAGTAGATACCTCAGGCCTAGCCCTTATATTATATTTAGGCATTTGAAAGCCACATGAGAATAAAAAGAAAACAAAAACCACATGAGAAAGGTGTGTCACAATGTCAATCATCTTCGCTATTATGGGATGTGTGCAGAGTGTTTCAATAGACAATTGGAATTTACTCAGATGGATTCAAACATATGGAGATGAGCTACTACAGGAATGGGGAACCTGCGGCCTCAAGGCCACATGTGGCCCTCTAGGTCCTACTTTGACTCAAGGACCTACAGAGGTCACTTGAGGACTTGAGGACCTACAGAGTCACATGTGGCCTCAAGGTTGCAGGTTCTCTACCACTGAGCTATGGCGTAGGAGAGTGGGTGCTAGATTGGGGTCAGAGAAGATAAGTTCAGGTCTTTACTCAGCTACTTATTTCCTGCATGACTGTGGACAAGAGATTTATCCTCTCTTGGGCTCAGTTTCCTCATCTATAAAATCAATATGATGGATTTGATGATCTCTAAGGTCATTGCTAGCTCTAACATTTATGAGTTGATCACAAGAAGATACTCCTAATATGCAAGCTATGAAGACAGACCTAATTTGTCCAATTTACTTACCCCCTGTTTTAGTCCTCTCTCATTATTGAATAGAAAGGGAGGAAATAGAACTTACCCATCCCTTGGGTAGGCAAATTAGGAAACTGTGGAAAGAGATGATGGAAAGCTTCCTTAAGGAAACTCTACTTCAAGTCCATTAAGTTCTTTTCATAGAGTCACCTTTTAGACTAGATACGTCTGTAACTTTGCTTAGCTGTTTCTTTCATCTTAAGACAGTAGGGTACCAGCCTTAATCTTACCTGAACGTGTTTGGTAAAATTTCAAGTTAAAAAAAATTACAGTGTAAGAAAAAGAAGCAGAATCATATTAGAAGCTAAAGTTTTCTGCCTATAAAAGTTAAATGTATTTCTTTGATGAGCTCAGGTTTTTTTATGATAAATATTTTAAATGCTTATCATATAGTGCTGGTTCATTTGCTAGGGGAAAAAAAATCAAAAGAACCCATTCCTGCCAACACTTTTGTTCGCATGAATCACTGCTCAGTGAAACATTCCAGGCATATAATTTATCTGTTCTTTGGCCCATGTAGTAAATGCTTCATTAGTGCATGAATTCTTGCCTTGTTTTAATTATGCTATGCTCTGAATGTAGTTTTATAGTGCACAAAAATGAGATTGTCGTTCATGAAACACAGAAGGTTTGTGTGTTACCCTTAGAATGCAATGGGGGCATCTATCTTCTGATTCACAATCCTATCTGTTAGCTGGAATTGATATTCCAATTCAAGGAGGGCGTTATGCTGAACTGCAAGGACATCTGACAGTCCTGTGCCCAAGTTCCAATTTACCCTAAGGATGCTGGGCCAGTCCATTGACTATCATCTATGTAGAATATTGAGCTCCAGCCGTGGAAGCAGATGCATGAGGAGGTTTTTGTTGTTGCTATTTGAGGGCTTGGCCCTACCATCTCACACACAGAATAGCCGATTTATAAAGAACTGGCAAGCTGTGGATCAGACAACTATCCCAAACAATCAGAAGGCTCCTTGAAATCTTTTGCAAATACACTTAGTCAAACCTCAATGAAATTCACATAAAACTTTGTGTCCACTAAGAAGAAAACTCTAACACCTAATCTCACCAAAAAGTTTTTGTAAAATTTTAACTAAGAAGAAGAAAAAACTGAAATAGGCTTAAGAAGTGTCCTCTCTGTAGCAAGCCCATGAAATGGGTGGTAAAAGTAGAATTATCCTCATTTTACAGGCAAAGAGACTGAGGCTTGGAAAGTTTAAATGACTTCCTCATGGTCACACAGCTAATAGGTGGCAGAGGCAGGACTCAAAAGTCAGCTCATCTGATTCTAAACCCAGCACTGTTTCCATGACTTGCTCAAATTTTGCTCATTTGGAAGACCTATGCTCTTGGTGAGGGGGGGTTAGCTAGTGCAGTGCACATAGCAAATGTGAGTAAATATTTATTACACCAGCAGACATTTATTTGTTTATTTTTATTTTTAGGCAACTGGGGTTAAGCAACTCGCCCATGGTCACACAGCTAGTGAGTGTCAAGTGTTTGGTCTGAGGCTGGATTTGAACTCAAGTCCTCCTCACTTCAGGGCTGGTGCTGCCCCAGCCAGTGGACATTTATATAATGCCAGAGTATGCAAAATACTTTAGATATGTATGTGTATATGTATATAAGTATACGTATGTATATGTGTATATATATACATATACATATGCATACATATATACATACATATACACACACACACACATGTATTCTCATTTGAGTCTGAAAAAGGCTCTGTGATGAAGGAACTACAGCCATTAGACTCATTTTACAGATGAGGAAACTGAAATTCAAGAGTTTAAGTGACTTGTCCATGGGAAAGACAGCTAGTGGAATTTGAGCATTTGAACCCAGATCTTGACTCCAAATCTAGCACACTTTACACAGTGCCCTTTCGCTTGAATGAATGAATGAAATGACTATTCCATGTCTGCTCTGCGTTTTGTATGAAACATACATATAATACAAGGTAGTAGATATTCAATAATTCAGCTTTAATGATAGCTATCATCCAGTCACAATTTTGGACTGTGCCAACTTCAAACAATTAAAAACATATGAATGTGCAGGTTTCACACAAAAATATTGAAGGTGCTGGCCCATTTTCCAGATTGGAAGACAGGTTACAACTTTTGGCTCTCCTAAGTGGTTACTATAGCTTTACTCTCTAGCTTGGCAATAGTTATACATCTGTTATAGCATCATGGACTTAGATATGGAAAAGACTTTTGAAGTAATCTATCATTTTGTAGTTAAGGAAACTGAGGTCCAGAGAGATTAACTTGTCCATGGTTATAACAGGGAGTAGGTAGAAGAACTAGGCTTTGAAGCTAGGTCCTTTGACTAAATTCAGCACTGTCTACTGTACCAGCCTTCCTCTCATGGTGTTCTTAGTATATCTCCTCATCTTCAGATTCAAATCCCTTTTTCAACATACTCAAAATGGAATGTTCTTCCCAAATTTCTGTTATAAAAGAATTTAGTTGGATAAAACACCAAATATAGGATGCCCACCTCTTAGCATCCATGGGATTAATGGGATTGTTCACCTAAGCTTTGTTGCCTTTTGGCCATCAGACTTTTTTTTTTTTAATCTTTTAAGACTAGTCTTAAAAGGGCTGTAGAAAATGAATTGGCTTACCAAATAGGGTAAGTTGTAAAATTTCCTTCTGTGGATAATTTTGGAAGTAACACAGGCATTCATTTGTATGACATTAGTAGGTACAGACCTGTCTGGAGGCTAGGAGATGGAATTAAGTGACTTCTCAAGCTACCTTTCAGTCTTATGATTCTGTTTCAATGAATAACAGTTCAATTTTCTCAACTCAACTAAACAGGCTCAGAACGATTTTTGATTTCCTGGAGAAAATAGTATCTGATTATTTCCCCCAAAAGATTATGGCTTCAAACCTCTGAATTTAGGAATACACGCTCACAAATGTTATTTCATACAATGGTTGACTTCTTCACCAACTCCCCCTCCTCCCCTTCCTCCACCCCTCTCACTGAACAGACAGCGATAGGTACATCAGACTTTAAGAACAGGAAGGGATAGTAGAGATCATCCAGTATAATGCTTTCATTTTGTAGGTGAGGAAATTGAGTGAGGGAGGAGAAGTGCTTTGACCATGGTCACTCAGCTAACTAGTGCCAGAGCCAAGAGTCAAACCCAGATTGTCTGACTCCAGAGCTAATGGTTTTTCTATTCAGCTATATTGCCTCCCTGTAGGTGGTAGTGGTTCCTAGAAACGTACCATATTGCTGAGAGACACAGCTCCTTAAAATAGACTCAGTTAAATTAGATCATAACGTTCTCCCCCTTCAGCATTTCAATTCATAAGCTATAAGTTCAAGGCTATAAACTCCTTTATAAGTAAAAGTTGTGAGTCCCCCACTACCACTGCACCCCTTATTCTACTCCAGCTCTGGCTACTGTTGTTTGAACATTTAAGACTTGATGTGTGAATTGCACAAACAGAGAAATTACCTAGCTGGTGTATATAGCAGGTACACTTTTAGAGGGAGGTTTTTGAACTGATTATTTCAAAGTACCTAAAAATATACTTTTTCCTAATCAAATAACATAGAAAATCCATGAACCACATAGCATTTTTCCCCCTCAGTCCAACTCTACCAGCAGGACTTAATCTCACCTTTTGTATTTTAAAAAAAGCATTAATTTAAAAGTCTATTAATAGTGGCTCAGTGCCAGAGAGGGGGGAGGGGGAAGGGGGGAGAGAGGGGGGGAGAGAGAGAGAGAGAGAGAGAGAGAGAGAGAGAGAGAGAGAGAGAGAGAGAGAGAGAGAGAGAGAGAGAGAAAGACACCTTACCAACTCTCATTTCCTTTTCTACTATACTAATTCTAGACCTGAATAAAAATAAACTCTAAATATCTTAAACAGACAATCAAATAATGATTTGCCCAAACACAAAAAGGAGGTTGTCTTAGTTTGCTGAGGAGCAGAAATATCTGATTTGGGACAGCTCTCTCTGAAAATATAAACTTTTATCAAGATGTAGTAATGTTATATGCAGAAATACTGTTTATAGCACACTTTGATCTACTCCTATGACATGGTATAAATGAAGATTTTTCAGAAAGGAAAAATATCCCTCAATTCACTCACACAGCACCTATTGTTGGTGAAATAACAGGCTTCTAACAAGAAGCAAATTATGGCCTCTCTAAGACTAGGAATAATTGTGACATTTTGACTGCTTTTGCATCCAGGTCTACTGACCACATATAGCTGTCCTACCTCAAACTCTAGTAAATAGGAAGAACTCATCTTTGTGGCAGTCATCTCCCATTTTTTTTTACACAAAACAGATGAAACAGCTGTTAGTGCTCTTCAAACAGATGTTCCTGTCAGCTAAAACATCAGGGAGACAGTACACTACAGTGTCCTATTTGTTTTAGAGGGTCAATGACTTGATACCTTCATCAAGGCCCCTGGTGTCTGTTGTTTAACATATGTGAAGTTGTCTTACCCCATTAATGGTCTTAGGAGATTTCATTAAGAGTGAAATGGATATTCCTGTTTAAACACTTGCCTTCTCCTCTGGGACATTGTTCGACTGGCTTGGTAATCCAGGAGTCTCTCTGTCCAGGTGCTGGTTCTCTGTATTATCAGTTCCCTCTTGGATTCCAAAGGGAACAGGTATATTTTCTTTTTTCTTGTCCAGTTTGAAGAATTTGTCGAAAAAGCTGGGTTCCTTGGGTCTGGCAGGGGCTGCACCCTCTGCCTCAGGTGGAGGCGATGCTGGCTGTTCAGTAGTACTAAGGGAGGCTTCAGCTGGGACCTGGTTTTGGGTTTTATCTGAATCTTCTTCCAGTGCAGCTGTTGCCGGAAGTTTCATGTTCTCACTTGATGCTTTGTTCGCTGGGGGGTTTTCAGAGCTGACATCCAGGCTCACTGATCCAACTGATGAATCTGTGCCTTGGTCTCGGGTACGTCCTGGTACAGGCCGCGAGAGTGTCAAGAAAAAACGAGATTTAGCAGCTGGTGCTGGGGCTTTGGCCTCCTTCCCAAGATTCTTTCCGTTGGCCTCAGAAATAGTGCTTATCTCCATTGTTGTATGGGAAGAAGTGGCCACATTACCCTGGTTAACACTTGTCTGTGTACTGGCTGCAAACACAAACACAAAACATTGATTATTCAACAAAACAAGGAAACTCAAGTATTAATCATGGACTTCAAATGTTCCATACTCTTGTGTTTTTATATGACAAAGACAAAGCAGACTTGTGGCATGTTAATAAACCCCTTGTTCCCTGGCTTGCCTGTGATATAAGTGTTGGTTTACCTAGAGATACTTCATGTCCTTTTTGGGAAAATTCAGACTAGGAATAGCACAGGCTGAACTATCAAGGATCAGCTCACGGGCTATATCAGGACTGGGGTCAGGAGGCAGTCTTAAAGAAAAAGAACAGGACCAGATGTCTGCTGTCTAGAGAGTTTTGGGAAACTTCAACATTTTTTTCCAGATTAAAAAATGGAGGTCAAATTGGAAAGCATGAGTTATTTAGAACGCTGGCATGCCAACAAGGGGTGTGTGTGTGTGTGTGTGTATGTGTGTGTGTGTGTGTGTGTGTGTGTGTGTGTGTGTGAAAAATAATAACAGTTGAAACATAATATAGTGGTTTAAGTTTTCCAGAGCACCTAACATAGTTCATATGGTAGCTAAGTAGTACGGTAAAGAGAAACCAAGATTGGAGTCAAGAATCAATAGCTTGTGGGGCAGCTAGGTGGCACAGTGAATAGACCACCGGCCCTGAAGTCAGGAGGACCTGAGTTCAAATTTGACCTCAGACCAAACACTTGACATGTACTAGCTGTGTGACCTTGGGCAAGTCACTTAACCCTAATTGCCTCACTAATAAAAAAAAAAGAGTTAATGTCTTGCCTTAGACACTTACTAGCTCTATGACCTTACTCAAGTCATGTACTCTCTTAATCTCTGTTTCCTTATCATAAAATGGGTCTTTTCCACAAGATTGTTGTAAAGATCAAATGGAGATAATACATAGAAAGTGCTTTGCAAACTTTAAAGTGCTATATAAATGTTAGTTATTATGTCACTGGGTCCTTGGTTCTCTCATTTGGGAGTGTGTGGGGTTCAAGTTTTTTAAAATCTGTTTTAGTAGATGAAACAACAAATGATACCATCGAGATCTGAGAGTCTGTGAAGCTGAGTCTGTCATCCAGCCTAGTTAAGTTTGGAGTCTCTCATCAAAAGAAATTTGGCCATTGGCTGAGAATTTTTTTTCCAGCCTCAGCAAGTAATGAAGTTTTTCTTTTAAGGCGTAGATTCTGATCTGCATTGGTAGAAAAAATAGTCTCATGGCAGAACCATGAAATATTAAAGAAGTCTACATATGAAGAAACAAGATATATGATATATAGAAAAAGCAGAGGATTTGTGTTCAAATTCCAGTGCCACTCCCTACTACACCTATGAGACTTATTCTATGGCACCTATGTAACACTGAGAAAGCCACTTAACTGAGCCTCAGTTTTCTCATCTATAAAATGATTACTAAGTAATTTTCTAAGATCATCTATAACTCTAAATTGTTAAGTGACTTATCTAAGATTATATAGCTAGGAAGTGGCAAAGCTAAGGTTCCAGCCTAGGACTTCTGACTCCAAGTCCAATAGTCCTCCCACTATACCATGCTGCCTTTCAAATTGTGGTGAAAATCAAATATAATATACAGATTTGACAAAATGGGATCAGGCTAAATGTCTGAGGATATGTATGGAGACAGTATCTCATGTATCCACTAGTAAAGCACAGGGACTATGCTATGTGCATTTGCCTACTTTAACATGGACTCTCAAGTAAATACTCTACTACCATAGCAGGATCAAAAAGACTGACTCTTTCTGTCTCTGTCTCTGTTTCTGTCTCCCATAGATAGAGTTCTTCCAGCATGTATCTTATCTCTGTCACCTCTTTATTTAAACTTTGTGCATTTGCAGATGTACTCAAAATTTTGTTGCTCTATCTCCATTCTCATTTTACTCATTCTCGTATTGGAGTAGGGTGTAGTGGGGTGTGTGTGTGTGTGTGTGTGTGTATGTGTATATGGGTGTGTGTGTGTGTTTGTGTGTGCATGCATGTGCACATGCCCATTGGCACTTGTGGAATTGTCAATATGAAGTAGATCTAAAAGCAGCCAGGAAAAAGAGGCTTGGATTCTCTGCTGCAATCCTGTGTCCTCTTGGAATATTCTGCGGAGCACAGAGGAGATCAAAGAAAGGCTGAAGTGACCTGTGCCCTCGAAGGGGTCCACCTACACATTAGTCCCCAAGCCAATCACCTCAACTGTGCCTCAGCTAAAATACTGACTGACTAACTCCTGCACCTCTTCTTGCTTCTTCCTCTGTGGGAGAGGCCCTCATTGGAGGGGGAGGGAAGGGTTTCTATAAACAGGGGAACTGACAAAAGACCAAAAGAAAAAGCTAGAAAGAGAGAGCAGTGTCAGGTCCCTGAGTGACTAAGTGAGCCAGCTGATGTGCCCAGTGAATGTAAATTAAATTTACTGATGGACCTTGCCAGCAGAAGAGGAAACAGCTGAAGAAAAGTGAGAGGCAAAAATTCCCCACAAAGCAAAGCTTTTCAAGACGCCAAGGGTTTCAACTATTTCTTTCAGCATCTTTCCTCTTGCCCTAATATTCTGGCAGGGAAGGGAGGGAGGATGGAGAGGGAAGTCTACAGTCGTGCAATGCCCTCTCCCAGACTTTAAAGTTTTTGGCACATTGTGTTAATACCCTTGAACAGGTCATTCATACTCTATCTGCCAGAGTGACGTTTCAATGCATAGATGGATAGTGCTAAATGTGGAATATTCTCCCAAGATAAACAGCAGAGTCATTTGTTTCAACACTGATTGGTATTTGGCTTTCTTAGAAAATAAGTTCCTTGAGAAAGTATACTACCTGCTACTAATTTTGTTTTCTCTCTAGACAACATGAATACTGTTGAAAACTCATTTATTTGAATGGTGATAGGATGCAGAGAGTGTGTCAAGCAATTGATCAGGGCCTAGCCTGTTTGTCAATAAAGCCATACCAATCATCTCCATAGGCACTTGTCTACTGTCTTCTGGAGAGAATATCTCCATATGTGCAGAGCAGGTCTTTACAGGAAGTGGGATGATGTACTGAAGATAAAATCAGAGCAAGTGAGAGGAAATTCTGATGTCCCCAGAGCTAGTTCTGTGGTTGCCCTAATGCTGTTGGTACCTGATTTTAAAATAGACTCAGCACAAGGCACTAGGTACGTATGTGTATATGATTGGAGTGGTGGTAGAGATGGCCTGTAGCTTGAGGCAAGGAAGAACAAAATGAAATTTGTCCAGAAGAAACAACTTGTCCAGAAGAAAGGACTGGAGACCCTTGGTCAAGAAGGTCAAGTCAGGTGGTCTTGACAGCTACCTTGTGTGACCCTTTTATGGGCAAACTGAGTTGGGCAGTAAGTACTGATTGACACTAGAACTGGGCATGCCTTGACTATCTCAAAGCCATATTGGTTCAATTGATCTCATTCTAAATAAGCCATAACCCTTTGCAGAGGAAGTGGTGGGAGCAGATGCTGGAAGTGGCAATGAAGACAGAGAGTAGTAATGGCAGAGTGACAGAGCTTCCAAGCCTTGACAGGAGTAGAGACACCAAGTAAGATCAAGTGACACATACAGGAATTGGTGAAGTAGTGAACCCCACAACTATCAGAGTAGGAATTGGAACAACAGAACAATGAGACAGAGTCATAGTAAGAAGTAAACTCAGACTTTTCTTCTCACTAGTACTGTGAGTTGTATGGACTGTGCAGGTCTGAGGGAAAGGGAACTGACCCTCTAGAAACCCCTCTTTCTTGGATTCAACCTTAGTGTATCACTATTTGTATGGAGAGACTCTACAGGTCCCTGGGGAGGTTGGGACCCACCAGAGAGTCAAATTTCCTTGATAGTCTATGAATTCAGACATGAGTCAATTTCGATATGATTTGTTATGTGTACCTAACTTGATCTACTTTTCATGTCTTGCCCTCTTGCAAGAGAATTGAGTACACCTAAATGAGAGAGAAAAATGAGCCAAGTTCACATATTCTCAGAAATGAGAACCTCTGGACTACACAGAATATTAATTATTAAAAAGTCTCCAAGAGAGGACAATTGATTGAGGGATGGTGATAAATTGTGGCATATAAATATAAATGTGATGGAGTATTTTTGAAATTCCAAGAAATAATGAATATGAAGAATTCGTAGGAACTTGGGAAGACTTGTATAAACTGAGGCAGAATGAAGTAAGCAGAACTAGCAAAATAATGACAATAATCACATAAAGAAAAATGGCACTGAAAGACTTCAGCATTCTGATCAATGTAGTGACCCATTATGATTTTAAAGGACTGATAGTGAAGCATGCCTCTCACCAATTAGCATAGAGGTAGCAGATAATAGGTTCAGAATAAGGCATCCATTTTTAGGCATAGCAAATGTGTTCATTTGTTTTGCTTAATTGTACTTAATTTTTACAAGTTAGGGTTCTAGGATTTTATAGATCAGGGATATCATGACATATATGTGGGTATATGTATACAAATGTATATATGTGTCTTTATATATACTTATACTAGGTAAGGCTCCAATTTTGTCAAATGAATAATACCTAAAACATCAATAAAACTTTTTTTTAAAGGAAAAAGAGTAGGGCAGCTAGGTGGCCCAGTGGATAGAGCTCTGGTCTTGGAGTCAGGAGGACCTGAGTTCAAATCCAACCTCAGACACTTGACACTTGCTAGCTGTGTGACACTGAGCAAGTCACTTAGCCCTGATTGCCTCACCAAAAAGAAAACACACACACACACACACACACACACACACACACACACACACAAACAAAAGGGAAAAAAGAGACCTACACATTTAAGTTTGGGTCTGTAGCTTCTGTTCTGAGCCACTGGTTTTATAGACATGAGAGCTCTGAAGAAAATAATGGCTTGATTTTTCAAGGTATCTACGAGGTATCTCTACTTTTTGAAATTTTTCTTTGATCTAGATTCTAGGATTTCTTAGTAAGATATTAATCATTTCCCTAGTACAGACTGTTCCTGATTGAAACAAACTTTCCAATTATGTCTCTCTCTCTGGAAAAGTTTTGAATGACAAAACTCAGAATCTTGGAAGTATTATTTGATGAAACTGTTATGGATTAAAATACCACTCAGCTAATAATGTTTGTATTTTTTTTAACTTTGGACAAGGTACTTAACCTCTCTGGGTCTCAGTTTCCATTTCTGTCAATCTGAGGGCACTTGTTTAGGTAGGCTTCATTCTTAAGTTTATAGGCAGTTAGGTGGAGCAGTGGATGGATAGAGTATTGACCCTGGAGTCAAGAAGACCTGAGTTCAAATACAGCTTCAAATACTTATTAGCTGAGTGATCCTAGTTAACCTCTGTCTGCCTCATTTTCCTTATCTGTCAAATGGACACAGTCATAGTATGTACTTTCCAGGGTTGTTGTGAGATCAAGTTGAGATAATATTTATAAAGTGATTTATAAACCTCAAAGTGCTACCTAAATGCTAGCTATCCTAGCATTTAGGCTTGTATTGTTTCTCTGATGATGAAGTGAACCCTAAAATGTCAGAACTTACAGGGACATCAGACATCTTCTAGCCCAACCTAACCATTTTGCAGAGAAAGAAACTGAAGCCCAGAGAAAGAAAGTGACTTCACAGAGTTTCAGTCAGAAGGTACTTCAGAGGCCTTTCAGACCAACCTGTCCTTGACCAAAATTTCCCTTGTAACACAACTCACAAGCTCTCAGCGAAAAGATCAGCCCTGAACCTTGGGATCCTATAACTTCTAGTCCTTGAAGAGTGAGTAGGAAGAGAAGTTAGGGAAAAAAGTAAAATAGATTAGAGTTTCTTTAATAAAACTGGTGGCTTTTCTTTGCCAACTTAAAAAAAATTATTGAAAAAAATTATATCACATTCACTTTCAAATATATTCCTCCCCTTTGCTTCTCCATTGTGAAAATGAGAAAGAAAGAAATGAAGGAAGGAAGAAAGGAAGAAAGAAAAGAGAAAAAAAATGAGTTCAGCAAAACTAACCAACACATCACCTAAGTCCAACAGTAAATGCAATGTTCCACATCCATAGTCCTTCACTTCTGCAGAGTTTAGAAAGGGGCTGAATTTTCTCATCTCTTCATCAGGGCCAAGCTTAGTCATTCTAGTCAGTTACATAATATTCAGAACTGGGGTATTTTCTTTTCTTTCTTTCTTTCTTTCTTTCTTTCTTTCTTTCTTTCTTTCTTTCTTTCTTTCTTTCTTTCTTTCTTTCTTTCTTTCTTTCTTTCTTTCTTTCGGCAATTGGGGTTAAGTGACCTGCCCAGAGTCACACAGCTAGTGAGTGTTATGTGTCTGAGGCTGGATTTGAACTCAGGTCCTCCTGACTCCAAGGCCAGCACTCTATCCACCTGTCTCTTGGTTTTTTTTTTATTTTAGAACTGGGGTATTTTCAAGGAGAATCTGCATATATGGAATACCTCAGATCTAGGAATGATATGTTAAAAATCCCAAACCAAATTCACAGCACTGACCTTTACTTTCTCTGCCTTCCTGACAGCAGGCCAGCTCTTCATCTCCCACCTTGAATTTCTTGTTAATGGAACATCTCCCTCTAGCATTTAAATTTGAGCAAAATCTCAGCAAATCTTTGTTTTGTACTATTTCTCCCCCACCATCTTTAATCTCTCCAATTTGGGCTAAGGACTCTCAACAGAGCCCTTAGTATGTAAACCCAATGATCCATTTCTCCTGCATTGTCCATGTCCCCTGGCACATTTTAATTTTCCCAAGAATACTTCTCTGAGTGAACAGTACATCATAATTGCTCAGCACTTTGCAATTGATCTCTTAACAACCTGCAGACCCAACAGACTGACTAATATGCTGTGGCAGTGCACCTCGGATACATTCTGCAAGTACTTAACAGAAGGGCACTCCCAAGATTTCTCTTTGTCTTACTGCTTTTCATCATGCCCGAAGAAAGATAAAAGGGCCAGTGACAATGGTTAAGACTTCTTCTTTGGCAGGTAGGCGTGCATTAGAAAATGCAGGTGGTTTTCTTTGAAACTTCGTTTTCAATCTTTTTTTTTGGTAGTCTTTTGAAAAGACTATCATACATAATATAGAAGATATAATATGAGTGGCCAAGTGGCCTTGTTGATAGAGGGTGAGTGTGAGCCAGGAAGACCTGGATTTGAGTTCCACTTCTGATACATACTAAGCTTGTGATCCTTGGCAAGTCACTTAACCTTAGGACTTCAAGCAATCCTAAGACTGTAAATTATGGACAAGTTGGTTGCATTTGCAACTAGAGAGGGAATTTCTTCACTAGGAGCTTTCCATACCAAGGAGATTGCAGATTTGGTCAAAAAGAAAAATAATATTATATATGTAAAGTTATAAAGAGTGACTTTGAAAGGCAGGACAGTAAAAGAGATAGAGAACTGGAGTCAGCAAGACCTGGGTTCAGATTCCATCTCTGACACATACAGAATCCCAGACAACTTTCAAAAATGCTCAATTGTAGCATAGATACCAATTTGTGTTGAGAAATTGCCTCACTAGAGTTCCATGGACAGGTGAAGTCACAGATTTGGACCAAAAATAATGGTTTTAACATTAATTACAGAATCAATGACTTGCCAGAGCTAGGAGGGACCTTGGAAGTTATCTGGTTCAAAATCTTCATTTTCTAGGGAAACTGAGGCTCAGAGGAAGGGAGGAAGTTATTTATCTCAGATCACATAGCCATAGGGACAGAGCAGGGATTGTAAGTCAGATCTCTCATATTAAGCTCTTTCCAATACACATCGTGTTATCTCTCTAAAGGTGAGATGAATCCTAAAACAATGCTAGATTTAGACAGGATTATATGGAACAAACTCCTCTTTTCATAAAGGATGACAGTGAGATACAGACAGAGGAGATGTCTGTGGAAAGTGATCTGGACTTCGACTCAGGAGACCTGGTTTAAATCCTAGCTCTTCTACCTATGTGACCTTCGTCACCTAAGCAAGTCACTTAGTCCTCCGGGCCTCGGTTTGCTTACCTATACCAAGAGGGGATGGGACTAGATGATTTCCATGTTGCCTCCCAGCTCCACATCTACAATCTTATAATTCCCTGAGCCTATGAATCATAGAATCTCCATTAGAGGGAACTGCAGAGGCCTATAACTGATCAACAATCCCCCCATAACATTGCCATTAAGAGGGGCTCCAATCTCTGATCGAAAACCTCTAGGGAGAAGGAAACTACTGCTTTCTGGGGAATCACACTGTATTCTCAGGAGGTTCTGCTTGTGAGGATATTTTCCCTCACACCAAGCTTCAATCTACCTTTCTTAGACTTGAATCCAGTGTACCTAGTTCTGCTTCCAAGCCAAGTAGAACATATCTAAGCCCTCTCCCTTACCAACCTGTCTTCAGATACTTGAAGACAGCTATCATGTGTCTGCTTCTCTTTATGCTAAACATCCCTCTTGCTTCAAATGATTCTTACAAAGCAATGTTTCTAATCTGCTTAACAACTTATTGCCCTTCTCTAGACAAACTTCTACTCATCAAAATTCTTCTTAAAAAGGTGGTACCCAGAACTGAACACAATCTTACAGATGTGGTGTGACTAGGGAGGATTTTGGTTCTCACTGGCTCTATGGGGTATCCAAGATCACACAGCTACTTAGGGGCCAAGGCCAGAATTCAGGTCTCCTGTGGCCACCCAATCCAATTAGCTTCCTTATTTGGATTCTTTCTTTTTTGGAAGCACAATAGAAAACTCTGCATTTGAGGTCAAAGGAGCTAGGTTTGAATCCTGTCACTGTTATTCCTTGAGTGACATTGGGTAAGTCACCTAACCCTTTTGGGCCTCAGCTCTTCTCTATGATCCTATAGATAATGGGTGTTTGGCACATGCCTAGACCACCTAAAATGGATGTACCAACATGGGAGACACCAGGGCCCTGCTTCTGTGAGATAGGAGACCTGGCACATGTACAGATAGCTTTGGATACAAGGCCAACGGTAAGAAGCTGCTCTCAACCACATGGTAGGCCAATGCAAAATGTGGTCTCCAGTCTCACAGAAGCAGGTCCCTGTGGTCTCGCAGATGGGTCCATCCATTTTAGGTGGTCTAGGTGTGTGAAAAACACCCATTGCACTAGGATCCTAGGAATTAGAGCTGGAAGACACCTTACACGTCAACTAGTGAAGTCCAACCTCCTCACTTTACAGAACAGGAAACTGAGGCCCACAGAGGTAAAATGATTTATAATAGGGAGGTAATAGAAAAGCTGAATTTCAGACTCCAGTCCTTTAACATTACATTCTATGTACTCTCTCTTTGTCTCTCTGTCTCTGTTTCTGTGTCTCTGTCTCTCTGTCTGTCTGTCTCTCTGCCTGTCTCTCTCTCTCTGTCTCTTTTTTCACCAGAGCACACTGATTTACTTCTTAAATTGAAATAAAATGTGAACATATCCCTCCATAGCAAGGTAGCCAAAGGAACAACCAACCGAAAGTTTAAAATGAGTCACTTCTGAGTACTCAGCATCTCCCTTCAAAGCCCCCAGTGTTTAATTAAAGCAGAGAATTGTCTATTCTAGCTTTTTCCTCCAGGAATAAATTAAGGCTGGGAACACATTCTGGACTACATAGTTGTATACCACTGTGATAAGATAGGGTTACACTCTCTCTCTCCATCAGCTCTAGCTAGGACACAGCATTTGTGAGCCATTGGCAAGGTTTGAAAATCTGTCTTCTCAACTTTCCTTTCTCCCATTAAAAACATTTTTGTCTTTACCTTTGAAAGGAGACATTTATTACATTCAGGATCTATAGCAGTTGTGACAAGAACAGTTACTTATATAAAGACACTTGCAAATAAAAGTGCTTGGGTGGCATCTGACACACCAAGAGATGTATCCATAAAGGGAGCAAGATGTGGTAGAAACAGTATAGGATTTAGAATCAGAAGACTTAGGTTAACTTCCAGCTCTGCCACTTACTAGCTTTGGGAAATCCCCTCTCCTATCTAAGCCTCAGCTTCCTCATCTGTAAAATCAGTCAGTCAGTCAATAAGTATTTATTAAGCACTCACTATGTGCTAGGCACCATACTAAGTTCTGGGTATACAAAGAAAGGCAGAAGACAGTCTCTTCCCTTGGGAAGCTCATGATTTAATGGGGGATGCAACATGCAAACAAATCTGTACAAAAAAGCTATCTATGTACAAGATAAACTGGAAATGTTTAAACACAGGAAAGGCACCAAATTTAAGAGGGTTTGGGAAAGCCTTCCTGTAGAAGGTAGGATTTAGCTACAAGACCAATGGTAAGAAGCTGCTCCCAACCCCATGGTGGGCCAATGCAGAATGTCTACACATACCCCAGGTCTCCTGTCTCACAAAAGTAGGCACCTACTATCTCCCATGTGGGTGCATCCATTTTAGGTGTTCTAGGTATATGCAAAATACCCATTACACTAAGATCCTAGGGATTAGAGCTGGAAGAGACCCTAGACATCATCTAGTAAAGTCTACCCTCTTCACTTTACAGAAGAGGAAACTGAGGCCCAGAGAGGTAAAATGATTTGTAATAGGTAGGTAATAAAATTTATGATAGGTAATAGAAGAGCTGTATTTGATACCTAGGACTTCTGGTAGGGCATCCAGGAGCATTCTAGGCATGGGGGCTAGGCAGAAAAATACTCAAAGTTGAGATATGGAGAGTCTCGTTCATAGAACAGCAAGAAGGCCAATGATTTATCTGTGCTCACGCAAGCAATAAATAGCACAGCAAGGAGCTAAGCCAGGTCTTCTGATTCTAAAACCAGTGCTTGTTCTACTACAGCATGTTTATTCCAGATCCCATTCATGATGCCCTTTCTACTTCCTCCCTCTTCTTTCTTCCTCTCCTACCAACTGAAAATGGTTTCCTTGAGTCAGGGCCACAAGAGAGTTCCATGTGCTTACTTATGAGATGGCAGCAATTGGATAATGAATAGATCTTCTGGAGAAGCACATGGCAGAGGCAGAAATGTATTCATCCACTTGGCCCAAGTGAGTAATTTGTGAACAATATTTGTGAAGTCAAACTTTTGTGCAGAGGAGGAAGACTGAATTCTCAAACATCATGACACCAAAACCTGGCTTCTAGCCAGAAAAGGGAGATTCCTGGGCAGTGCCAACTTTGGTGTTTGCCTTGTGAGTAAGCTCCCAAGTTTGAAAGTTTGGGGAGTGGACTTGATAGAGAAACAGAAAGAAGGGGATTTGCTGATACAGTATGTTTGTTAGAAAAGTGGTCTGCCCATGTCGCTCTTCAACAGAATTTTACTTAGAGAGCACAGCCAGTTAGCTATTAAGATAGCACAGATCTAATCAGAAGGAGATTTCATGTTCAGCAGTCCCAAGGTATGTTTTCCTTTTGGAGGAGATGAGGAAAATCCAAACCACAGGAGAGCCTGAGGGATCTACCAGAATATCAAATGGTTGTTCTGATGATAACCCCAAGCTTGGTTCCTTTCAAGAGTAGAAGTTCCTTCATTCTTTGTATTTGAATCCCCAGTAGCACAGTGCCAAGTGGTCCATGGTGGGTGCTTAATGATTGATCAAAGGGAACTGATGGGTGTAAGGGCTTTAAATATCTGTTTTTGGGCTCCTGTGACTCTTGTGTCTGTTGCATATTCCCTGGAGTGAAGTAAACATATACATTGCTACCTTGAGTACTTGTACCTAAATCTTGGACTCTGACCCTGATACCCTTATCTCTGACAGATGAGCTTTCATCCTGTCTTGGCTACTACTAGACATCCATATCATTTCCCAGCTATTTCCAAATTATACTGCCTGTACTCCACCACCCTCATCATCTTCTGCCTCCTCCCAACAGAAGTTAGAACCTGACCCTGTGACTCAGGGCTCTCATAGGTGAGCTATTGCATTATCTTGCTTGAACCATTTCCAAACCATGCTACCACATGCTACCACTTCCTAGCCCTCCTTCCCTCCCTCCCCCCAATGCACTGCCTAGTTCTCCTCCAAATGATGTCTTTATTATCACATAAGCTTCCTGAGAACAAGGACTGTCTTGCTTGTATCTGAACCCCCACGCTTAGTATGGTGCAGGCACATGGTAATAAATAATGTAATAGATAATGAACTGACCTCAAAGCCAGGAAGCACTGAGTTCAAGTCTCACCTCAGACAAAAACTGGTTATGTGACACTGTAACCTTAGAGAGAAACAACTCTCTAAGATGATAAATTGCAGAGGTGCTATCTGTATTGGTAAAGGGAGCTTTCTCACCTGGGAATTTGCGTTCACCTACTAACGAAATCGCAAGTCCAGTTTCTATCCTGTTTCATATCATTCATTGATTCCTTCATTTAACATATGAGGACACATACACAGGAGCCAAATGTAAGTTATCTTTAGAAAGTTTCCTAGAATAACTTTGGGAACAATGAGGCAAAAGAGGAAATGACTCTTGTTCAATCAGCCCCTCTAGTATCAGAGCCAATCAGCCCATGTGAATTCAGTGGTAGCATCTTTGGGGGCCCTGGGTGAGGGGAGTTCCTGATCAATCAATTTATTTCAATCTTCAATCTGTCTCTCTCAATTTTTTATCCATTGTTTCTAGTTTTGCCTTCTAGGGCAAAGAAGAAATTTAACACTTTTCACCTGACAGCACTCCAAATAATTAAAGACAGTTAATATGCCCTCCTTTATCCCTTTTCTTTTCCAGGCTTGGTATTTCCAGTTACTTCAACGAATCCTTCCATGGTATAACCCACAGACTCTAAACCATCTTGGCCACCCTTAGTAGCCCCTTGGTACTCTTCATTTTCCCACTGTCCTTCTAAAAAGGGGGTGCCCAGGACAGAACACAAGACTGCAGGATGGTGTCACCAGGGGAAAGTACAATGGGACTACATCATACTGCTCATTCTAGAAACTATGCCTCTCTTGAGCTCACAGTAGGGTTTTTTTTGTTTCACCATTTAAACTGTTTACTTGTATTGAAATTCTTTTCAGGTGAATTGCATTTTAGCTGTGCCTTCCCAAAGGTATTGCTAATACCTGCAGGCTGAAGAATTGAAGAACAATCGGCTAGATTTCCACCAAGGGTGGTAGGGTTACTTCATGATGAATATGGCCAGATGAATAATGACAGTGCCTAGGGGGCCTTGTATTTCAGTATTGAAAGTACCTGGCCTCACCTAAGCCATTTAGCTTATTAGGGCAGGATATACCTGTATTTCATTGGCACATCTACAAGGAGGCATATCACTGTAAGCTCACTGTGGGAGGCTGAGAACCCAGGCCCCTAATCCTCGTGGAGGCTTTTCAACAGCTTTTCTCTCTCCATGTCTCAAAAAACAATTCCTTTTTGTCCCTGGATCTTATGTCTCCTTATATACCTGGTTGTTTTTCATATTTGAACATTTCCTTTGATTTCTGGTAATCTATACTTTACAAGAACAACATTGATGTTTTGAACCTAAATGGAAGAGTTTACATTTACTCCTATCAACTTTTATTTTTAATCAATCAATCAGCAATAATTAATAAGCACCTTCTATTGTGCCAGGCACTGTGCTTATTTATTGTTGTTTATTCAGTCACTTCAGTTGTGGCCAACTCTTTGTGACCTTATTTGGAGTTTTCTTGGAAAAGGCACTGGTTTGCCATTTCCTTCTCCAGCTCATTTTATAGATGAGGAAATTGAAGCAAAAAAGAATAAAGTGACTGTGCTTATTAGATTCCATCTAATGCTCCAGCTGGTCAAAATTCTTTTTGAATCCTTATGGACACCCAGCATATTAGTTAGGTCTTCGAGTTTTGGATCATCTGCTCGTTTGACGAGCAGAGTTCATCCAACTCACTGATAAAAGTGTTGAATGCACAGGACCAAGGAAGATACTTGGGCATTCCTCTGGAAAACTCCCACCAAGTCAACATTGCTCCATTAATGACTACTGTGTGGCTGTGGCCATTCAACTAGTTCCAAATTCAGTTTAGGCCATATCTCTTCATGTTTGTACAATAGCAGGAGAGACTGCCAAAAAAAAATTTTGCTTTGCTGATGAGAAGCTTTGAGCTTCCACTATAAACACACTTTGACTTATTGCACACAAAAAATCCTTTGGGTTTTTTGGAGAAGAGAATTCTTTGGCACGAACATATGCATTTTTATAAAAAGGAATATTGCTCCTCCCTACTGTTGTGCCGTAGGCACCTTGCCCATGCCTACCCAGTTCAGGCTTTGTCTCCAACAATACTTCCAATCTTTAGGTTCGCTTTTATTTTTTCATGGGCTATAAATTTGCAAGCATAAGAACATCCTGTACTAAGTTAAGCGGATGCCATTGTTGTAATGGCACCCTGGGGCAGCCATTTTCCCCACCTTCCTGCTCTTCAGGTTCTATTCTTTATTTTAGAAGGAAAAACTGAGTCATGGGAGGATCCACCCAAAGGAATAAATTGTCATAGGAATTTGGCTCCAACCCAAAGTCGTTGTGCTACATGATTATGATAATGATTATAAACACTTTTATATTATATTATCCTGCAGAAGAGAAGATTTGAGGGACATTATACCCATCTTCAGGTTTTTGAAGGGTAAACATGTAAAAGCAGGGTTAGATCCAAACTAGGAAAAATGGGTAGAAGCAGCAAAGAGGCAAAATTAGGCTTGACGTCAGGAAAAGCTTTTTTTTTTTTACTAACAGAGCTGTTCAGAAATGGAATGTACTTCCTTAGGAAGTAGTTGTTTTCCTTTCACTGAAGATCTTCAGGCAGAGGATGGATGGTCACTTATTGGGACCCACTAATAGCTGGGTGGTGCAAAGGACAGAGAAAGAATGTGGATCTTGGAGACACGAGGTCAGATTTGGCCTTAGACACTTACTAGTTGTGTGTTTGCCTCAGTTTTCTTATCTGTAAAATAAGGATGATAGTAGCACATACCATGCATGGCTGTTGTGAGGATCACATGAGATAATATTTGTAAAGCACTTAGCATGTTGCCTGGCACATAGTAGGTACTATACAAATGTTAACTATTATTATTATGAGTTGAGGATTTATATCTGTATCTACAAATATAAGTTTAAACATAGATCTCTTCCACATGTTTTTATGTATCTGCAAACAGTCTCTGCCCTCAATGAGTTTTATTATGATGATAATGATGATGGTGATGATAATGACAATGATGATAATGATGGTGATATGGAAAAGAGGATTCCTTGTCATCATCCATACAGAAAATACGGCCACTGAAATCCCTTCCAACTTTGAAATTGTGCAGATCTGGTGCTTTGATTATGTGAAATAGAATAAATCTTGTTAAATTCAAATCTCTGCTCTTTCCTTGGATAGCCTCTACAGGAACCCATGGTGTGCCAGGCTCAGTTGGATTGGGGGACAGGGCATGACAGATCCCACTCTGAGTTAAGAATGAAATGAGACAGAGTTTGGGGGAGACCAATTGAGGCAAACAAATGTTCAGCTCTGGAGTACTCCCTGAAGTGTCCCCTGTTCTGGTCAAAATTTTCTAGACATCACTCTGGTGACTGGTTTTCCTCCTTTGATCAGCTAAGGCCCTCTGTAGATGCTTCAGTAACCACCTGGCCCATTTACCCACTTTTATTTTCTCTCCCTCCAGCTTGGACTCAGCCTCCCTTCTCAGAGGGTATGGCTCATCAACTGCATGTTGGACTTTCCTCTGGCTGGGCAGGACAGCTTCTTTTAGAAAAGGGTTTATGATCTAGAATTAGGGCAGAAAGGGAACTGCTTCTCAGGGGATAACTGCTGAAGCTTAGACTGTGCCTACCCCAATCCAACCAAAACAGACACACTTTTGCTTGATTTCTTGTTACTTCTACTTTGAGAATAAAAGAATTCTAATCATTACAGGTTCTTCTACTCCCTTAATAATGAAACATAAGTGATTAAATGTCACAGCCCCTGCTAGGAAAACTTCAAGATAGATCTGAGAGAAGTTTGTCTTCCCTATTAGAGCTGGGAATAACTACTTTATCTGGAGAACTTGTAGAATAATGCAATAATGCTGGGTACTTCCTTGACTACTCCCTAAACAGAAAAAATGAACATTGTCCAAATGTGCCATTAGTTAGCTATGAGACCTTGGTCAAGTCACTTTTCTGCAGGCCTCAATTTGTTTTATCTGTTAGCAAGCTGATTGGATTAGGTAGTTTCTCTGGTCTTTTTGGCTCTAATGTTCAATATTCTATGGTCTCTTCCAACTGTGACATTTTCTGTTCTATGTTCTCTTTTTTCATGTGCTAAGATCACTTCCAGTTGTCACAGTCTATGTTCCAAGATCCCTTGGAAAAACACTCTGTTTTTACAGTTCCTCCCAGTTCTAATGTTCTGTGTCCCAAGCTTTCTTTCAGCTCTAACATTTTATTCAAGCTATAACTTCTGTTTTCTAAAGTTCCTTCCAACATTCCATGACTACCACTGTTTGCTGAAAACATGCATGCAGAAGAGGACTCCATTTACTTTCATGTTCACCCTTCCCTCAAATCCTGGCTTAATTTGGCTCAGCAACCAGACAATCTTACAAACCCTTAAGCAAAGTGCTTAATAAAGACCAGATACACATTGAAATTTCCCTTTGAGGCCAAAGAAAGCTTCATTATTTCTAATTCCAGTCCTTAGTATAATACAGTATTCATTTTCAGAAGACAATGATTCCATTCATTCTTTCCACAGATGAGCTTACTAGGCTTTTCATCACCTGATAAGCTTTGAGCATGGGATATTTCACACTGAAAAATGTAGACTTGGCCATTGGCATGTGAACTGAGGTAAAGGCAGATTGAGCTGCGATGCTAAAGCAAACAGGAAAGGAAGCTCAACAATTATGTGATTATGATGTGAGTGTCTGATTATGGTGATTTGACCATTATCATGATTGTGGAAATAGCATCTCAGATGAGTGTTTGATAGCTAAAATGGATGAATTTTTCCCTGAAAGAAAACTTCTCAGTGTTTAGTTACAAGGAAAAGAAGAATTACTTGGTCTTTCAAGATGGATATATGGACAATATATATATATATATATATATATATATATATATATATATATATATATATATATATATATACCTTGCTTGGAGTCATAGAATCAAGATTACTAGAGTTGGATAAAGCAATATAGCACCAAAATAACTTACTTGAGCTCAGGCTGCATTGAAAGACATTCCTCCCCTCCCCCCCCAAACACAATCAATGATAAACATGTGTAAGACACATAGTTAGGGACAGCTAGATGACACAGTAGATAGAGTGCCAGGCCTGGAGTCAGGAAGACTTGAGTTCAAATTCTATCTCAAACACTTAGTAGCTGTGTGACCCTTGATGAGTCACTTAACCCTGTTAAGTGCCTCAGTTTTTCACCTCTAAAATGATCTGAGAAGGAAGTGGCTAAACCACTCCAGTACCTCTGCCAAGAAAATCCCAAATGGGGTCACAAAGAGTTGGACAAGACTGAAACAACTGAACAACAAATGTGTAAGACACAAGAGATTATAATATTGTTTTTCTCTACCCTATTAAAACCACACTTGGAGTATTACATTCATTTCTGGGAAGACATTGATAAGTGCATTGGACAATGAACAGGATAAAAGGGGCCTCAAGATGAAATCATGTGAAATGGTTGACTATATGAACTGGGTATGTTTAACCTGGAGAAGAGAAGATTTTATGAGGACATGCTAGCTGTCTTCAAGAATTTGAAGGAAATATTAAATATATTTGGAACAGTGATTACGTTTGCTCAGCTTTGCTCCAGAGGGTAGAACTAGGAGTGTTGGGGAGAAGCTACAGAGAGACAAATTTAGGCTTGAGTAAGGGGAAAACTTAAAACAACAACAAAAACCACTACCACAACAATTTGAGCTATCCAAAAGTAGAATGGTTTAGCTTGGGAGAGAGCAGACCCAATTTTGGTGGATGTTCTAAAGCAGATTCCTATATAGCCATATTTGGGACAAGATGAGCTCTGCATTCTCTTTCAACTCTGAGATTCTGAGATTCTGGAAGGAACCTTAGACATTATCGGATACAACTTCATTATTTCAAAGATAGGAAAGTGAGATCCAGAGAGCTAATGAGAATTGCCTATGGTTCTATAACTAGCTAGTGACAGAGTTAGGAGTGAAAGTTAAGTCCCAAGATTTCCAATCCAGGATTGTCTTCACTGTACTAGACTTCTCTGCTAAGTCTTGGTGATAGGTAGCTTCTTTTGCCCTTCAGAACTATCACTGGCTTCATTAATTCAACTAACATATTGAATGACCTGTGTGGTAGTATACTGGGCAATAATGATAGAAAGCAATTAATTACATTTTGATACTTCAATGGTTTGGCAATCTTGTTGATATGAGTATTCCTCTGAAACAAAGATTAATAATATCAGGTGATGATATTATAAAAATAAATAAATCTTCTAGGATTCTAAATGGATGTTTTGAAACAAAATGTCTCCTTCACTCTAATTGTCAATATTCTCCTCAAAAAAAAAAATGCAAGCACAACTTCCAGGCCTAGCCTAAAGGTGCCATCTCCTCTGTGAGGCCTTCCCTAATTTTTTCAGGTCGAAGCAGTCCATCTCATGGCACTGTTTATCTCCTTCCTTATATACCTAATCACATTCCAGTTACTGCTGTAGTTGCTTATAATATGCCTCGTTATTTTTACTATTCTGTAAGATTTCTGAAGAAAAGGACCATGTTTCCTCCCCTCTTCCCCAGTTACCTTTGTGTCTCTAGTGTCTTGTACATTGTAGGAGTTTAATAAATATTTGTTGAATTGGCTTGAATTGAACTAAAGTGGACTAAAATGAATTAAGTTCATTGGTTCTAGTACTGGAAGTACTATTATATTAAGAAGTCATCCCACCCAGGAGTTCTTAACCTGGAGTCTGTGGATGTTTCAAAGATATTTTAATAACTGTGTATTTTAAGATAAATGGTTTCCTTTGTAACCTTCTAAATTTTATTTCTTGGTATTTGAAAACATTATTCTAAAAAGGCTTCTATAGATTTAACCATACTACTTAAGGGATCTAGGACAGAAAAAATGATTTTAAACTTTTGGTTTAGTCCAATGCTGTCATTTCATGGATGAAGAAACTGAGGCCCAGAGAAGAAAAGTGTCTTACCTAGCTCATCCATAAAGTAAATTATAGCTAGAATTTGAATATAGGTCTGAAAATTCTAAATTGAGGGATCTTTCCATTACATCACAATATTCTCCCTTATTGAATTAAATTGAAAGTCTAATTCTGGCAATGTTGGTGTACATTTTTCCCATTGGAGTTCACTTATATGTTTGTGACCACAAGCATTAATGGTGTAGTAAAGAGTTATTGCAGTTCTATGGAAATAATTTGTCACTGAACATGGAGTAATTCACTGATTTCTCACAGCTACAAGTGAGTCTTTTCAACCTAAATATGGGATGTAGATTGATGTATACTCATCTTAGAATATAGACTGATCTCCTAGGTCCAATCTTTTATAGTGGTCTTTTATTTTTCTAAATAATTAGGCTGAGGTAACTCCCATTCCCTACTTCTACACCTTGTGGTCATTCCAAATCCTTGTTGCTTTTTGTCTTTAAAGATGTCCACAGATTTTAAGGTCCTCAAATAAACATCTATGTGGCAAATACACTAATGGCTCAGGGGCAGGGGTTATAAGTAATGTGTGTTTTTAAGTTATCTGAGATATTGATTTTCATGCTTTTCTTTTTACTAAAAGCAGAACATCAAGAAATCCTTACATAGAAGTCCAGGCACAAACAATTTCATGGGATATGTTTTTAGGGTGGTAGGTGGTAAATTCTCATTCAGCCACATGTTAGAACAAGTCTGAACCCCAAAAGACACTGTATGCAGTAGAAATCTGGTTAGACTGAAACAGCTAACTTGCAACTGCTATCAAAATATTCCCTTAAGCCTTTAATGATTACCAGTTGTCAGGGTCTAGGATTAGAGCTTAAGGCAAGGAGACATCCTGATGTAGTGGAAAGAACATTGACAGAGAGTCAGAAGAGCTAGGTTTAAGTTGTGGCCTAGTTAGTCATTTACTGGCTATGTGATCTTGGGCAAGTAATTTTCTTCTTTGAATCTTAGTTTCCCCATCCATAAATGGAGATAGCAATATCAGCACTCTCTGTTGTACAGGACTGTGCTGAGGAAAGGGCCTTGTAAACCTTAATGCCCAGATGAGTTATTATGATGTCTGTTTTTTTTTTTTTAATAAAAAAGGGGGATACATGTCGAGTTCTTACAAACTCTTTCCAGGCCAATGAAAGAATTAGAATGAAAGGCTCAGAAAAAAATGTGTTTCCAAATTGTTTAGTAAACAAAGTTTAGAATTTTGTGTATAAGTTTGGAGGCTTAGTCTATTTCAGGCAGAAAATCTGGTTGAAATTGACCCCAGGGATGAGAAATGAGAGAAGAGGAAACAGTCAGCTGATTGCTATGTTCTTTTTTATACACATGTGTGAGTTCTCTCTGTGTTTCTCTCCCACCCACTTTGTTTCTCTCACAGACACAGAGAGTTAATATCGATGATGTTTCTGAGACCATGTCAGAATTTCCATCTTTTTCACTGGTATATGATTCCTGGAGTTATTCCCATCTCTGAGGGGCAAAGAGCAGGTTGTATATTATTAAGTACCAGCTATGTGGAAGTCTAATTAAATCAGGCAGTGTTAATTATGAAACAAAAAAAGATTTGCCAAGAGGGTCAGTTAATGGAGATGGGAGAGTAGGAAAGAGCCTCCAAGGATTTTAAACAGAAGTAACAACATGCCTAAATTTCATAAATGAAATTTTTCTCTCTGGCCCCATGCTGGTCTGTTGGACATTATCACTGATGTCATTACGGGACTTCCTAAGAACTTGCATTCTAAAGAGTCCATATATAGAACCTCCATGAATTTCTATCCTGACAATAAAACATTTTTATTCTCCAAATGCAAAAAAAAAAGTGCATCCAAAGATAAAGGTTCTATATAAAAATAACCATCCTCCTTAATTATATGGGTATTATAAATACCTATTTTTTTTTGCTTGCATGTACATATATATGTATGTGTGTGTGTGCATGTGTGTATGTGTAGATAGATAGATGGATAGGCATACTCTATATGTACAGCACACATGTGGGTTTTTGGAATGCTAATTTTTCAATGAGTTTGTAATTGAAGTGGGGATACATAAACAATGGTGGGAGAGACAGGCTGGGGCCTCTGTGGCTCTGGGATAGGAAATGATTAAGACTAGAAAAAACTGAGCATTTGTATGAAAGTAGTGGGAAAGACCTAGATGAAATTTAGAGCAAATCAAAAACTGGGGCTTAGGACCGTGGACTTAGATGTGGACCTTAGAAGTCTGTCCAACTCTCTCTGTCTCTGTCTCTGTCTCTCTTTCTCTCTCTTCCATGTGAGAAAGCTGAGGATGGGAAAGTAACATGCCTGAGGTCACAGAAGTAGTAGGAATCAGAGCTGGGATATGAACAGAGGTCTTCCTCAAATTTCTGTACCCTGCTTCCTTTCTCCATGTCATGTTTAGGAAATTTGATATTGCCTGGATATTTAGGAGGAGAGGAAGGGAGGGTAACTAAGTGGAAAAGGGAAGGGACCTTGTGATTCCATAATCTTTTCCTGTGCAATTTCCTGTGTGACCCAGAGCAATACACTCAACTCCTGTGAATTTCAATTTACTCATCTGCAAAATGGGCATGATAATAATAATAATAATACTTGCTTCATTTACCTCAGAGGAAAGTGCTGCAGAATGGGTACTAGTACTAGAATAAAGACTAGTTCAAGAGATTCTGAGTGTGGAACCCAGAAAGGTTAAAGAAATCTACTAGGGCTTTCTGGGAGAGTAGTTCTGTCTAGAACGTCAATGGGGCCTCTTAGCATTTGCTAAATATTGTTTTGAATTATAATAGAAATTATAATCTTCTTGAGGGGAGGAATCATATTGCAATCAATTAATTAGCTAGAAGAGTATTTATAAAATGCCTACTATATGCCAGGCACTATGCAGGGGTTGAGGATACAAAGACAAAGGAAAATAACCTTTGCCCTACTTATGTTGTATTGGGGAAGGCACATGTATACACATAAATATGAATATAAAAATATAAATGTGTATACACATATACATGTGTGTATATATGCACATATACACTTATAAGTATATATGTATGCAAGTATATGTGTGTACATCCTTCACACATATTATACACATGTATAATATACAAAATAAAAGCAGGGTAACACTTCACAACACTTAGTATCTTTCACCTAATAAATATTTTTGAATGAACAAACATATGAACGAATGATGAATGAATGAATGAAAATTTTCTCCTTTTATCCCTGGAAAGTAACCTCTGATAGAGAAGAGAAGAATTGTACTGAACAGCATCTTAGGCATGTGTGATATGACAGAGCATAGTCATAGCATCATAGGATTCCCAGCTGGGCAAGATCCCAGCAACCATCTAGTCCAACCTCATCATTATACAGAGGGAGAAACTGAGGCATCCAAGAAGGGAAGTGACTTGCCCAATACTGAAGTAGGAGGAAGAAAAAAATAAATGCTTGCTAATAAGAAAAATTAATGAAATTAAATTTAAAATATCTTTAAGATTGAAATTATTTCTCTGCTCCAATCCCCTTGTTTTGCACATGGGGAAATAAATGACTAGAGTGGTGAAGTGACTTGGACAAAAGCACACAGCTAGTTAGTGGCAGGGCTGAGACTAGAAGAAAAGCCTTCTACTCCTTCTGCCATTTTTCACCCACATTACGCTTCCTCCAGTGATTTGGAACCTATTAGCAGAGAGGGTAGTAGTGGCCTTTGCTTCCTATGTCGGTTGTTTTGACTGTTTCTCTGGTTTTGATCCATTACTTTGTCTTCTAGGAAAGTATCCCATCTACCATGGGGTTGCTATGACAATATCCATTTCTCTTCTAGGGCCACTGGGGTTTACAAAGGTACCAACAATCTCATGGGGGAAGCAGTTTATAGAATCGGATCTTTGTGCTATTGTTGTTGGCCCATTAACTTATGTTTGAAAAGATTTTGTTGTTTATTTGTTATATCAGTGGGGAGAACTCTCCACTAAAATCCTATTCTGATGCCTCCTCATTATGTGGAGATAACTTTCAATTCTATTAGTGTTATTAACTTAAACACCAAATGAAAGAAACATTTCCCCATTGCTAGTAGAATAAAAAAAGAGATTTGTACATGAAGCTACAGATCTCTTTTATGTATAGTTTGCTATTATACATTTACTATATAAATTCAACCTGTAGCTTTGAAAACTGTACTGCTTATCTATGTTTCTTTCTGATTTTTCTTCTGTTCTCTATATTAAAAAAATTGCCTCATTGCCTCTTCTCTATTTTCTTTTTTTCCTTCTCTTCCTTTATTTCTTCTTTTTGCTACCTTATCCCAATCCCCCCCTCAACTTCCTGAGTCTCTCCACTGGGGGGAAAAAAAGGGCACTCATAACAAATACACTTAGCCAAGCAAAACAAATTCCCACATTGGCTGCATCCAAAAAGTGCATGCCTTTTTCTGCATCTTGAGTCAATCACTTCTCTGTCAAGAGGTGATGATGCCTCTCCAATCTTGAAGGCTCCACCAGTGGATCATAAGCTCTGGCAGGTCCTACCAAGTCTGAGTACAGGCCCAGTTATTGATTATGTGTTTGTAGTCTGAGGATGAAACTAGATAAGTTTGGAGAGGCTCATAATTAGGGCTGTTTCCAAGTAATTAATTTCCTTTTCTGGCCAAAGGAACTTAAGATGTCTCATCTAATGGTGTGTTGGTGGGAAGAATACCTTAGACTGAAGAAGTCATGGACGTTTGCCATCATGTAGGCATAATTTTTCAAAAAAAATAAAAGAAATTTCAATCTAAACAAAAATTTTCATATTTCCCTAGAAAAAAATCAGGTAATTACTTTTAAAAAAGTGAGTGAGTATAAAGAAACTGAAGGTATTAATTTTAAAACATCTTATCCAGCTGAAGCAGACATATTCTTCTGTTGCTGGAAAACGTCACTCTGTGTGTTCTGACAGATAAATCATCCTGCTGCTGTCTCTGCCATCCATTAACAGTGAATACCAAATAAATCTTTTCAACAGGGGACCCAACTGACAAATTGTATTAAGAAGGAATCAAGGGAGAAGAAAAATGAGGCTCTTTCACTTCCCTGAAATATATATATATATATATATATATATATATATATATATATACATATACACACACACACACACACACACACACACACATACATATATATGTATATATGTATATGTGTGTAAGTATACATTTATGTATATATGTGTATATATATACATATATAGAGAAAGAAGAGAAAGAGACTAGAGAGACGAGAGAGAGAGAAATGAGAGAGAGAAGAGAGAGAAGAGAAAGAGAGATGAGAGAGAGAAAAGGGAGAGAGAGATCGATGAATCTGGGTATAAAAATATGATGTAGAAAAGGTCACATAGCTGGTAAGGGGGCTAGAAAAATAAACCTTTATGGAAGCCTCTCTATAATATTTCTTTTCTTGTTCTTTTTCCTGCCTTCTTCTTACTTTTAAAAATGCACAGAATGAATTTTTTCAGACTATCATGACATTACAGAACATCAGAGGTAGAAAGGATCTCAGGGATCATTTAGTTCAGGAGTTCTTACTGTGCAGTCTGTGAACTTGTTTTTTAAAAATTATTTTGTTAATCATTTTTCAATAGTTCTTTCCCCTTATAGACCTAAGTATTTTATTTTGTGCATTAGAAAACCAACATAGGCTTCATCAGACTACCAAAAGAGTCTATGACACAAAACAAGGTTAAGAACGTTGTGTAATTACCTCATACAATGATGAAAAGGCTGAAGGTGAAGTGACTTGCTTAGAGCCATACTGTGAATTAGTAGTAGAGAGGGAATAGAGCAAATCATCCTTACTCTCAAGGAGCTTAAAGTCTCCTCGTAAGAATAAGGTATAGATAGGGACAATTCTGATGCAAAGCAGAATGTAGACCTTTGGCATTTAATCATGAGATAACATATTCAAACACTTTGCAAATCAAGGTGCTATATAATGGTAGCTGTTTTCATTAATAAGAATGTTTTATCCAATTGATTGACTACGAGGTTAAAGTTGATATTGAGAACAAGATAAAAATCTGTATTTGTACATAGATGAGATATATGTCTGGTGACACAAGTAAGAGAGTGAATGTGGGAGGAAAATGAGTTAATAAGATCAATTATAATGATTATCATCCTCACCTCTATTTTTAAAAAAGTTTTTTTTTGGTAGTTTTGGAACTCAAATCAAACATCTTTAGAAAAAGAATCTAGAAGGAAGTGGAAAATATTAATTTAAGCAATCCTTATCTTTGCAAAGCAGGCACATTAGTCTAGAATGCCAATTTGAAGGAAAATGTGTCTGTCGGTGTGATTTCTCTGGCAAATCATCACCTACCTGTTTCTGACATCTATTAGCAGCACCCCCCTCCCTTTCAAGCAAGCCTTTCAAAGACTGTCTTAAACTGACAAATTAAATTAAAAATGTAGCTTAGGTTAAAGAAAAATTAGGTTCTTTAATTTTTCAATGTGCTGTTATTTAAGACAATTTACTCTTTATAGTGTTTCAAGGAAGAATTTCCAATCTGTCTGGAACTGCAACATCTGATTGCTTGTTGGATTTTGCAACTACTTTTCCCCCCTCCCTGCCTCAAAGTACTCCAGGGGATATATTAATCTTAAAAATTAATTGAATTTTACTTAATTTTCTGACATTCTGAAAGGTCCCCAAACCAGCACTGAAAATCATTGACTTAGAAAGACAAGTGGGAAAAGTCAGTTCTGGAAATAGCTATTTTTATCACTAGAATACTTAGCTTTTTTAGTGTCTGCTACACTGTATTTAAGAGATAATTAAATATAGGACTATTTTAAAAAATCTTATGAATACACAAAACCCCCCCAAAACACCAAAACCAAAAACCAAAATAAAAAGAACAAACCAATCCAGACGTGAGATTAAGGCATTTGAAATGAAGTCTGTGTTGAGCTTTAATAACATAACTAATCTATAGCTTATTGGTTAAGGGACTTTATTGGAATTCTGGTACACGCAAATGATCAATTACACGAAATACATAGCATACTTAGTGCTATGGGAAATCTTCCATATGGCAACTGTAACTATTGATATTCTACACCAGCAGATCTTGATGTACATACAAAGTAAAAGAAATCTATGAGGGAGAAATTGGAAGTATAGTCAAAACAGCACACTGACTTTGGAATCATTGGACTTTGCTGCTGGCCTTGCTACATGTCATTGTTTGTGCTACTTGTACTTGGCTGTGCTACATATGTGATTCTGAGTAAATCACTTTCCGTGTCTAGTCCTCAGTTTCCTCATCTGTAATATGAACAAGTTGGAGTAGATGATCTTCACAGTACCTTCCAACTCTTGATCCCATGGTCCAAGAAGTGAAGGTTAATAAATGCATCAGGAAAGAACAAGTGGAAGTAAAACAAAAACAGAAACAAAAAACAACGAAAAACAAAACAAAAAACCCAAACCAAACCAAACCAAAAATTCTCATCCTCTCAGATTGTAAATCCCCAGAGGGCTGAGCTCCTAGCTTTTGTATGACACATCGGATATTGCAGTAGACAATCAATAATGATTATTTTAAAAAAATGCAGATGTGGAATTACATCTTGGGATCTTTTATATATTCTGCACTAAGTACATATGCTTCCCTTTCTACCATGTTCACATCTCTTTCACTTTTCCTTGTGGCTTATTTGGCTAAATTTTCTGACAATGTACTCCAAGTAAATGTCTGAATTCTTTGGTTATATTGGCATTTTGTTGTAATGAACTATGTGTAAAGATAGGCTAGGACTTGGAATACTTTTGCTATACTGAGATTTCCTTTTTGTAATATGGTATTTAGCCTATGTAAGAGTAACTTTGTGTGAGATTAAAGAATTGCTATTATTGTATTTTATATTATCTGCATTTACTTTGCCTGAGCAAAAGCTTTCAGAAGGTTCCATTTTGGGGTATATTACTTTCCTTTCACAGACTGTGTGGAGTTCTATTGAAGTCAGTAGTAGAGTATATTAAGAACCAAGGTACATATAATATCGATTTAGGAAATACATTAAAAAATTTCACCAGTTAGCTCAGTGGTTAATTTTCACAGGACATTAAGTAGATCTGATATCAAATTCTAGACTAATTTTATAGCTTAGTTTCCTATGCCTGTAGAAATTAATCATCATTTTCCTCAAAGCAAATTTATATGCAAATAAGTAATATGATTCTTTTAAAAATCATTATTTAACATCTTCACTTGCTTAAAATATTCAAAACCACCTGCGGTATTGTTACCAAATAGGACTCATTACAGGATTTGAAGCTTTAAAAGATAATGAACAAGGAAAAGAAGTTGGATCTAAAAACCTTGTCTGGAATATTTCCAAAGTACTTCTGAGCCCTTTTGACAGATTGTTTTAAAAGTGAAAAAATTCACTATGACCTTACTTGACCCCAAACTATTCACTGTGGGCTTGGCTATAAGATTTGTTTTTCTTGGATTCCATTCAAAGTAAGTGGAATGCCAAAGGACATATTATCAGGTAGTTTTATAGAAGATTTCATGACACAAATACCAAGGATCTGCTGGACTAGCAGTTTCTTGAGGACGAGGTCTCTGCCTTATGCCCCTGTGTCTTCCAGAACACCTTGATCATAGAAGGCCCCCAAAAGCATCTGCTGATTGACCCAGACACTCCAGAGTATTTTCTGACACAGGCTTGCCTATATATACTTGCCTGGATTAATCTTTCTTTCCCTGTCCTTGCAGTTTATTGGTAGCCATTTGAAAGATTCTTGTGAATTCAGATACTGGCAGGTCTGTGAGTAGCTTCCCCAGACCATCCCATTCTGATGATGAAAGAAACAACTGGTATGAGTTGTTGTTTCATGGGTTGTTTCAAGAAATAGCATATTCGTGATGGGGTTTAAAATTTTAATTGAATTAAAATGTAAATTTTTTAGCCCCTGATTTATTTTACCAACCCTTGCCCATATGCTGGCGTGGATTTCAATGAATATGTTGATATTCCCTCAAATATCCTAACCCTAATTGATTCTTTTGCATTGTCCACAACGAATGTTCAAAATGTCTTCTTCTCTTTTCAAGCCTCGTGTTATCCCTCCCTCTCTACAGTGGAATTCACTTCATACCTCACTGTGAAAATAGAAGCCATTTGCCACCATCTCTCTCTTCTCTCCTTCTCTGCGTCTCGGGCCCCCTTGTTACCATCTCTCAGTCCCTCCTCCTTTACTCCAGTATCTGGTGAAGAGGTGACAATCTCCTCACTGAGACACCTTTATTCATACTTGATGTCATCCACTGCCTTCTCATTTGGCAGACTGGCCTCTCAACTTTTCTCCTGTCTTTTTCTCTCTAATTTTCTATCCATTCCTTTCTATTGGCCCCTTCCTGCTGCATACAAACATGCCTGGATCTCCCCCATCTGTTAAACAAACACAACCTTCCTTTGACCCTACTATCCTTTCAAAATATTTTCCTATATCATGCCTCCATTTCACAGCCAGATTCTGAGAGCCAAAGAGTTTTCTCCTTTCACTTGCTTCTTAGTCCCTTACAATATGGTTTTTGACCTCCTCATTCAACTGAAACTGCTCTCTCCAATGTTATCAATGATTTCTTAATTGACACATCCAGTGGTCATTTCTTTAAGTCCATTTATCTTGGCCTATTTGCAACATTTAAAATTCATGTCCTATTATCTACTGTGGAGGCAACTAGGTGGCTCAATGGATTGAGCACTAGACCTGGAGTCAAGAAGACCTGAGTTCAAATCTGGTCTCAGACACGTACTAGCTATGTGACCCTGTGCAAGTCACTTAACCTCTGTTTGCCTTAATCTTGGAGAAGGAAATGGCAAACCACTTCAGTATCTTTGCCAAGAAAATCCTACAGATAGCATGGTCCACAGGGTCGTGAAGAGTTGGATATAACTGAATAACAATATTATTGTCAACTATGGGTCTACTTCAAGGTTCTGTCCTGAGCCCTCTTCTCTTTACTCTCTCTACACCTTCTTTCCTGGTACTTTTATCAGTTTCCATGGATTTAATTATCCCTAATTCTCTCTTGAATGCCTCTCCCGTATCTAACCGATTATTAGATGTTTCCCATTAGCTGTCCCATAGGCATCTCAAACTCGAGGTATCCAAAAACAGAGTTTTCTTTATTCCAAAACCTACTACTTTTTTTAAACATCCCTATTTCTGCTGATGATACCCACATAATTCCATTCACTCAGCTATACAATCTCAACTCTTCATTCTCCCTCACTTTCTGTAATATTAATTCATTTTTCAAAATTTAATGCCTATTTCCACAACATCTATTCCATCTTCCCCCCTGTCTTCACTCATAAGATGATAATGACTGTAGTCCATGCCGTCGTGTCCTCTCTCTTGGACTACCTCAATAGCTTGCTAGTTTTCCTGCCTCTCACCTCTCCTCCATCTAATCCATTCTCCACACAGCTGCCAAAATGTTTTTCCTAAAACCCAGGTCTGACCGTATTACTCTCTCGATCAAAAAGCTCTGCTGGTCCCCTATTGCCTTTAAAATAAAATACAAACTCTTCCATTTGGCATTTTAAGCCTTTTATACCCTGGCTTCAGACTAACTTTCTAGGTTAACTACATATTACTCTCTTTTAATGCACTCTACATTTCAGCCAAACTAGCCTCCTTGTTGCTCCACACACACAATTTTCCATTTCTCTTCTGTATTTTTTTGCACTGGCTGTTGTCTGTGTCTAGAATGACCTCCCTCTATACCCGCATCTCTTAGAATCCCTGCTGCTAAGAGCTCAGCTCAAGTGCCATATCCTTTACTAGGCCCTTCCTAATCCTCCTCGCTGTTACTCTCCACTTTCCCTACCCATTCCCCAAATTACTTCGTACTTGCTATATGTATATGTATGTGTATGTGTATGTGTACGTGTACATGTACATGTGTACATGTATACATGTATACACACACATATATACCTATATACTGGTATGGACATATATAACTGTGTATACATATACACACATCTTTTTCTTGATTAAATGTAAGCTATTTGAGGTCAGAGACAATTTCACTTTTATCTTTGTATCTCCAGTGCCCTGTACAGAGTAGGCTCTTGATAAATGCTTGCTGGCTGATTGAATTATTATCTACCAACTTTCTTTAGGGGTGTTTTGAACCTAGAAGTTAATGCTTACAATGGATAGTTGATGGACTTGTCAGGAAGGCCTGGGTTCAAATTTGCCTTCCGACACTTAATAGCTGTGTGGCCATGGAGTTACTCAGTGCCTCTGAGCCTTGGTTTCCTTATCTGTAAGATGAGGGCAAGAACATCTGTAGTGCCTGTCGTGAAGGGCTGTTGTGAGGACCAAATTAGACAATAGATACAAAGAACTTGGCAAACTAAAAACTACAAAGATATGTTGTTGTTATTGTTGTTATTGCTATTATTAATGCTTTTAAGGATTTCCCCTTAGCATCTCTGCCCAAGGGTATGGTAAAATGACCTTGTTCAATTACTGAGAGAGGGATTGAAGATGGTAGTGATTGAGAATGTCATTATTGTTACTGCTATTATGGCATCAACTTAGTCTTCAGGGCCCACCCTGTGTGGTTCAAGTAGAACTCTTGATCTTAAGGTACAAAAATAACTGGATCCTTAACTGAGGAGGAAAGAAAAAAGGAAGGAAGAAAGTGAGGGAGGGAAGAAAAGAGGGAGAAAAAGGAGAGAGGAAGGGAAGGAGTTAGGGAGGGAGGGAAGGAAGAGAGGAGGGAGGGAGGGAAGGAAGAGAAGAGGGAGGGAAAGAAGGAAGGAAGGAAAGAAAAAAGGAAGGAAAGAGGGAGGGAAGGGAAGAAGGAAAAAAGGAAAAAAGGAAGGAAGGATTTGTTAAGTGCCTTCTATGTGCCAGTTACTATGCTAAGTGTTTTGCAAATATTGTCTCATTTGATCCTCACAGCAACCCTGGCAGATAGGTGCTATTATATCCCCATTTTGCAGGTGAGGAAACTGAAGTAGACAGAGATTAAGTGACTTGCCTAGTGTCACACAGTAGTAAGTGGCTGAGGCTGGATTTGAATCCAACTTTCTATGCACTGTATTACCTAGCCGCCTAGATGCCAGAGGAAAAGTACCTAGTATTTATTTAACTCAACAAATATACATCAAACCCTTACTATGTCTAGAGCTCTGTGCTCTCTTGGCCCTCAATTATTTTTGTCACTTCAGGTCATCCACAAGTGAGGAAATAGGGGCCATCTCAGAGGTGGAGAGCCAAGTTAGCCAGTCACAAAAATCCACAGGTTAAAGTCATGAATCCAGGGCCCGTATGATTTAAGTGCAAGACATAATTTTTTTCCATAAAGAGTGGAAGTTATCAAAAGCTCCAGCTCAGAAAATATGTTGCAGGGGACCAGTTAGAACAGAGATAGAATGACAGGCTCAGAATATGGAGAGTGCCAGTGGGGGAAGGGAGGTGTTAAGGCCTGTAACCATAAGGGGAGGTCATTTGGAGGCCTGGATTAGGAGGAGGCCAATTTTACTAGGCAGGCTAGGCTTTACCAGGTCTTGGCCAGTGGGTTGAGGGTAAAGTATTCCAAGCTGACAAAGCCAGGAGCATTTATGAGAAAAAGACTCTGCCTCAGCCATAGATCTCTATAAGCCATGTTGAGGGCAGAAACAGTAGCTTTGGGGAGGTTAGGAGTAGCAGGCCAGAGCTGGCCAAATCCACAGAAATGAACCTATATAGATTTAAGCAGGAAGGAGATAAGGAGAGTGGACCAAATGTTTCAAAGCTGGTGTTGAAGATCGGGATCAAATGATAAGAATGCTAGGATCTGTGAGGCATTTTATGTGCTGATGTACTATCCCTTCCCCACCCAATGTTCCCTTGAATCACCTTCCAATATCTGAGGGGTTGTTATTCTATCAGTGCTAAGCAAAGGAAGAGGTAGGAATGAAAGAAATGATCTAATCCTTACCCCCTATAGAACCCCGCAACAAAGGATTTGGGGGAGGTAGGAGCAGTGCAGCTTTGAAAAGGAACAGGTTCACCAGGGAGGGATGACTCAGGCTTGCTGATAGCAAAAAATAGGGAGGCAAGAGGCCTTGTCACTCTGCAGTCCCACACCTGGGTTGCCTTAATTCTTTTCTTCCCATGACACTTACAGATGCTTCTGTTTTTAGTAACTAACTTGGAAGATTGAAGACTCTTGCTCCTAATGTAGTGCTAATGTTTTTTGGGGTTTTTTTTGCACTTAATAGTATTTTTTCCCCAATTACATGTAAAGACAGTCTTTTGTAAGATTTTGAGTTCCAAATTTTTCTCTCTCTCTTCCTTCCCTCCCCCTTCCCCCAACACAGGAAGCGATCTGATATAGTCCTAATCTTAAATATACCACCCAATAACACGGAATGGTCATTTCCTCCCTTTACCTGGTCATCTGATACAGAAAGGCGAGATTGGGACTGCACCTGTGATTTTTGCCAATATAACAAGCTACCTGAATAAGGAATCCTCCTCTACCAATCTAGCACAACATCTCTCTACAACCTAACAGTCTTTGAGAGCTGCCTAGAGCACTGAGAAATTATATGTGACTTGCCCAGGGTCACTCAGTCAGTATGTATCAGAGATGGAACTTGAGCACAGGTCTTCCTGACTCTGAGGCCAGCTTTCTTTCTACTATATTACACTACCTAGGAGGTCCTCAGCATGTTAGCTGCATAAAAATGGAGCCCAAAGCTTTCCTTCTCTCAGGTTCCAAAGATTGAACCAAAGAACATGCCATCAGGGAATAGTCACTTGCTAATGGTTCAAATAGATGATTTTATTAAGCACAGTTGACAAAGCTGGGAAAATATTTGAGAAAAGATCCTGCTTAAGCTCCAGATCTCCATAATATATTGCTAGCTATGTGCCAGAGACCTGACCTTGGAATCAGGAAGACCCGGCGCACGTCAGTTGTATGATCCTCAGAATGTCCCTTAACTTCTCGCCGCCTTAGAAAACTCTCTAAGGCTATAAGTTACAGCAAAGGAGAGGATTTGCATGGATGTAGAGGATTTCTTCAGTAGGAGTTCTCTATACTAATGAAATAATTTTGTTTTGTTCTGTTATCTCTGACTCTTCTTGAACCTTTTCAGGGTTTTCTTGGCAAAGACGCTGGAGTGGTTTGCCATTTCCTTCTCCAGCTCATTTTATGGATGAGGAAACCAAGGCAAACAGGATTAAGTAAATTGCTCAGGATCACATACCTAAGAAGTGTCTGAGGCCAGATTTGAACTCAGGAAGGTGTCTTCCTGACTCTAGGCCTAGTACTCCATCTACTACATCACCTAGCTGCTGCAATGAAATCATAGCTCTAGTCTAAAACTAAATCAATCATTCAAACATATTAAATGCCTATGGTGTCCCAGGCACTATGCTAGGCCCTGGGGTTACAAGTACAAAGAATGGAACCATCCCTACTGAGAGTAAGCTCATGCTCTATCAGAAACACAGGCACACCGTCAGTCAATCAATCAAAAAGCATAAATTAAGCTTTTACTATATTTCAGATGAGGATAGCTAGGTGGCACAGTGGATACAGTGCTAGGCCTGGAGTTAGGATAGACCAGAGTTCAAATCTAGCCTTAGATACGTACTAGTTGTGTGACCCCAGGCAAGTCACTTAACCTTGTTTGCCTCAGTTTACTCATTTGTAAAATGAGCTGGAGAAGAAAATGGCAAACCACTCCAGGATCTTTGCCAAGAAAACCAAACGGGGTGATGAAGAGTTGGGCATAACTGAAAAGACTAAACAACAAAGACATATTCCAGGCACTGTGCTAAGGGCACACACAAACCTATACAGATACATATGCGTGATTGTTGTGACGGAAGTATTTTGTAAACTGAGAGTGACATAGAATTGGGCATGATTATAGATCGAGCATCACTGCTCTAGAGTTGGGAGGGTTTTTAGAGGCCCTCTATACCAAGCCTCTCGTCTTATTAACCCTAGTTTCTAACCCTACCTTCTCTGACTCCAAATCCAGGTTCTTTCCACTTCTCTGTACTGTCTTTATTGAAACTTCTAGATTGATAGGAAACCAAAGATACTTCAATGTCCTATTTGGTCACAACTTGGGAATTTTCTCTTTTATCTGTGATCCTATAGTCTTACAATGACAGCAGAATATGGAGAAGCAAATCTTCCACTGCACTGACCAAACTCACCTTTGAGAATATGTGAATAGCTTTATACGTTGAGGGTAGTGTGATGGAAAGAGTGTAAGATTTGGTCTTAAAAGACCCGCACGCAAATCCTAGTTCTTACCATATGCATGACCTAAGACAAGTCATGTAACCTCCATAATAGCTAACTCTTATGCAGTGATTTAAGATTTGCAAAGTGCATTTATAAATATTTATTTATTTTATCCTCACATTAACTTTCTGTGGGAGGCAGGTGCTATTATTATTCTCATTTTACAAATGAGGAAGCTGAAGCAGATAGAGAAGTTAAGTGACTTGCTCAGGGTTACACAGCTAGTAAGTATCTGAGTCGGGATTTGAACTCAGGTCTTTCTGGCATTAGATCAAGCACTAGCTGTCTCCATGAGTTTCAGTTTCCCCATCTGTAAAATGGAGGCAATAATACTTTTACTACCTATACAGAATTGTTGCAAGGAAGACAAGAAACCTTTTCCAATTCCTTTTAAATTTAGTACCTTCCATCTGTTGATTATTGCCTTTTTATGTTGTACATAATTTATCCGTTCATAGTTGTTTGCATGCTGTCTCTTTGACTAGACTGTGTGTTCCTTGAGGGCAGGGATTGTCTTTTGCCTTTCTTTGTTTTCCCCTGGTAGGTGCTTCATAAATGTTTATTGACTGTTGAATGAAAAAGAAAAACTTTGGATGAATGGGAGCTGTTATTTATCCACTTTCAATTCTCAGGCTTAAATAGTAAGGGGGGCAAATGCAAGATTTTGGTGCTTTCAAATTACACATGTGCATGTACATGTACAAAGGCACAAACACAAGTCCTTCTGTTCCATTTTGTCTGCTAAGTTGGGTTAGTTGCCATTTGAGAGCTACACGTGTACATACCATCATTCTTCTGTTGAACAATGAGAGCCGACTCTGTAGCAGGCAGCCCATTTTGAACACATCCAGATTCAGGAGCAATCTGAAAGAGCAAATACTCTAATGTGCATCAGCCTCCTTAGGAAAAGGAATCTGCTTTTAGATTAGAACATGTGGTAATCAATGCCACCAATGAACTTTCTCCACAGCTAAACTTAATTTAAATTATGGTTTTCCAGAAACTTTTTGCTATGCCCTAGGCAAGTAAACCACAGCAGACTACTGTGACTTAGGAACTTAATAGAAGAATGTTACATGCAAGCTGTTACGGGAACTAGTTACTTATTAACTGTGTGATTTGGGGCAGGTCGCACATTCTCTGGGTCTCATTTTACTCAGCTGTAAAATGAAAGCTTTGAACTTGATAATATTTAAAGTTCCTTCCAGTTCAAAGTTTTCTGATCCCAGTTTTAGTGGTAAGGGAATAACCAAGCAATTAGGACTAGAGGAATGAAACTGTAAAGTAGGTGAGGAATGTCCCTTGTGTCTCTGATCTTCTTTTTCTGTGGAGTTAGTCCACTCTCCTCAATATTAGGATCCCAGGCTAACTTGGCAGAAAATGGTCTTTTGTTGTCTAAATTTATTTTTCTATTTATGAAAGCCATAATTTGTTTCATTTGAAAATATGTACTTGAAATGATGATTGAAGTTTTAAAGAATCGTAAAGTGCCAGGGCTGGAAGGAGCTTTGGAAATCGGCTAGTAAAATCTGTTCATTTTACAGATGAGGAAAGTGATTTGCCCAGTGAGAGGAAAGGATTTGCCCAAGATTACACAACAGTATGAATGAATGATCAAAAAGCAGTTTTTGATAAAGGGGCCGGGGAGACCAGATGGGTAATTCATAGTAAGGTATAAATGGCAATAGTTTATAGTTACCCCTTCTAAGGATATCTACATTTTAATGGAGGTAAAGCTTTATGCTAAACAGAGGAATTTCATTTGTGATGATTTCATTTGGGTATTTCAGCTTGGGGCCTTCTGGAGATTTTATCCTATCAGTAAAAACAACATTGCAAGTCACAGGAACAGAAATGTTTCCAGGCTACCTGTGAAGAGTCCGCTGCTGATTCGTTCATTTTCTCTTCATTTTTTTGTGGAACACTCAATTCATTTCCCATAGTGGCTGTGTGAGGAAAAAAACACCAAGCAGAAGTCTTATTTATTTCTTCCTAAAAACACAATCCCTCAGAAATCTTGCACATTAAATTCAACTAACAAGTCACTGTTGCTCACAGAGTTGGAAGGGACTTGAGAACATACACTTTACAGCGTGTCAGATCTCGGTGGAACCTTAGAACACAGAACACAAAATGTCAGAGCTGGAAGAGTCCTTATAACATATGATGTCAGAACTGGAAAAAACCTTAGAAATCACAAAATCATAAATTAAGGGCTAGAATAAGACCACTGAGCAGAGGGGTGCTGGTAAATGATTAACAACCGGCTCTCTGAGAAAATTGTAGACATGATGCACCTTTATCTTTAACCTGCATTGTTAACATTTTCTCCATACCTTTCTTATGTTTAAACAATCAACCAAACAATAAATCAAATCCTGATTTGTAACATTTTCTGATTTCTAATGTGTAAATGATCATGCTGAAAATTTTGTAATTTGTTCAGTCCATTGGCACATACCTTGAACACAATCTTCCCTGCTGTTCTTTCCAATCTCATTTTACAGAAAAGAAAACTAAGGACCAGAGGTGGAAAGTGACTAGCTAGCTAAGGTTGAATGAGTAGTACATAGGTATAGAGCTAAGATATGAACCCAAATCTCTTTTTTCGCCTCTTTTTTCCCCCTAACATCTTCACTGTTATCTGATCAATAGAATCCTCAGGGAATGAACACTCAATTATATTCAATTTTTGGATGAATATGTTTAGTAGAATTTGAGGAAGTCAGCTGTAATCCTTAATTGTACCCCTTCTCTGGGAAAAAAATTGCCACCATAATAATACTTTATTCAAGAGCAGAGCCAAAAGTATAACTTTAAGGAAACTCTAGAGTGGGGTAGTTGGGAGGAGAAAAGATTAATACATTTGCTACCTGAAGCAAATTTTCCTGTTTAGGTGCATATGGCCACACTGGGCTATAATGACCAAGTTCTAGAATCTCCTATTGCTGGGCAGGTTTGACAAGAGGTTTTCTGCTCAGGTGGTATTAGCAGAGTTGAAAACAGAACTTTTGATTTATTGTGAAAACAGCTAACGAGTCTCTAAGGACTTTTTATCCTTGCTGCATGATTCTGTTCCCTAGCAACAAAAGTAGCGTGCAGTCTGAATTTAGGAAAGAAAAAAAATTCCAACCTTATTGCCAAATCGCAGTGGGAAATTCGGTATGTAATTGAATTTGGAGAATTGATAGTTATTTTCTACAAGTACCATGTAATAAAGCTAATGAGATCAAAGGATTTAGAACTAGAAGGGGCCTTAGATATCTTTTGGTACAATCCCTTATTTTATAGATGGAGAAACTGAGGCCCAGAGAGGGGAAGGAACCTGTTCAAAGTTGCTCCAGATATCCTAGTATCATAGATTTAGAGCCAGAAAGGGCTTTGGGGATCATCTGGTCTAATCCCCGCATTTTACAGATGAGAAAACTGAGGTCTGGAGAGGCAGAATTTCCTGGTGGTAAGTAACGAGGCTGAGATTTGGAAGGTAGCACTGTGTCTCCAAGGTGAACATTTCATTTCATGAGGTTGTTTATGATACTCCCAGAAAATACTCTGTGTTTCCCTTCACATACCGTGCTTTTGGTGTATCACACAATCACTACTCACTCTTAAATACCATTCTTGTATTCAAAAAGCAAGTTAAACTACATTATTTCATCATTGCTCATTAAAAGGAAAGCCATCTATGTTAAAGGCACACAACATACATATCTGTTTTTTAATCTTTTTAATTGCTAGCACTCATATTGCACTTTACGGCTTACAAAGTGATCTACCAATATCATCTCATTTTATCGTCACAATAATCCTGGGAGGTACTTGCTATTATTATCTCCATTTTACAGATAAGGTAACTGAAACAGACAGAGCAATTTGTACTTTGGCCACAACAGTGTAAGAGCTAACATTTACGTAGTGCTTCCTATGTCTCAGTCATTGTGATAATCACTTTATAATTATCATCTTGTTTGATCCTCACAACGACCTCGGGAGATAGGTGCTCTTATTAGCCCCATTTTACAGAAGAGGAAACTGAGGCAGATAGACATTAAAGTGACTTGCTCAAGGTCACATTGTCTAAAGTGGTATTTGAACACGTCTTCCTGATTGCAGACCCAGTCTATTCCCTTTGCCACCTACCTTTTGGTATAAAGGTATTGGGAAGATGGGATTTTATGTGTTTAGAATCAAAACCTCTAGGTTCAAATTCTAAATACATTTGCTACTTAACTACTAGATCTATGGCAAACCATGTAACCACTATAGGCCTGAGTCTTTACCTGTAAAGGGAGATTTTGGTGCTACCTTCAGCTTTAAATCCTATAATCCTATATAACATTTCATTTTCTTTATGAATCTGGAAGAGCTAACAATATCTCAATAAGTAAAGCTCATTTTTCTAAAAAAAAAAGTTGCATTGATAGAATTAAATGCCTTTCCATCAGTCATTTCTGTATGTAATCAACACACCATTCCCTGCCCTTTGCTCCTACCACCTGAAAGCCCAGCCCCAATTGAATTCTTCTTCGTAACGAAGCAAAAACAACGGGTGCTGTGACCATGTCTTAAGTTAATGTGATTCTCTGCCCTGCTGGTCCCCTGCTTCTCCATAGAGAGGAAGCAGGGTTGTTTCATTATCTGTTCTCTAGAACCATTATAGTCTTTCTTTGTTTTACTCACTTTGCCTTCCATTTCATGATCTTTTTATTTACATCATTTCAGTCATTGGGTAAATTGTTCTAGTTCTGTTAATTTCTCTTTGTTCTCTCTTTTTTCTTTCTTAAGCCATGATATCTATTTTTTTTGTTATATCATGATATTTCATTGTATTAATACATCACAGCTTGTTCAGTTGTATTCCAAGCCCCAGCTAATGGTGGCCCACTCTGTTTTAAATTAACTAATGAAGCAATCAACAAACATTATTACATTTGCTATGTACCAGGAACTGTGATTCTAAGAACTGAGGATAAAAAGAAAGGCACAAACAGTTCCTGCCTTCAGGGGGCTCCCATTCTAATTGGGGAAGCAACATGTAAATAATTAGCATCTTTCTTTCTTCTTCTTTTGGGCGTATGCTTAATAATGAGATCACAGGGTGAAAGAGCATACATATATTTATCACTTTTGTCTCGTGATTCCAAGTGGTTTTTCCAAATGATTGAACCAATTCACTGTTTCACCAGCAGAGTATGAGTGTGCTTATCTTCCCATAGCCTTCCTATCATTGAGAGCTTCTGTGTTTGTTGTCGCCTTTGCCCATTCATGAAGTATGACATAAAACCTCAGAGTTCTTTTAATTTGCATTTTTCTTATTATGAGTAATTTAGAACATGCCCTCATATGGTTGTTGAAATTCTCCTTTTGAAAACCATTTATCTCACATTATTAGACCCCTTATCTATTAGGGGATATGATTCACATTTCTATGCCATCTTACAGATTACAAAGAGCTTTCCTCACAGCATTTTTTTGAGGTAGGTTGCAAAAGTATTATTAATTATTTTGCTGTATTATTCTCATTTTACAGATGAAAAAAAACCGAGGCTCAGTGAAATGACAGGCTAATTGTAACAATTTAGAGCAGGAAGTGATCCTATAGTGTAAGTCGAATTGTACAAGTGAAATGACCTTATCTGAATCAACTCAGTGCATCAGTTTCCCCATCTATAAATTGAAGATATCTGACTAAATAATCTCTAAGAATCCTTCTGGCTTTAATTCCAGGTCTTCTGACTCCAAGTCCAAAATTCAATTCACTCTGCCATCTCATCTAATCCATGTTTATAGAGTCTCCCAGAATCTGAGGACTACATTTAAAGAAAATGTTGGAGGATATACTCTGCCCACTTACTGAGGATGGGAGAGGTTTGAAATCTGTTAAATATGGCTGCAACTTTTCCATTGCACAACTGTTAGATAGTTAGATAGTTGTGTTTTCTCTTCAAGCTTATCTAATGCTCTAGCAATTTGGGTATTATGTATCACAAATGGTTTCTGCACAACCGAGAGGGAAAGTGTGGTTCTGGGGGGGAAAAACTAAGCCACAAGTCTTACGCAATTGCAAGCTGGGCCCAAATGATATTGCTTTGAGTTAACAGTTGTGGTTCACATGTTGTGAAATGGTTTTCCTCTCTTTTATGGAAAGGAAAGAACTGTTGTAGATTTATGTTGAAGGAAAAGTAAAAGGTCACTGCCACCTATAGACAAATTTTAGTATTAGCAGAAATGATTCCATTAGATCTGACATGGCTGTGGGAATGTGGCTGGGGAGCTGGGCTCTGCAGGAACAAGGGAAGGGTTGTCAGATTTCTAGTCGCAGCCTGGTCTTTAAGACCTTTGTGGAAAAGTAGATAGGAAGATGGGACCGAACACCCAAGGCCCAGGTGTACAGGGGACAGTAAGTATTTTATGACTTTTCAGTGATCGGAGTTTCTTTCAAGGGTCAAAACTGACAAGTTTTATTACTTATCTTGACACTGAAAGCTCGGCCTCAGGGGGAGCAGAGATGCCAGCAGGATCCTCTGTCAGAAGAGAAGGAGTTATATCTCCAGATCACAGGCCACACTCCTCTGGATTCTAACATAGCTTGGATGGAATCATGAAAGCATCTCAAGGAACTCCAGTCTCATTTTAAAGTCTCATCATAATGATACCTGAAGAAGCACAGTGGCATAGTAGATAGGAAATTGGCCTCGAAGTCAGAAAGACCTGGGTTCAAATGCGGCCTCTGATATCTCCTGTCCATATGACACTGCCTTAAAAGTCTAATCCAGCGATTTCCTATACCTCCTGTCTTAAAAGCCTCATCTAGTGATTTCTGTCGATAGAATGCTGGGCTTGGAGTCAGGAAGACCTGGGTTCAAATCTCATCTCAGACACTTACTAGCTGTGTCACCGTGGGCAAGTCACTTAAACCTCTGTCTTCTTCAGTTTCTCCAACTCCAAAATGGGGATAATAATAGCACCTACCTTCCAAGGTTGTTGTGAGGCTCAAATGAGATAATTGTAAAACGCTTAATCTTCAAAGTGCCTGGCACATAGTAAATGCTATATAAACGTTAGCTATTTATTATTATTATTACTAATCTCAAACAAATTACTTAACTTCACAATGATTCTCTAATTTGTAGACCAGATACCAAACTACTTTGGTAAAAGAAGTTTCCTACACCAACGAAATCACAGGTAGATTCTGACGGCCAGACACCCTCCAAAAATGAGAGGAAGCTCCTGTAGCGGACAGCAAAGTTCTTGGAGGTCAGGGACTATCTTATCTTTTTGATTTTGTACTCCCAGCACTTAGCACAGTGCTTTGGCATTCTAGTGCTTTATAGATGTTTGACGGATTGAATTGAAATGCACATCTAAGTTCTCTCTTCCCTTAAAAGTTGTAGCTGTTCAGTCATTTCAGTCATGTCTGACTCTCTGTCACCCCATTTGGGGTTTTCTTGGCAAGGATAACAGAGTGTTTTGCCATTTCCTTCTCCAGCTTATTTTACACATGAGGAAACTGGGGCAAACATGGTTAAGTGACTTGCCTAGGGTCACGCAGCTAGGAAGTGTCGGAAGCCAGATTTGAATTAGGGAAGATGAGTCTTTTTTTTTTTTTTGGCTTTTTTGGTGAGGCAGTCAGGGTTAAGTGACTTGCCCAACAGCTAGTAAGTGTCAAGTGTCTGAGGCCAGATTTGAATTCAGGTCCTCCTGACTCCAAGGCTGGAGCTCTATCCACTGTACCACCTAGCTGCCCCCAGATGAGTCTTTCTAACTCCAGGCCTGACACTCTATCTGCTTCACCATTTAGCTGCCCCCTTAAAAGTAGGTGGTGTCTATGTCATGATCCCTATTTTATAGAGGAAACTGAATTGAGAGAAATGACTTGTCCAAGGTCACAAAGTTAGGAGGTTGTGGAAGTGGAAGAAGGACCTAGGTCTTCTAAATCCTGCAATCCCTATGACTCTGGGTCAGTGGTCTTTCCAACATAACCACATTGCCTTAAAGGCCCCAGGATTGTGATTTCACAGCTAAATAACAATGGCATGACCAGTGTCTTCTTAAATGTTTTCATCCAGATGTCCCGTGAAGAGGGTCTAAAAACTTTGTACAGGGGTTTTATGCCAACAATCCTTGGAGTCATTCCTTATGCTGGGCTGAGCTTCTTCACCTATGAAACACTAAAGAAACTTCACCGTGAACACAGTGGACGATCGTAGCCATATCCCTTTGAGCGAATGATTTTTGGTGCATGCGCTGGTCTCATTGGCCAGTCAGCCTCCTACCCGCTAGATGTTGTATGGCAACGGATGCAGACAGCAGGAGTAAAGGGTCAGACTTATGATAGCATCATCTGCAACTTGCAAGACATTGTCAGGGAAGGTTTATACAAGGGACTGAGCATGAACTGGCTTAAAGGCTCCATTTATGGAGCACAGATTTTTTTTTTTTAAATCAAAGGGGGAACATGGAGATTGATGAAGGTAGCTGGTAGTAATTTTTCTTTAGCTAGGTATCATGGTACATAGAGCACTAGAACTAGAATTAGGAAAACCTGAGTTCAAATTCAGACATTCACTAGCTGTGTGACACTGGGCAAGTCACTTAACCACTGTCTGCCTCAGTTTCTTCATCTGTAAAATGGAGTAATAAGAGCACCTGCCTCCCAGGGTTGTTATGATGATAAAATAAGATAATATTTATAAAGCACTTCACAAACTTAAAGTACTGTATAAATGCTACTGCTGCTGCTGCTGCTGCTGCTACTACTACTACTACTTAATTTATCATCACCATCATTACTTTACTTTTATTTTGGGAATTATTGAATCCACAGAAATGGTGATTTGCTGTTGCTCAAGAGAAGGAATGGGAATAACCTGTTTGGAGAGGTGGGGATGATGCTGAATGTTCATGTACATGGAATATACCATCAACATCTTGGGAAGTTATTTCTGGTGCTCTTAAATTGCTAAAGAGATCTGGGAATACTAATGAATGGGTTCCTTGGTTCTAGACCTCTAGTGCTACATTGCCCCACCATATGCCTTTGATCTTGTTGTTGTTGTATTTTATCATCTCTCTCTGTCTCTCTCTCTCATATCTTGGCTATTACTATTTAAAGTTGTGACTGCCTTTTGTAGTGAGTCAACATAGCCAGGAAGGCATGGTTGGACTAGAGTCTGGCCTCTGACAAATACTGGCTGTGTGACTCGGGGGTTTCACATAATCACTCAGTGCCCCCTGGA